>NC_142775.1:35832852-36149102 GCF_988280905.1 Pimephales promelas | reverse complement strand
TGCGTAGATGATTGGCACTCTTATCAGAGTATTGTATTAACATGGAAGGATTGAAATTAAAGCCCTTCACCACATATTTTTATGTCTGAAGCTTACGTCATTTTGTAACTCTACCCCACCACAGTTGGAGATTACTTAAAGGTCAAGTGTGTAATTTCGGCAGAAGTAGAAGTACCACACGAACACTCCACCCTGTCAAAATTGCCATGTAAAGCAAACAATATGATCAACCCGTATGGTATCTTCTATGTCAGCCGCAAACCATTTAATCGGCTTCTGTCAAACATCATTCTACTAGCATGTAGAACTTATGGTCCCTCGAGTTGACCGGCATGACCACATGTTCAGAGTCACTATAGTGCTTACAATAAAGTATTCTTGCCTCATATACTCATATACATATATTGTGTATATATATATATATGAAGAGTTCAGATGCAAAAGCCTCTAAGTACCATTTGAAATGATCTTCTAAAATGATCACTTTTATGAAGCTTGTATAGTTAAGTTTAGTAATTTCACTTAAATGGCAATGAAGATTACCTATTAATTGTCATTTAAGTGAAATTACTGAACTTAAATATTACTGAACAAAATATATATATATATCCAAGCAAGTTCACAGATATTGACACCAAAACACATACTGATAAATGTATTATTTGCCACAATTGTATTGGTATTTGAACCTCTTAAGCGAAGTGAGCCCAAAACATGATTTCATTTATATTGGCTTTATCATCACTGCATGTTATTGAAGAGAAGCTGCTCTCGGTGGTGAGTCATAGTTTACAAAGTGGAATTCTGGCCACGATCCAGCTCTTGTTGTGAAACTCATAGGTTCTAGAGTGAGCTAGTGTGAGAGGTGAGCTCTATGCCAGCTCTATTGTTCTGTAGCAAGGAAGGATGAGGGTAATGTTGTCCATAGTCCTGATTCCACACAAAAGAACTGGCTTCTTTCTCAGGCTCCTGGTAGGATGTCTTTCAGGGTGAAATGAAGGTGGCTTTGCTTTAGATGACTTGTGCCTTTAAATCTTAGGATATTGAAAACAACTGTAATGCCTGCAAGGAGATGGTTGAGGAAATGTGCTGCTAAATTTACTCACCCTCAGGCCACCCAAATTGTAGGTGTTTTGTTTTTTTAGTAAAAAAGTAAAGAGCTGATTTTTAGCTGGTATAGTCCTTGGTGATTCATATATAAGTCAATGGCCACTGTCACTGAGAGTCAAAAAACATATACCGGTAGGCTACAGGCAAAACAAAACGAATACCCGTGGCGCCCAAAGATATACCTAAAGGATTATTAGGAACACCTGTTCAATTTTTCATTAATGCAATTATCTAATCAACCAATCACATGGCAGTTGCTTCAATGCATTTAGGGTGTGGCCCAACACGCACAACCTTAAGGCGGAAGGGCTACAACAGCAGAAGACCCCACCGGGTACCAGTCATCTCCACTACAAATAGGAAAAAGCAAGATTTGCAATTTGCAAGAGCTCACCAAAATTGGACAGTTGAAGACTGGAAAAATGTCTCGATTTCGGTAACACTTTATTTTGATAGTCCACTTTAGACATTCAACTAACTATAAGTAACTCTGCCGCTACATGTCAACTAACTATCATTAGAGTATTAGTAGACTGTCAGCTTAATATCTGCTAACACTTTATTTTGTTGGTCCCTCAACAGACATTAAACTGACTGTAAGTAACTTAGCAACTACAAGTCAACTTGTTCTCCTAACCTGAACCCTAACACCTAACCCTAACCTAACAGTCTACTGACAGTCTACTACAGCCTACTAATACTCTAATGACACTTAGTTGACATGTAGTTGAAAAGTTACTTATAGTTAGTAAAATGTCTAAAGTGACTATCGAAATAAAGTGAGATTTCTGTTGAGACATTCAGATGTTGGAGTCATAATTTGGCATAAAACAGAATGAGAACATGAAACCATCATGCCTTGTTACCACTGTGCAGGCTGGTGGTGGTGGTGTAATGGTGTGGGGGATGTTTACGGCCTACCTGAGCATTGTTTCTGACCATGTCCATCCCTTTATGGCCACCATGTACCCATCATCTGATGGCTACTTCCAGCAGGATAATGCACCATGTCACAAAACTCGAATCAATTCAAATAATTAAGAATTAAGGCAGTTCTGAAGGTGAACGGGGGTAAAACACAGTATTAGTATGGTCTTCCTTATAATCCTTTAGGTAAGTGTATTGATGTATTATAAAGCATAACGATTGGTCTGTGCAAGAAACTGAACATTATTTACAACATTATTAACTATAATCCACAGCCTCTGCAAACAGTCCTGAGCGCGTTCATGGCAGTCTTGAGCGAAAGCTTCCTGATTAGGCCTACCTCAATTTTTTGTAAAGTTATACCAACTTATTAGGGTTTACAGTGTAGTAGTGAGGTTGTACTCTAAGAAATATGTGACCCTTATTTAAACAGAAAGACTATTGTTTAAAAAAAAAAAAAAAAGTGCTGCTACTAAGTAACTTTTTCCCCTTCCTCTCCATTCCGGAAAAAAAATCGCACTAATTCAGTGTCAATGTGTCTATCAGAAAGACTGATGGCAGAGAGGGTGATGAAAGAAACAGCTCTGGGCCAAGAGTCTCTGTGGAGATTCAGCATACAGTCTATTTTGACAGATGGCCTTCACTCTACCAGCCTGATATGTTAAGACCATACAAACAGAACTGTGTCCTCAGAAATAGGTCATATGATGGTACTGTATATCAATGTGTTAAAGCAACACTATGTAGTTTTTCAACCTTCATAATGTATTTCCAAAACCCTTGTGATGGTACATCGACTTACAATAGGTCGAATGACACGTCTGCCATAGTCTGACGGGGTCTGTATCGCTTTTACTGGCACTATATGTAACTTCGGGGTTCGGACTACAAAAAGAACTACAAAATTCGACTGCTTTACGACATACCTCACTTCCCCCACTACCCCCCACTTTCTCAAATTCGGACATGAGAGTCATGAATAAATACGCAGGATTCAAAAATGTTTGTTTTGCACATATATACACATTTTTACACTTTTGATGCTGTCACACATTTTTGATGCTGCTAATGCAACATTGTTTGCGAACTGCCACAAGAGGAAAAAGAGCAGAAGAAGAAGAGATGGTGTATGCACCAACCCAGCATGTGTTCAGATGACAAGCAAGAGCTTGCTAGTAGCCTATACATTGAGTTTTGATCATTTTTTTTATGACACGCTCCTCTAATTTCACAAAAATGAAACGGATTTGTCACAATGAGATCACCGCATGTTAATGAGCTTGCAAAGAAAATGACAGTGTAGAAAACAGCTGTTGCATTTTACTGAGTAGCATTGGTCAATTTATCAATTTCAGAAATTCAATTTCCAGGAAAAAATTCCAGTATAATGATATTATGATATCCACTGTCATTGTAATAAATCATTACTGAAGTTACTCAAACCACTCACCATGTGATGGTGATAGATGATTCAATATCCCTTTTGAGAGATGAGTTATCATTCTATGACAGCTTTGCTGAAGAGGAACTACTTTCACCGACACCAGGAGTTTTCCACCTGAGACTCAGTATAAACACAGCAAAGTCTGGATTTGTGATTGTCACTGCAGTCAATATTAATGCTCAGTGAAGAAAAGTCATTTTCTGTGCACAGACCTCATAAATGTAAGAGAGAAGGTGAAATGTATGATCACTAGATAAAAATGATGACTGGATCATGCCATATCCCTGTCTTTGTACCTCGTTATCTCGAAAATGCACGGTAAATCCAGCCAGAGAGAGAATAAACACGAGGAGACAGACTATTTGGAGAGAAATGATTAGGAGAAAGTGTAAAATTCAATGAGACAGCCGTGAGAATAAATATATTTCTGGTCAAAAGTTTAAAAATCCTTTTTTTTTTTTTTTTTTTAACATGTTTTTTTGAAAGAGGTCCCTTATGGTCACCTAGGCTGCTCTTTGACTAAAAACACAGTTAAAGCTATGAACAATAAAATACAATGAAAGCCTAATACTGTGAAATGTTATTACAATTTAAAATAACTGTATATATTTAAAAATGTATTACAGAATATATTTTCAAAATATATTCAGAATGATATAGAATACATTTTAAAATATATTTTGTAATACATTTTAAAATATATTCCTGTCTTCAGTTTCATATTATTTGCTGATTTGGTGCTCAACGAAATATTTTGTTGAACGTTTTTGTGGAAGCCATTATACATTGCATTAGCATTCAAAAGTTTTACTACCAAACCTACTTTCAAAAATTATTTAGTATGATTACTTTCTATGAATACTTTCAAAAATCATTCAGTATGATTCATAAAATGTTTTCTTTCCCATAATGGCAGGGATTTAGAACTTTGTCCCCATAATGTAGGGTTTACAAAGTGCCACACACACACACACACACACGAATAATTTACAGAATAAATACTGGAAAATAGCACTACACAGGTCAGTACATTAGATGTTTCTTCTCAGGTGGCCAAAGCGTCAAAGAGAGTTAGGTCTTTAATTGGTGGAAAAATTAGCTGCATCAGAGCAGAAAGATGTACTACTTTTTGTGTAAATCTGCTATCAAAAAATTGATGAGTGGAGGTGATCATCTAAGTGAAGTAAGATGGTATGATATGCCTCCAGCGTTACGACCTGCGTGTTCCTGCACCATGTTTAAGATTAACTTGACTACTGCTTAGCAACAACGTTTTAAAAATAAACAGAGTAAAATGGAAATGGTCCCAAAACCTGTTATCAAGCCCCAGTTTTCACACACTTAAAGCCCATTCTGCTTGGCCCCATCACTCGCCATGTCCTCTCGAGTGCTGAGAGCTTTCAGTCTCAGCTTTCCAAAACACCTTGTCCATAGACAGACAGGCAGGACCAATCAGCACAACAGCAAGAGACCAGGGTCTGACCAACCAAGGGTACTCACTCATAGAGGGTGTTTAATCAGGTACTTGGAAAGATTTCAAATTGGAAATATGTCTCATATACTTTCTTCCCTACAACTAAATGGCATTAGAAAGGAGATGCTTTGCATTGGGTCACAAATTGTTTGCCTTCCCTAATAAATGTCCCTAATAAATTGTGACTTTGCTAGAGAACGCAAAAAAATTGTGAGGGAACGCAAAGGTATTGCGAGTGAATGCAAAATCTCTCATGGTATTGCACTGTAAAAAATATTGTTGGTTTAACTTAAAAAAAAATGAAGTAACCTGGTTGCCTTAAAATTTTAAGTTCATTGAAATGGAAAAATTGAGTTAATACAATGAAGGAGAATGATTTAATGATCAGAAACTCAAAATATTATGTTATATGAACTACATAAATTATTTAAGTTGATTTGACAAAATTAAAAATGTTGTGATTACAAATCATGAAAATATTTTTTTTTACGGGGGAAGGCAAAACGTTTGCGAACGAACACAAAAGCATATAATTTTTCTTCTTTTTCCAATCACCATGTACCTTTAGGGGCTCCATAGAATTTGACAAAGCAATGGAGTCATTTTTGTTATGCAGAACCTTTTAAACTCTTGATTTTGATTTTAAAAGAATATACTTCCTGAAGAAAAAAAAAAAGCTTTTCTGCTCTAAAATCTGCTCTGGACAGTCTCATGCACTTAAACCTAACTATAACATTTATATGAAGTAATATATATATATATATATATATATATATTACTTCATATAAATGTTATAGTTAGGTTTATAGTTAAAATTATATTTGTTATATTTTGTTATATTTGTTAAAATTATTTATATGTTATAGTTAAAATTTCAAATGGCATTTAGAGGCTTTTGCATCTGAACTCTTCATATATATATATATATATAGGCTATATATATATATATATATATATATATATATATATATAAAGAGTTCAGATGCAAAAGCCTCTAAATGCCATTTGAAATTTTCTTCTATAATGACCATTTTTATCAAGCTTGCATATTTAAGTTCAGTAATTTCACTTAAATGACAATTAATAAGTAATCTTTATTGCCATTTAAGTGAAATTACTGAACTTAAATATACAAGCTTGATAAAAATGATCATTTTAGAAGAAAATTTCAAATGGCACTTAGAGGCTTTTGCATCTGAACTCTTCATATATATATATATATATATATATATTTAAAGTATTGAAGTTCATGTTCAGAATGTTGATTTCTGTAATGTAATGAATCAGGACTGAATGTTTTAAAGTGAAAACCAACTACTTCACCAAAGCATTACAGAATTCATCAAACCTATTGCTAATACAATCTGTTATCATTCCTATTCATCTCAAAGGCAGTTTCTTGGCTATAGCGCAGGACAAGAATGTGAATATGCAACCTGTGCAAAGGAAAGTTCCACAAGTTTGGAGCCAATCACCTGACCTATAAATGCAATATGACCAATCATTCTAGAACTGATGATATAAACAAAACAAAAACAAATCCTGAGCTGTGACAAAGTCCATTTAACGCTTTTAAGAGCTGCACAACTTTGGAAAAATTGGTTTGTTCTAATTACAAGTCCGTAACTGGCAAGCCACGTTTCTCAACACGAAATAGGAAAACTTGGTGTAAACGTGGGTGGTGGTCATGTGTTCAAATTTTATCTGATGTTGCCAAAGTCGAACAGCAAAATTCTGTGTGCATTAAAAAAAAAAAAATGGATTGGAAGGAACAATGTTTTTTGAGTTCTGAAAGTTGTGACCTCTAAACGAAGCAACCTGCTTCTCAAATATCCGTGTTAAAAGGTTAAAGAGGCTGTATTAAAGAAATACTATCATGCGGACACATTTCTGTCCAACGGGCTCTTAAAGGTGATGTGCAAAAGCATTTCAACGCCACCGGGGATGAAAAAAAATCTCTCCGCTGGCCCTTGTAAATGCCCGGGGCAGGAGATGGGAAGTGAGAAATGTCCAGGGAGAAAGCACAGGTTCCTTTCACAAATGGCGTAACACAAATCACGACGCTGCCGAGCAGAAGGGAAAGCACTTTTCTTCACCTCACCATCAGCCTTGGAATCCAGCTCTTTTTCCAGATGGCCTCGCAGACAGCACGAAGCCTGCTTCCGCCAGCACCTCCAGCTGTCCGCCTCTGTTGTGGGGGGAACGGGAACCACGCAGTCGCTCACAGGAGACTAATCCGTAGCTCGACGGAACATTCCCCAGCAAACAACTTAATTGTTTTATTATGAATGGAAGAGGGTCCCATGTCACTCTCGATCTCTCAATCGTCAGGGTGTTGATGTGGAGCATTGTCAGCTGGGGCCGTGCGGGGACAGGGATCGCACGCTCCGTCCAAATGAGTTTGAGGTCCGTGCAAAGGTTTATAGGAGTCAACGGTTCCACACAGACACGGCGGTGCGTTCTTTCCTATATACATGTATATTATGTCTTTCAACTTCTTTGGCTGTAATTGGAAAATGAAGAAAAAGAAAATAACAAGCTCCACATAACCGACCACATTAATATGCGATCCAGACAAAAGAATGCAAGGGCGATTTATTACCTCGCACAGTTTTAATTAATCGACTCGCAGGAATTTGCACACACAAAAAAAAATGCAAATGAAAAGGATCTGGCTCGGTGTGAGCGCTCTCGTTTTGGAGTGAGGCGAAACGCATTGCGGTCGCAACTTAATTTCCTGAGGGGTGCAAAAAAAGACATTGTAATTTCTGAGCTGTCACGAGCATTCGAGAGTCTAAATGTGGCACTTCGCATATTACTGTATGTGCTCTTTTGGACATGCAAACTCACAGTGCCTTATGAAATGTAAGTGTTTCATAAACACAATGGAGCCCAATTACAAAGATGGGTGAGGTGCAGCTGGGGGTTCAAGAGCGGTGACCCTACGTATCCAGTGGCATGGAAGAAAAATCGCTCAACGCCACCCAAAGCGGCAATATTATTTACATTTAGTACGATCTACTATTGCTTTCAATTTACAGAGTCAATAAAACATTGCATTCATGCATGAATAATCCTGGAGAAATGCTAACTTTAATTCGGAACGGCCCAAGTATACATGCGACGTCTATTTAATACATTTTTCTTGACCCATCCACACCCTAGCCACAATGAAAGCATGCGAACCGCATTTGAAATCAAATTAAATACAGTGAAACGTAAGCCCACATATGTATAGGTCTGAGACTGCTCTCAAATTTCATTCTTGTTCATGTTGCAGCCAGTCATGTGACACAAAAAACCAATGGCGTTTGGTATTGAGGTCTCCAAAGGGATCTTTTTTTAATTTATCGAATCCTATTGGAGAGCAACAGCTTAAAAAGAGTTCAAATTTTCTGTTGAAACTGTAACACATTTTGAAATGCTCCTGACATATGTCACAACTTTATCTAGGCTCAACTTTATAGTGAATTTGTGCATTGCTTGCCTCTGATTTGCAGGAAGTTTAGCATTTCCCAACGTTTTGACACGTTGTCAATCCCAAAATCCTTGGAGAATGATGAACACGACAGCTTATGCATCACTTTGCGTCAATGGACACGTATGGTAAGATAGATAGTGGAAATTAAAGCAAACTCCTCATCAGTTCTACAAGAAAGAGCACGACATGATTAAATACAGGATTTCAGAGCTGAAGAACATTGGATGAGCTCCGTGAGATGGGTCACGTGCCAACTGTTATAAAATAAGAGCTGTCAAACTAGCTGCTCTTTAAGATCGGCCTCAATGTCCAGTCACTATATGTTTCCAGAGGTCTCATATGCATGTGTTTCCAATCTAACCTTCTAAAAGAGATCATCATTGTGCATTTACCACATTTAAATGAGAAGATTTTAGACCATTCCGTATCTCAAATAAAGCAATAAGTATGTGCTTGTCATGGTAATTACACTAAAGCATCCTTTTCTGGGGTTAAGAGTGCACCATCTCATTTCGGTTCCTGGAACATGATTCTGAGTGATAGCAGTGGGCTGGATCATGAGCCAAGCGTCTTAAAGACAACCTCAATCCTTCCATCCAGCAAATGGGCAAAGGTCCCAGCCAAAACAGCTGCTGTTGGATGCCTCATTTGGAGGTTAAATAATTGGCTGCAGGTGTTCAGCCTCTATGTGAAATCCAAATCTTTTAACAGTCCCCATTATTCATGAGAATCACACTTCAAAAACCACACTTACATCTTATCTTGGGGTCAGGGAAATAAAAAAGGTATGTGCCATTATAAAGACAACAGTCTTATGTAAAATAAAGTTATGTACTGTATATAGTAGAGCCAGACCGATATATCGGCAGGCAAATATTGTCTGCCGATATTAGGCATTTTCCAAACTATCGGTATCGGCAGTTATAATGGCCGATAAATTAATATTTCAAAAATAAAATAAAAACGGACGAAACGCGCTTCAACTATGTCATGAGTGTTGGAGTTGTATGGTTTTTCCACCAGAGGGCACTCTATACCGTCCCTGTTGGCAACACTCGTTGAGTTCGTCAGGAGACATACATTGCTTGGATAACAATTAAAAGAACATCCCCATCAGTTCTCTTAACTCAAATAAGCATGACAAAATTTGTGACTATCATGTCCAGTTTTGCTGCCGTTAAATAAGCCGAGAGTGAAGCAGAATTAGCTAGTAATAGTTACGTTATGTTGTTACAGTGTAGTTTACTGACAGTTTAATATTGACAATGTGACTGAAGTATTTCTTTAATAGCATGTGACAGTTATAGCAATGAGACGTCTCATCTCTCCTTGGCCTGTTATATTGAAAATGTGTGTTTTACAATTTGCAGTATGACGTTATCCATTGCTAAATTGTGGCTCATCATAGACGAGCTAACCACAAAGCTAGCGAATGCCACTATCAACAGTCTGTTCTGTTGTGACAATAAAATAAACGTTTCTTTTTAAAATGCTTTGTCCTATTACTTTAGTTAAAACTCGTAAATAACTACAAATAACTAATGTTAGGGAAATCTGTTAATGTTCTATTGCGTGTTTCTGAAATAAAATTAAAAAAATAATAAAAAAAACATCGGCCGATATATCGGATTTTAAAACCAATAAATATTTTTATCGGTATCGGCCTTCAAAATCCTTTATCGGTCGGGCTCTAATATATAGCGTTAAAAACAGTGACAGACATCAGCATCCACAAAAACACTCAGCTACGCAAGAATCAGTAAATTGTTGATTTTTTTCTTTTATAACAGTTTGAACAAGCCAATTAATATAAAAGATTTCCCAAAAGTTACTGACAAGAAAGAAACATTGCATTTGGTTACTGTCTCAGTCTGCTTGGCTACAAAGCTGTGTGCGCAATAGCATTTCTGTTTTGTCATGCTATGCTGCTACTTGTTGAATTGCGTAGCTTGTTGTTGGAAAACCAACATAGCGACTGATTTGTTAATACTAGGGGTGTAACGGTACATGTATTCGTATTGAACCGTTTCGGTTCGAGGCTTCCGGTTCGGTACGCATACAAACCGAACGATTGCTTGGACTATTTTTCCTGCCGGCAAAATTCGTGCTGACGCGGCCAACACAACGTTGCACAACATCAAATGACAAGCGTAATGAAAGCAGAACGAAACTGCTCGTTATGTGCTTCACGGATCGTTTATCAGTTCGGACCAGCAACATCTGTGCAGCGCGAGCCGATCTCGATCAAGCAACACTGTTACCACACCGCGCTAAGAGATCCGGTAAAGAAAACATTTGAATTCGCCACTGAGGTAATAACATCGCCGCGAGATCTAGTGAGATGCATTCACATTTCTCCCTTATTAACCGTAGATCTCTATTAGATCAAAAACAGCGCTGTCATGGAAACCAGGAGAAACATTGTGCCGTGAATGAACTAGTAATACTTTACGTCCACAGACCAGCAACATTCACCATGGATTTAATATAGTAACACTAACTGGAACCAGTTTGGCTGGAATGGTGAAATGCTTTCAAGTACTTCACACATCTTTTTCCAGCACTTCAAAATTCAAATATTGTATAAATAAATATATATTTAAAAGTTATTTTTAATGTGATGACCAAAACATTATTTGTTCATCCTTCAAAGATGACCCCCATTTATAAACCTGAAAGTTTCAAGATCTAGGAAAACTCACACTTATTTAAAAATATTTTTTCTTTAAACAAATAGGAAATTTCTCTCGCATTTCTTTCTTTTTGCTGTATCGAAAACGTACCGAACCGTGACTTTAAAACCGAGGTACGTACCGAACCGTGATTTTTGTGTACCGTTACACCCCTAGTTAATACAACTGTTTTGCTGGTCTCCCAGCTGGGACAAGCACTCAACCAGCTGGACTTAACATCTGACAATTCGCTAAAACCCTTCTAAAACCAGCAAGCCAGGCTTGAAGAAATCAAACTAGCTCAGCATCAATACTTTCAGTAAGGTTTATTGTGCATGAAATGCAACTTCTAAAAAAACTTCTAACTGCATGTGTCAAGGGTTTTGGGTGTCAAGGGGTGTTCTATGGGTCTCTTTGCATGTGAAGACAGGTTAAGCGCTTTCGAGGGCTCAGGGCATAAAGGGGGTTGGACAGGTTAATGAGAAAAGTTCAACAAAAGTCCAACCTCACAGATTGGATCATCAGAAGCGCACAACAGGGCCGAGAATTCGCAGAGTACGGAGAGGTAGGAAGTTCAACAGTTCAGTCCTCTTAACTTGGCATGCCACCTTCATATTGAACTCCCAGCTTCTTCACATGGGCCCCATTTACCTCGTTTTAATCAGCCTAAGTGTGGAATCATCTGCAGGGAATACTTAATGAGCTACTTCAAAAGAGCTGTCTTCCTCACATCTTACTTGGTGAATAACTCAAACAGATCAGCGATGAGAGGGCTATCCATGCGGACAGTTGCTAAAAGCACAGAACATGAGACAATGTCGGTTATCAAAGCTGGGGGACGAGTGTGAAATCAATTCACTCACCTGCGACCTTTTTCTCCCGAGGACTATTGTCACTCTCGGGGCAGGCGAGAGTGGTTGCGCCACAGGGTAAAACCCTTTAATGGCACAAAATAATGAGATCGCAGTTATTCTTTCTGTGTTATGTCGCTCTCTCTTTTTCGCCTCGTCGTTTCCTCTGACAAGCTGATCGAATCATGGCCCTTTTTTTCCCCCTCGCTCCCTCCTCCTCCTCCTCCTCCTCTCCCTAGAGATGTTTGCCCAAGATGTGTTTCATGCATATATTTGACTCACCACAGAGGGAGATAAATACATCATTTAGCTATGAAAATATAACTGAGGAATCTGACAAATACTTCCCCAGGCACTGGAGGAGGCATTGCCACGTCGTGGGGCCGACTCACTCTGGTTTGTTGGTTAGGGTCTGGACCTCCTCCAAGGCAGCCATGGGTAATGTCCTACTTCAGGTTGTTGCTACGCCTGCCCGAGCTCCACATAATATATCCCTTGGTTAAGGGTGGGTACGGCTGATCAATTTCAATTACAGTTAATATAAAAACGAGGGATTTTAACGGCCTGCTTGAAACGTTCGAGAAAGCACGGAAATGTCCCTCCGAGGGACGCTTCTTGCCAGGTCACCGCGACCTGACTTGCCTGCCGCTGTGAACCTTGGAACGGTCTACGCTTTTCAAGAGGACATGTGTGCAAGCAACATCAGGACACTTAGAGCCAAATGGTTTTGATGGATGGCAAAATTTGAAAAACCTAAATATGAACAATCCCAGCTTGCTGGACTAATGGAGCAATCGCCAGAGAGACAGAAAGCGAACTATTTCAAGTGCTCTGGTATGAGGTTAGAAGGCCAGTTGGATTGTGTATCATCATACTGGTCATGCTAAAGACAGCAGCTGCAAAATTACAGTAGCGTGCTCTCACCACAACTGACTGCGCTACACAGAAACAATTAATCAGAGGTTAACCCGACAAACCTCACGGAGGATCTTTAATTTGTTGTACCTAAACTCCCCTGAAAAAAGACTGAGCACAGCAAAGCTTTTTCTAAAAGTAAGTGCGTTTACTGCATAACTGTGCCAAGGAATTTCTCGAGATATTCTGGAGTGTGTGTACGTAAAAATGCCTCTGCGTTTTCAACTTTAAATAGGAATGTGAAGATTTAGGTTGGTGCTGGAAAAACACACACCCATCTTGACCTTGTACTTCGTTTACATCCCTTCTGAAAACAAACACAGCTTAAACCAGCATAAGCTTGACTCTCAGCCTGCCCTGCTGACTGGTTTATGAGGTGTTTGGCCACTTTGACCAAACTGACCAGTTTAAACCAGCTTGAGAACAGCTGGATCAGCCTAGGCCGATAAAACTGCTAAATTGATAACAGGCTGCCACAACATTTTTCAGATTTGTCATGTAAACTAAATTTTTTTTTTTTTTGTGGTTCTTTGAAGTCCTTAATTAACAACTTGTAAGAAACTTAACTCTTTCCCAACCATTGACGTTTCCATCATTTAGAAGACAACGCTAACCTGCCATGGACGTAATTTTCCGGCTTTCTGTGTTTTCACTGTTATATGGTAGGGGGGGCGCTATTACACATCTTCTGAAAGAGTAATGAATCTCCAACATTATTTCACAACCAATTTGTACAAGTAAGTAAAAGGTGGCTAATTCGCACAAATGAGGTCGTAAAATTCATCAAAAGATGTGAAGAAGCAGCAGAAATAAGCTATGTAAGCAGCATGTAAATCAAAACTGCCTAATATACTAAATGAAATGTCAAAACAATCCTTTTTAATTTGTCCTACAGCTTTCAGTCTTCAACAACTGTTGCTCAGATGAGCTTGAGAATCAAAATTAAATGCAGATCAAATTAACCAGTAGCCTAGTCTTCGTGAAAAGAACACTAAGCCGGTAATCTCAAACGTTTCTAATGTGGTATTTGTATATATTAATATGTATAAATGCACATGCAAGCAAGGTTTTTCTTTAAGGACCAGCCGGATGGACAATTTTAATTATAATGCTAAAGGAAAGAGGTTAGCACAAAGTACTTTTTTTTCATGGAAAATTTAAATAAATATGGCCCATTTGAAGCTGCATGGAACAGATTACAGTAGAGTAAAATGTTGAGTATTATTAGTTTTTGTATTTCTCTTTTTAAAACAAAAGACTGCAAGCATGACATCATATCCTGTTGCCCAGGGGTCTGAAGTAATTTGCATGCTTGAAGTCTAGCGTGACCGTACCTTTAAGATGAAAGCCTTTGGTGGACTAATTATTGGTTAAGTTTACATTACATAACAAGCACCAATGGATAACCATTGTAGCTGCATGTGCTGCGCAGTATCCTGCTGCGGTTGATTTTCAACTAAATTAAGACATTTTTAATGAATGGGGAAGGATATTTCAATTCCAAATTAAGAGTCAATGATTGGTTTCAGCTGACAACAGTGGAGCACATAAACTTTAGGGCCATTGTTAATCAAAATCCAAACAAAAGACTGGTTATGGCATTTCTTGTACACTGCGCAAAGCTGAGCTGAAACATAATGCCACACTATGCTTCATAAATCTCCAATATAGTCATACAAAAGAGCACAGTAATCATGGCCCCAGTGATTATGGTCGAAAGGAAAAAAAAATACAAATAAAATAAGGAAAGGTGGGAAGCTGAAAAGCATGCAGTAAAAGAAACTGGCTCTGGATCAATGATAATTTTCTTAAGTCAAGATATGAGTCCATGTACAATGGCTCGGTTTGAAGGATTCGGTTTCAATAGAATGGGGGGAAAAAGGCAGTAATGCCACAGATTTACAACCTGTTGTTGCAATGGCAAATCACCAAGCCACAACTGAAAGGAACATTTGAGTCGATATTTTTTTTACTTCCAGTTTTGAGTTTATGTTGAGTGAACATGCTATCTGCTGTTCAATGTGTCCCCCACTAGAAGTGAAAGAAAGCCCAAAGGAAAAGGGTGATGTCATTCTTGAAAAGAAGAAAAAAAAAAGATTGCATCTGAATGCGAATTGTATCAGGGGAGGACAAAAACCCCTCTTAATCCTTCATTTGACACCAGGGAGGCTTGTCTACTGTTTGAGAGAAGTAAGTTGACATAACGTCATGTCTAGATTTACAAAAACGATTTAATTATTATTTCGTCTATCCTGGTCAACTATCAACTTATTTTGAGTTTCTGATGATTAAATCAATCTCCTTCATTGTATTAACTCACTTTTTCCAGTTCAATCAACTTAAAATTAAGGCAACCAGGTTACTTAATTTTTTAAGTTAAACCAACAATATTTTTTTTTTACAGTGATTAGAAGATCAAGATCCATCTCTATACACTTAAAAAAAAAAGTAATGCCAAAAATGTGCAGAAGTTCAGGAAGAGTCACTTTGCAGCTTAGTTTCAATATATGCACTTGTAAACTGGTTTGAGTTCTGCTAGATATATCTCAATTTCATAAAAATGTGATTCCTTATCACACACCCAATTTAAAAATTAAAAAAAATTAAAAGTTTAAAACTGAATAATGCATCGTAAATAGATTGATTACTTGGATTAGTTTAACAAGAATGAAATGATGATGCATTGGGTATTAAAGCAGTTTAATGAATATACCATGTGACTAATTAACACTCTATTTCGGTACAGGAAACTGTTGGCGGTGGTTGACAATGACACTTTCCTGATGATCATCATCAGTGCAGTCAACTATGGTACCATCTGTTCGACAGCGTTGAATTACATTACAGCTTCATAAAAGAATTACACTACCGCTGCATTTCCAGCTTTCCTTTGACTTAATGTTTCGCCTGAGTCACAACGGTTATGTAACGATGAGAAAATTACAGGTATAAACAAGACTTTTCCACTTTACTAAAGATATGAGGTCATGTCAGAGAGCGAGAAAGATTACCACTCATTATCTCAACAAATTAGGAGCTACTAAAAGTGTAAAACCTATCTTCTGTGGTTTCTAGCCTAGACTGAATTATTTAATAACTTCCTTGACGTTTGTACTGTAGTTCCTTACTGCAACTAAATTTAAACATTAGTTTGGAAGAAAGCAAAACCCATTATCTATGCTGGAAATCCTTTCGGGGTGTTTTCACTATTAGATTTAAATGGGTTAAAAAAAAAAACAGGAAGAAAGAAATAAAATCCAGTCTCAAAAAAAGAGCTTAGAATAATCCTTCTGAAGGTTTTATTCTTGCTTCTGTGAGCCCTCACTTTATAAGTGGCCTTGGTTCCAGAAGTATTTGTCCCCATTCACAGGCATTTCAAGGAATTCTTTAGTAAAATAACTAGCCCAACAAGATGAAATCACAATATTATAACTTTTTGATGGAGTAAAAAATAAATTGTGGAATCCACAGAAACTTCATCCTCATGGTAGGTACATCTTGAAAGGTTTGAATAATAATTCTAAAAAACTAGGAAATAACCAGAAATGTTGCACCCTATTGTAACTCTTGGGGAATAGACTTACTTATGTAATTATAAAAAGGCAATTTAAATAAAGGGTTAAGGGACATGCAATATATGAAGGCTGTGAACATGCATATATACGTTCTATGGACATAACTCTCTTCTCTTCAAGAACGGTAGAAAATTGAGAACTTTGATTGTATTCCAAACCCTGCAGGTACAGCAGCTTTTTCTTTGCAAGCACAAAAAAGAGGTTTGAAGTAATCCTAGACCTACCCTTTAGCCACCTACCCTTTAGATTAAAAAATAAATGCCATCACACCTCTGTAACTAATCCGGTTGCAAACTTCAAATGACCCTTTGCAAAGATCAACCAATCTATGCATAAAGCGCACACTGAAATGAATATCTGATTCAGGGTCACATTTGGTTGGCTGTGAATGGCGGGCCCTTCCAAAACCTACTAAGGGATATATAGACCAAATGCAAAGTCATTCGTTGATGCATGAGTCCTTTAATCAGCTTCTAATGCCCTATTTCCAGTGATAAATGGGACGTGTCTTGCATGCAAAGCATAATGTGATAAAGACGAAGTAGTTAAACGTATGCGTATGGAAAGACCACGAGCGTAAGGCCGTGGAAGATATCCAGTAGATAAGGAAATGTGAGGGGAAAGATTGGCATTGTCCCTGGAGACATATTTACATAGATCAGGACAGAATGTGTCTCGGCCACGCTCACTGGACGAGATAGTAGCAGGCGGATTACGTCATAGCTATCTGACTAACAGTACGGTTACGGTTCTTGCGTGAAATACGAGTCAGGGAATTTAAGGAGGAGATAATCTTCAAGGCTCAGTGTGTGTGTTATTAAAAGCCATCGTGTAGGACAGCCCACTTATGGCTAGAGAACGGTGATGTGTGTAATATTTTCAATGGTAAAACACTTTCTCTTATGCCAGGTTAATATGCGGAGACAGTCTTAAGTAAACTGTTTCGTAAGTTGATTTCCTTGGGAAAATATAAACACTAGCTCAGGTGTTCTCAAACATTGCTTGGTTTGTTCGAGTGGCTTTGGAATGGGAATTCCTGTTTGTCCAACCAATGGAAGACAGAGTTCTGAAACTTTTATGATAACAGGGCCTATAATTATAAAGGGACAGTCCACCCCAAAATAATGAAAATTGTCATGCTTCTCACGATCATGTTCAAAACATACTGTATATCTTTCTAAAAAGAGTCCAGTAGCAGTTTATCTGCATTTATAACGTGTATTACAGACAAATCAACTGTATGTATTATATGCTCACTTGCATACAATTGACCTATGGCTAAGCCACACCCTCAAACGCGATGAGCCAATCAATGTGCAGATAACCCAATACACTCAGACATTCTCTGCTTCCACGTCCATTGAAATGCATTGCAACTCTGACACTACTGTAGGTTTCCGAGAGGCTGGGCGACGGTGTGTTTTTGTTTTTTTTTACCCTTCACTGTAAAAAATATTTTCAAGATTTGTTATCAGAACATATTTTCTTTTGTCAAATCAACTTTATAATAATTTATTTAGTTGAGATAACTTATTATTTTGAGTTTCTGATGATTAAATTAATCTACTTCATTGTATTAACTCACTTTTTCCAGTTCAATCAACTTAAAATTTTAAGGCAACCCAAGTTACTTTTTTTAAGTTAAACCAACAATATTTTTTTACAGTGTAGTAATCACAACATTTTTTTTTTCGTCAAATCAACTTAAATAATTTATTTAGTTCAGATAACATATAATTTTGAGTTTCTGATGGTTAAATTAATCTCCGTCATTATATTAACTCACTTTTTCCAGTTCAATGAACTTAAAATTTTAAGGCAACCAGGTTACTTACTTTTTTAAGTTAAACATCAATATTTTTTTACAGTGCAAGGCACATCTCAACCGAGATAAGTGTCTGCTCTGGATCAAGTTAAGACGACAACACCAACTAAACGTGAATAAATTAAACAAGGATATCTACATCTGTTCTAAGTTAAGTCAACAACGTATTTGAACATTATCTTTAAAATCTCTAACCTAACATTAGAAAACGTTGACGTTAGCTTCTAGCTGCGTTGTACATCATGTCACTTAGCTTCATTAACGTATCTGTAAATAACCAGATAACAAATGTCAACAATGTTGTGCTGAATGATTCATCTAAATACTGTAGCACCAAACGGTGATGGCAATGTTTATCACGTTTACACTGTGACCTGTACATTTTTGCTTGGAGCTGAAGTTTTTCATCGACCTTCTCAAGAGTAAAATTATTAATATTACCCTCCAATGTATAGTTAAGGCCCTTTAGGTGAGTGGAGGGGGCTTGGCTTAGCCATATAGGTCAATTGAAAATGAACAACTTGAGGTCACCAAAAAAAGATAGTAATGCCAGAATTTTCTGACCATGTGAGGAAAATGGCTTCTAAATTAATTAATAGAAATTGAAAAATGCATAATGTTTTCTGAGACGGTCGTGTTTAGGGAAAGGGTGAGGAGATTGAATATAAAGTTAATACCATATAAAAGTCATTATGTCTATGGAAAGCATGGAGGCCCAACATGTATGTGTGTGTGTGTGTGTGTGTGTGTGTGCGCGTGTTTGTGTGTTTGTGTGGCAAGGATCAATTAAATTGATCAAGTGCACAATAAAGACTTTCTGAACTTTCTGTTCATCAAATAATCCTGAAAAAAAGCTATCACAAGTTTCAATGAAATATTAAGCAGCACAACGGATTTCAGCGTTTCTTGAGCAGCAAATCAGAATATTGGAATGATTTCTGAAGGATCATGTGACACTGAAGACTGGAGTAATGATGCTGAAAATTCAGCTTACATCAAAGGAATAAATTAAAAAATAAGAAAACAGCTATTTTAAATTGTAATAATATTTAAAAAAAAAATACTGTATTTTTTATTAAATAAATGCAGCCTTAGCAAGCATAAGAGATTTCTTTTTTTTTAATAAAAAAAAAAATACAGTATTTTTTTAACTGTACTGTATTTTTTTTACTATACTGTACTGGGGGTGGTGATGGCATAGTGGCTAAGACACATGCCTTTGGTGTGAGAGACCCGGGTTCAAATCCACTGTGAGACACCATGTGTCCCCGAGCAAGACACTTAACCCCTAGTTGCTCCAGAGGAGTACGACCTCTGACATATACAGCAATTGTAAGTCGCTTTGGATAAAAGTGTCAGCTAAATGAATAAATGTACGTATATATAAGCATAAATGCATCATCTGCCAATAGGAGTGCAGACAGTGATCTGTCATCCGATACAGGAACAAATACTAGCAAACAATAGCATTGAGATTCAGTGTGGCTGAAAGCTGCATACATTTTTTGTTCTACCAGCGCTGAAATTCCCATTCAGGCCGACACTCAACTGAAGCTCAAAGTCAGCAGTGCCTCAGGCCAATCACACACTTCCTGCTTCAGAGGTCATGGTCACCTTGCACTTGATTCAGCCAGGAGAAGATGTCAGGGTAACAATAATTTTACTTATGATGCCACAGCTGGGCAACAACCACTGCCAATGACAACACAGCATTATTTGCTACAATCTTAGCTTGCAGGCTGGTAATAAATACTGTAGCTAATGGCCCACAAGGCATCCTCAGACTCTCATACAGTTTTCAATTTACTTTCCACCTCATTTAGAGAACAAACAAACAATAATGATAATCAACTAACCTCTTTGTTGACATCATTGTTAGGCAATAGAGTTAAACAATGCATAATTGAAATAAGCTGTTCCCGAGCAAAAAGCCAAACAGGAAAATATCTCAGGATATAATTTGATCAGAATGTTTTTGTCCATATTTGCAACATCAGCTGCATAAGTACATTTTGTATTCATTTTAACGCAAGTGTGGAGAATGCAAGCAAACAAAAAAAGCCTAATACGATATTATCAGTGCATCTTTTTACAAAAAGCGTGATTTGAGCAAAGCCCAAACATTGACGCTACAGAAATGAATGATGCTTCAAATCATGTGGTTTGTTAAGGAGAAATGTGCAGCTATGTTTCAAAGAGATCAAAATAATATTTCTCAAACTTACACCGAAGGAGTGAATGGTGCCAAATATGAATCAGAAAATCATAAAAACTTAAGGATTGGTTCTTTTGAATTAGGAAGTACAAAACACATAGCAAACACCCTATAGCACAAGGAGTCAGATAGATAGAGACACACTAAAAACCACAAATAACACATTAGCAACCACACAGCAACGCCCTGGCAACCAAACACAACACTTTACCACTGTAAAGAGGTTGTTTTTATTATTCTACATACGTTTTATGAGAGCATCCCATATGTAAAGACGTTTTAGGATTACAAGAGCCTTCACTTTTTGAGATGTGTGCTATATAAACAATTCAACCACATTTTCCATATCAAAGTCCCTTTAACATTGATAATATATATATATATATATATATATATATTTATCATTGGCCGAGCACTTGAACTTGGTTTCAGTCCCAGTTATTCTGGGGAAAGCCATTCGCCGCAGCAGTAAAGCATTCATCTGCCATTAGGATCCCAGCTCTGTAAATCAATACAGGATGTTGGTGGGTAAAAACCCTCTGCATTTAATTGCACGATACATTTTATTTTTATCAGCGCATATTGTATGGGGTATATTTAACTACACATTGAGTTGATTTTAGATTAATTCATTTTGTGACGAGCAAACTGCGGCTATGAACTCTGTCCAAGAGAAGGAGGAGGACCATGGGAGTAATTGCATGTATGCTGTAATTGAGAAAATGAATAACAACTTGCGGATTCCACAGCCTCTTGGAAGCAGTCGTGCTTACACAAGGCGAAGCATGTAGTTAGCTTTAGTTTTCATGTTAATAAGCTTTGACAATCGTGCACCAAAATGAAACGTACAGATTATATTAAGCATGTGTGGCCACATTTACGATGAAATCGCTTAGAATTATTGGATCAAGAGGATTAAGGGATTATTGATGCAGTAAACATTGTGTTACAGGTTTTAAACAGAAACAATGGGCTTAAGCGATTGTTGGGCGGCGGTTGATGCGCTTCAAATTGCACAACGAAACGTTATAAGGTTTATGTACGAGAGGAATCACGGAAGAAACTAGAAGGAGAGCGGTATAGATGCAGGTGGAGAGGGTTATTCAGAACAGGACATGTCTAAGCAGGTCTTATCTGGCTCCACATAATTTCATGGTTGTTTGAAACAAGTGGGCCATGTTCGCCTCAATCATTGGGATTCCTGTTCAAAAAACATTTCTATGATGTGCCGAGAATGGAGTCAAGAATAACTTTCTTTTTTCTTTTTTGCTCCGCTTATTCAAATTTGCCATAACAACGCAAAATCACAATACAAACCTATTTTCCAAAGCAGTTTCTTTTTGACTTGGTGTTTAAACACAATTTAAAACATTCAATTTGTCGATTTGCGCAATGGGGCTACATGAAAATGTGCCAATATACAGTATATTTTACGTATCCCATTTGTAACATATAGAACCACTGTATATTCATTATGTACTATTATAGAAAAATACACCAAAAATAGTAAGTAATATTGTATTATAAATAATAAATGTGAAAACGTAAAAAAAATATGTATATATTTTCTTAGTGTAACCTCAGGGGGGGTCTATTGTAACCAAATAATCATGGCTAAGCGACCGTAAGAATTTCAAATGTTTACCAGCAGGCTATCCCAATAAAGGGAAATACAAGGAGAGAGAGAGAGAGAGACTGGAGTATTATAAAAATAGAAAATTTATTTATTTCCCCTTTTCTTTGGCTCAATGGACTCACAACATGAAACAGTATTCAAAGGACATTAGGCCTCTGGGCAACAGAGTCAGGGACAACAAAATCCAAAATCAAAGTGTTCAGATAACTCAAAAACAAAATACAACAAACTCAAAATTGATAAGGCACGTCACAAAATCACATGCACAAATATAACCAAAAAGAAAATAATTCACACTAGACAAACCAGTGGCCACACAACAAAATTGTTATCCCCCCCCCTACCCAGGATATTGCACCAACCCAATGGCCTAAAATACACACATTACATAACACACAACATACATCAACACACCAGGGGGAGGCTCATAGGCAACCCAATACACGGTTCTTCCCCACGTACACGTACACACACACACACACACACACGGAGCTGAATCCTAAAAACAAGAGCACAGGAAAAACAGTGGCCAGGACAGCATATGTCGCTCCTCCTGCAAAGAACAATTACAACGTTACATAATTATACAGGTCGGCATCACAACTATGCCTAATTTGTAACCTGTACACCAATGGGCTGGGAATTACTTAAGATGTAAAAAGTTAAGCTGAACAATCAGAGCGGGGCAAGAGGCTAAAGTAGCCTAAAACACTAACCTGTATGAACAGACCACAGCATCAAGCCAAAAGCTTGGTTATTTATAATACTGTAGCAGTCACTTTACTCCGTCTGGTTTTTACTTGAACATTCCCAAACCAAACTATAATAAAGAAACATTGCAAATCAACAGAACTACATACATAAACGTTCCATGAAGATGTACAAACGTGAGGGAGAAAGGAAGCCAATAAACTTACGTTCTCAGCACAACAAACGCACTCGGCAAACTTGTAGTTATCACTCTAAACCCGGAACTAATAAACAAAACATTAAATCAATAAAAGCTCATTACAGCAAGTACCTAAAAAACAGAGAGACAAACGCTGCTCAATAAAAACAAGAGACTTACGTCCTCGTTGAAGCACGCCAACACAAATCGCAGCCGATGAGGGCTCGCAAAGACAGGACACTAGCAGCACCCACGGCACTGGGTAATCGCACAAACACCCGATGAGGCTATGAAACAATGTAATCGTCTGAATCAAAATCACATATGCCAACGAGGTTTGATCTCACAATACATTTAAACATGAACTCACGTCAACTCGGACACTCAGCCAAGAGCCCAAGGAAGCAACAGTCTGTGACAGCACAAAATCAGAAAAACGCCAGCTTGCTGGATTTAAAGGTGTAGCGCCAAACAACCCCCACCTGATTCAATCAAGCGCAATTCTCATGGAACACACCCCACTCGCTACACTTACCCCCCCTTGAATGTCACCGTCCCGGTGACCGAAAAACAAAAGGTCAAACCCAAGGCCTAAAAACAGCACTATGGGATGAAATGGTTAAAGTGCTTTCTGCCGCAGGTGCAGGGGATCTAACAGTCGTACATGGGAGGTTGTAAGGATTAGGATGGTGGCCTGCATTTGTTCTGGCAGTTCTCCTTGATACAAGGGTATTGCCAGATGTCACTACTTCCCCTTCAACACCCAAAGAGTCACGTATTGAGTGCTGAGGTATAATTGGTCCCTGCTGCTCAAGAGCTGAAGGTTGCAACACCCCAGACTCCGTGGGAGATGTTGGTCCTCTTACAGAAGGTGCATCGATTGCCACCAATACTCCAAAATCATCAGACTCATCCAGACTACCACCAACATCATCCTCTATAACATTTGGCATGCTTACATTCAGCACCTCACCCCCTACCACAACATAGGGTGAACCTGGATCCGTTGGAAGGGGCCGCAGTTCTTTCCGGTTGATATTTTTCTCGTGACCTAACTGATCCCTTGGCCTAATTTTATAGAGTGTACCAACCTCATCAAGGCACCTCACAATCTCATACACTACATCTCCCCAATGATCACTAATTTTGTGCCGTCCCTGTGGGTGACTGCGACGATACACCAGTGTACCAGGGGGTAGGAGTGGCAAGGGAATCGATTGATTCTTTGCTCGTTGTTGAGCAGCTGCCTCTAAATGCGCTCGGGCCTGGCTATAAATTACAGAAAGATGCTCCTGATGTTCTTGGACCCACTCGGAAGTAGTAGTAGTGGTAGAGTCTAACGGGGTATCGATGGTACCCAGAAAAGAATCAAGTGGAAGAGTGGGTTTACGCCCAAACATCAATTCATACGGGGAGAACCCCGTAGACTGATGGACTGTGGTGTTGTAAGCAAACAAAACCTGTGGCAGATGGTAGGGCCACCGTCTCTTCTTATCTGGAGGTAGTGTGCGAAGCAAGTCATGCAATGTGCGATTAAATCTCTCACACTGTCCATTACCCTCTGGATGATATGGGCTAGTGCGGGACTTACGAATTCCATACACTCTGCACAATTGTTGGAGCAGCTCCCCTTCAAAATTGCGCCCTTGGTCAGTATGGATGCGTAGTGGGACACCATAAGTATAAAACCACTGCTCGGTCAAGACTCGAGCTACGGTTGATGACCTCTGGTCTACAGTAGGATATGCCTGCGAGAATTTAGAAAACACATCCGTCACAACCAAAAGATTCTCTTTCCCATCACTTGATTTCTCCAATATGGAAAAGTCAATGGCTACTATTTCTAAGGGCCTTGATGCCATCAGGTTACCCATAAAGGTCCTCAATTTTGGCTGAGTTGCCTTAGCCACCACACACCGCCGACATTCACGACACCACCGGTCTACATCCTTTCGCATAAAAGGCCAATAGCATCGCTGGCGGACGAGACTGACTGTTCTTTCCACCCCTTGGTGGCCATGATCATCATGCAAAGCCGTGAGTACTTCTGTCTGAAGAGCCTGGGGCAGCAGTAACTGCACAACCCCTTTCGTACTACCAGGGACATGCGTCCTCCTATACAAGACCCCCTCATAAACTACTAGATTTGCCCATTGACGAACAAGCTCCACCACAGCCGGGGGCTCAGTAGACCTCTCTACGGCTGTAGGGGGACTGCCCCTCTTCCAATATACCAAGAAGGCCTTCAAAACAGGGTCTTCAGCCTGCAAAACTTGGAGATTGGCCTTAGTTCTCGTAGGGCATGCATCTATAGCCTGTATTTCAATCGAAGGGGACATAACCACACTCTTAATCTCAGCTGGCACAGAGATTCCCGAAGCCATCTCCTTCATAGAGACTAAGGCTGGTGGTGCCGGCAAGCGGGATAGCGCATCCGCATTCTTGTTACATGTACCAGGGCGATACTCGATGGTAAAATCAAAAAGTGCTAATTGCGCAGCCCAACGTTGCTCCACGGCTCCTAATTTAGCTGTCCGCAAGTAACAGAGCGGGTTGTTATCAGTCAGAACAGTAAATTTAGCACCCAGCAGATAATCCCGAAACTTATCTGTTACTGCCCACTTAAGTGCCAACAATTCAAGTTTCATGGCAGAGTAATTATCCATGTTACGCTCAGTTAGTCGCAAGCCCCTGCTTGCATAAGCGACTGGACGGCGCAGTCCTCCATCCTGCTCTTGGGACAAAACTGCCCCGAGACCCAGCCCACTAGCATCTACCTCAAGGACAAATGGTTTACTAAAATTGGCATAACCCAGAACTGGTGCACTTATCAATTTGTCCCTCAAAGTGTTAAATGCTTGATCACAGCCCCAGTCCCAATGGTCCCGCAAAGTGGCACTATGCCCCGGCCTATTCTTTTTAGGGTGTGGCTGCAGCTTTGCCACCAATTTATGCAGAGGAGCTGCGTACCTAGCAAACCCCTGCACAAAACGCCGATAATACGACGCAAACCCAAGGAATGATCGCAGTTCGGCAACTGTCGAGGGAGTCCTCCAATCCCTAACTGCACTGATCTTGTCCGGATCCGTAGAGACCCCGGAGGCTGAAACAACATGGCCCAAGAACTTCACTTCAGGCTGAAAGAAATGACATTTCTTTAGTTTGAGCTTAAGACCGTGCTCGCGTAGACGACTAAATACAGACTCCAAACGATCCAGATGCTGTTTAAATGTAGATGAAAAGATAACCACATCATCCAAGTACAGAAGAAGGGAATGGAAACGCTGGTCCCCAAATATCCTTTCCATCAGCCGCTGGAAGGTCCCGGGTGCATTGCACAACCCATATGGCATCCTCTGAAACTCAAATAAGCCAAATGGCGTGCAAAAAGCGGTCTTAGCCCGGTCCCTCTCAGCGACTGACACCTGATTATAACCACTCGCAAGGTCCAGAGTGGAAAAGAGAGATGCTCCTGTAAGGGCGTCCAAAGACTCCTCAATTCTCGGCAATGGGAAGGCATCTTTCCTTGTCTTTGCATTTAATTGCCTATAGTCAACACAAAGACGAATAGATCCATCTTTTTTTTCCACAACCACGATAGGTGAAGAATAAGGACTACAACTTGGTTTTACCACTCCCTGATCTAACAGCTCCTGAATATGTGCTTTCACCACATCATACTGGGATGGTGGGAGTCGTCTGTAACGCTGCCGCACCGGAGTGTTATCAATCAAAGGAATCTCGTGCTCAATCAAGTCAGTACAACCTAAAGGTGCCTCACTACAACTAAAGGTATCACTATACTTCTGAAGTAAGGACTTTGCTTCCCGTTGCTCGGAATCAGATAAATTAGGCCAGGAAAGATCCGCAAACCCCAACAGTGGAGTTGTAGCCACCTCCGTCGAACGAATGAAGGCAACAGGGCCTTGGGTACCATTCTCCTCCTGAAAGCAGATGGATTTGTTAGCAGAACGGGCAGTGATCAAATACATTTCTCCCAACAGGGTACGTGGTTTTATCCACCGGTCTACCTGGCCCACATTAACAACTGGCACTTGTACCGTACCATTTCCCATGGGGAGCAATGAAATTGGAACAATTAAATCTGGTGGCAACTGCCACCCTGCCTCTGCTGGTTCCAACAATACAGAAGGAATCAATGGGCCAAGCCCCTGCCTACAGGTGGCTGACACAAACTTTAAGGATCCAGCTGGGACACAGATGGAGGACCCAGGAGCGGTCAGAACCCTACCCAGAACACCAGACGTCGAAAACGCTTCCAGGCGTTGACACGCTAATAAGGCATGTTCCCAAACGGCTGGGACTGTTATCCCAGAAGTAAACAGATCTACACCATCTTGGCAAAAAAACTCTTGCAAACAGCAACGGAGAACATTCATCCCGATCAATCCTGGGACCGAGTCCTTGCTTGTCTTAAGCCTAGACTCAGGTGGATCCTGAACCACCAAAACTCCTATAGAAGGAAGAACTTTCCCCAAAACTCCTACGTCCAATTCCAAGTAGCCTCGATATGGGATATCTAAGCCGTTAGCCGCTTTCAACTGTAACCAACCACAAGAACGTAACTGGTCACACCCCAGGACTCGAAAATGGTTATTAAAGAAGGACTCTGTAATGGTAGATACCATAGAACCAGTATCTATAAGACAAGTAACATTTACCCCGTTCATCCGAACGTCTGCCACAGGGCACTCGCCCACCAATGCCGAAGGACAAGGAAAAAGAGATGTAAAAGAATGTGAGCCCATCGAACCCCCTTCCAGTGCTTGGCTCCATGCACTAGAGGGTGCTAGTTTCCCTGCTGCCGGCCAGAAAAATCGTTTCCACCGTTCCCAACAGGCGGCCTGGGACCAACCCCCGCACGCTGTGCCTGCCGTGAGCCAACCGGGCAATCCCTAGCCATATGGCCTACTTGCTCACAGCGCAGACAAATAGGTCTGCCATCCACATCAAAACGAAAACGCCTCTGATAATTGGTCTGCCTATTAGGTGGGTTAAGTGACCCTGAGCCAGGAGACAAATGTTTAAGAATGGCATCTAATTGGGCCTGCTGCCTACGCAAACAATCCTTGAGCTCGGTCAATTCATTACTTGGTTGTGCTACCACGGCCTGGGCTTCTGCCTGCCATGGCCCCACCGCTCTTGGACTGGCATCACACGAAAAAGCCCTTGCTCGAACCGGGCGAGGCCCCTCACCATCATCAGCCCAACGAAATGCCTCCCGACGCAAGTCTAAAAAGGAGGAATCAGGATTTAAGCGGATGTATCGTTTTAATTCTCTACGCAACATTTTGTCTCTAACGTTTTCTGCAAACTGATCACGAAGAACAAAGTCGGGTTTAGCAATTGCAGTTGTATTTTTACGCAATACGACTTCCATAAGCGACATTAACAAATGTGAAAACTCACGCAACGTTTCTCCCTCCCGTTGACGACATTGGAAGAATTTTTGTTGGGCGTCAATATAAGACTGGCTACAGCCAAATGTCTCGGTCAGTATAGAGAAAATATTTTCAGGCTCAGATCTAACTGAAGCTGGCTGGAGTTTGATTTCTAGTTTTGCCTCCCCATCCAGAAGATCATAAACGAAATACGCCTGCTCACCTATGGACATCTGCCTAACCTGTAGACATCGACGGACCTCCTCAATCCATTCCTCCACTGAAAGGGACTCTGAACTACCCGAGAACCGGGGATATTTACGTTCTCTAGGAACATACACATACCTCAATCCAGAAGACCCTGGTTCCTGAACGTTTGGCTCTTGGGGAGTTAACACTCGCTGACTCTGCTCTCCCTGTTCTACAGCCACAGCAGATGCTACATTTCCCTGACGTAGCCTTGCATTATCACTCTGTAACTGGTTAATCTGCTCCATTAGCTGCCCGACCCGCTCCTCCAGCTCCTGAGACATTTCAAAAAAAAAGGGAGGGAAAAGAAAAGGATTTCTTTTTTTTTTTCTTTTTTTTTTTTTTTTTTTTTTTTGTATGTATATTTTTTTTTTATATACAAACCACTTGTCACTTGCAGAACAACTTTACACACCCAATCCTCGACCACTGCTTCCCCTGTACTCCACCTGCACTCAAAACACACATGCACACAACAAAGAACAAACCAAAAAAAACAATAATAATTACACCAGTCCCACTCTCCTACCCTGCCGACTTACGCCAAATGTAACCTCAGGGGGGGTCTATTGTAACCAAATAATCATGGCTAAGCGACCGTAAGAATTTCAAATGTTTACCAGCAGGCTATCCCAATAAAGGGAAATACAAGGAGAGAGAGAGAGAGAGACTGGAGTATTATAAAAATAGAAAATTTATTTATTTCCCCTTTTCTTTGGCTCAATGGACTCACAACATGAAACAGTATTCAAAGGACATTAGGCCTCTGGGCAACAGAGTCAGGGACAACAAAATCCAAAATCAAAGTGTTCAGATAACTCAAAAACAAAATACAACAAACTCAAAATTGATAAGGCACGTCACAAAATCACATGCACAAATATAACCAAAAAGAAAATAATTCACACTAGACAAACCAGTGGCCACACAACAAAATTGTTATCCCCCCCCCTACCCAGGATATTGCACCAACCCAATGGCCTAAAATACACACATTACATAACACACAACATACATCAACACACCAGGGGGAGGCTCATAGGCAACCCAATACACGGTTCTTCCCCACGTACACGTACACACACACACACACACACACGGAGCTGAATCCTAAAAACAAGAGCACAGGAAAAACAGTGGCCAGGACAGCATATGTCGCTCCTCCTGCAAAGAACAATTACAACGTTACATAATTATACAGGTCGGCATCACAACTATGCCTAATTTGTAACCTGTACACCAATGGGCTGGGAATTACTTAAGATGTAAAAAGTTAAGCTGAACAATCAGAGCGGGGCAAGAGGCTAAAGTAGCCTAAAACACTAACCTGTATGAACAGACCACAGCATCAAGCCAAAAGCTTGGTTATTTATAATACTGTAGCAGTCACTTTACTCCGTCTGGTTTTTACTTGAACATTCCCAAACCAAACTATAATAAAGAAACATTGCAAATCAACAGAACTACATACATAAACGTTCCATGAAGATGTACAAACGTGAGGGAGAAAGGAAGCCAATAAACTTACGTTCTCAGCACAACAAACGCACTCGGCAAACTTGTAGTTATCACTCTAAACCCGGAACTAATAAACAAAACATTAAATCAATAAAAGCTCATTACAGCAAGTACCTAAAAAACAGAGAGACAAACGCTGCTCAATAAAAACAAGAGACTTACGTCCTCGTTGAAGCACGCCAACACAAATCGCAGCCGATGAGGGCTCGCAAAGACAGGACACTAGCAGCACCCACGGCACTGGGTAATCGCACAAACACCCGATGAGGCTATGAAACAATGTAATCGTCTGAATCAAAATCACATATGCCAACGAGGTTTGATCTCACAATACATTTAAACATGAACTCACGTCAACTCGGACACTCAGCCAAGAGCCCAAGGAAGCAACAGTCTGTGACAGCACAAAATCAGAAAAACGCCAGCTTGCTGGATTTAAAGGTGTAGCGCCAAACAACCCCCACCTGATTCAATCAAGCGCAATTCTCATGGAACACACCCCACTCGCTACATTAGTATTTTTAATCATATTTTCTAGTACAAATATACTGTATAAAAAGTCTTAAATCAAGATACATGATACAAGATGTCTACTGAGGACATGCAAATTGATGAACACGGACACAGCTAGATCATTTTCATAATAGCAACTCAATCTACCAAGAGCAGCGCAAATTAGCGCAAATCTTTAAGACAGTAAATAATGGTGCAAATACCAGTAAATTGACTAGCGCAAACTTTAGTAAATCGCCTTGCATTATCAATTTAAAGGGATAGTTCACTTTGAAATTAATTTTTGGTATGTTTTAGATTATTTGGCTGTGGTTACAAGAGGTAAAACGATATAAATACTGTTCGTTTTCTCACACAAATCGTGTCTCAGGCCATCAATGTGTACTTACATTTACGAGTCATTAAATCATGTTTAATTTGGACTTCTCTGTGCATGCTCTTTGAGGTGGTGACCATAGACCTGCATTATATGACTGACAGACAAGAACGGTTTGACCTAAAAATATCAACATTAAAACTACAGCGGAAACAAAAACACCTACATCTTGGATGCCCATGAGGTAAGCTAAAACATACCAAAAATTAATTTCAAAGTGAACTATCCCTTTAAATACTCTCCTCTTATAAATTTTGCGTCTGAAAGGGAAGCTCCTACAAATGCAAACGCAATAAGGTCACCCACAAAAATAACCCTGTCCTCATCTTCTCACTGTGTGTCTTTAGTAAAACAGCTGGTTCAGCTGGCCCTTTTAGTCCTGTTTTGTGAAAAGAATAATCAAAATTAAGTCAAGTCACCATTATTTATATAGCACTTTATATAATACAGATTGTTTCAAAGCTGTTGTAAGTATACTGATTCAATGATGCAAACGGTGTAATTCTGCAGTAAAGCAGCTCTAAAAGAAAAAAAAGTGTCATTGTTTAGCTGAGGTCAGTGTTGATTTTTTTCAAAGTGAATTTATGCTTAAAACAAGAAAAACTTATTCTACTTAGCCGAACCCTAACATAACAATCTACAACAGTCTTCTAATACTCCGATAAGAGTTAGTTGACAAATAGTTGCAAAGTTACTTAGTAAGTACAATGTCTGGACCATCGAAATAAAGTGTAACTGAAAAAAGAGTCAAGTGAGCCGAGAAAAATAATATTAATTCAAAGGAAAAAAAAAACATGATTATTTTTCTTACCCCACTGTGAGATATATATTTTCTATAAACATAATAACTTCATTTCTTTAGTCATTTTTTGCATCTCAAGTAAATGTATCTTGAAGAACATTAGGCTATTTTTACTGGAAAAATAGAAAATCATTTTTCTGCAGTGAATATTTCTAAGCATTTCTAACTGTATTCCTTTGTGACTAATTAATCCCGACTCTTGGACAGCACACTCCCAAGTGTCTTCTTTCAGAAAAGACCACAATTGTGACTGCAGTACAAAGCATTCGTGAGCTGCAACCATTTCAGTTTGGGTATGTCATTTCTGGTGCTGGAGTTCCCAAGGGGGTTCAGACAAACAGGTTGAACTGTTGTGATGGTACTGGCTGTAAATTGATCACAGGAGAGCAGTACACTAGTATTGAACGGTCATCATTGTTAAATAACTTACAGTAGAGAAGCCACAATCCATTTTTCTAGAAGTTTTTACAACAGTGTAACTTTACCAAACATTTTCCAACAAGTCTTTTTTATTGCATTGTATTGTACGTGCAAATCTACAGCTGACGTAATAATCAAAATCAATGTCCTAAACTCTGTCTGAGAAGTCTGAGAAAGACTTATTCCGCATTTAAAATCGATCGTGTAAATTGGCAAGAAAAAACACCATTCAATGATGATGGTTAAACTTAGCACTTTAAAAAAAAAAAAAAATTCTGCTGATAATTTACTCACCCCATGTCATCCATGATATCCACGTCTTTCTTTCTTCAGTCGAAAAGAAATTAAGGTTTTTAATTAAAACATTCCAGGATTTTCTCCATATAATGGACTTCAATGGGAACCAAATGAGAGTTTCAGTGCAGCTTCAAAGGGCTTTAAACGACACAAGGCGATGAATAAGGGTCTTATCAAGTGAAACGATCGGTCATTTCGAAGTTTTATAAGCACAAATCTTGCTCTGTTCTGTGACGAGCGTTCGTGACTCTCCTGTTCAAACTAGTTCATCAAAATGAATAAATCTTTTTTCGAGCCATGATTCGAAGGTTCCTCGATAAGACCCTTATTCATCGTCTGGTGTCGTTTAAAGCCCTTTGAAGCTGCACTGAAACTCTCAATTGGACCTTGAACCGTTTGCTTCCCAATGAAGTCCATTGAATGGAGAAAATCCTGGAATGTTTTCATCAAAAACCCTAATTTCTTTTCGACTGAAGAAAGAATGACATGGACATCTTGGATGACATGGGGGTGAGTAAATTATCAGCAAAAGTTTTTTGAAAAGTGAACCACTCTTTTAATCCAATCATACCGTGGGGCCTTTACGATTAAAATCAATGAACACACTTATCATCATGATTGTTATCTTACCAGAAAAGGAGAAAAATTCTACTCCAGTAAGTAAATGTGTCCCTGTTCCCAAATTGTTTTACCATGCATGCCCACCTGCACACCAGATTTGTGCACCCATGATTATGAAGAACTGGAAAGTTTACACAAATGTCAAAGGTTCTTCGTGGAACTATCAATGCCTGAACCTTTATTTGTAGAGTGTGATGTAAAATGATGAATTATATACCTGTAATATAATAATTACACACTACAAATTGCCCCCTTAAGTAGCTTAAACGTAGTTAACTACTGTGTAAATAGATTGACTGTAGTGGTAAGTTATGGTACCTTCTCCAACACTGACTGGCTGCCATGTATACGAAACTTGTCATATCTCATCTCATCTACACAGAGTTAATTTTACACATTTCAGGATCCGCGAAAGACTTCCAGACCCTCGAGACAAACAGCCACTGCTGAGAATTATGCACTGGTTAGGAGCAGATTAAAACATCACAGCTGAAGTATCCAGATAAACATCACTCCAAACCTCACGGAGACATATTCTTGGTAAACACCCCAGAGATCCATCAACACTGAACTTGCAAAACCAGCCCAGCCTGAGAAACCACCGAATCACCAAAGGTTATTTACAGAGTGCTAAAAAAAAAGAAGTATTTTTCTCAATCCCCGTTGTTATGCCTCTCAGTTTGAATCATTGTTGCGGTCTTCAGTTGACGCATGATAACTGCTAAGCTTCTGAGAACGAACCCTTTGACCTTAGATGCTGAAGTCCCAAGGCCTTGAATGTTATGTGGGCAATCGTTTTATCAAAAGTACGATTACAATCCCCTGTTATGCTGAGAAATATTTTTGGAAGTGGTCAAACTACTGTCCTGAGAACTCAAGGTTATTCACTGTTCTCAAGACATTGCAACAAATTTGTTGGATCAGTCAACAGGAGTGGAGGTTGAAAATAGGCTAGTCGTTTCCTTTCCCATTCCCCTTCCTCTCCTGTGACCTTAAACAACAAAATAAATCCACGAGGATTTATTCCTGACAAAAGCGGGATGATATACGGTCGATTGATGAGCTAGTGATATTTATAGGATTGTTACCTCCAGTCCAGCTCTTGAACTGCATGAGGATTTTCATCTCTGTCAATGTGTTTATAAGCTAAGCTTTCCGAGACTGATGGATCGAATTAGATTTGTTGTGTGCGTCTCGAAACATTCTTGTGTTCGGTAATGTAATATAAATAAACCCGACCTTGACCGTCCCGGGGGGCGAAAAAAACAAACAAAAAAAACAGCCGCTGTAATGTCTTAAGTCAGCTACAGATTACACAAAACATAAATTTGTTTCAAGCCACGAGTTTAGATTTTACAGTACCTGCAGTCGGATTAGAGAGTGAAAATCACAGCCGCTCCAGGCACAGCTCTATAAACTCGACTCATAAAACGCAGAGCAGACTAATAATGGAGGCATGAGTGGGGTTTGCCCTCCACTCTGCACCATTTAAGTAATATACAACATGTCAAGGACTGACTTAAATCACGTCATGTAGAAAAGACAAAGAAAAAAATGATCCGATGCGAAGTGTACAGTTCAAATCAGCATGTACAGTTTTGGTTTTATAAAAGGTTTTGAAACATTTCCATGAAACAAACAAACAAAGAAGCATTGTTTTTTTTGTTTTTTTTTATGATAATGGTCTTATTGGCTATGGTTGAACATCATGAAAACATGGTATGTGAAAGACAACACTGGGCACACATAGAAATTTGTGGGATGCACATCCAGGGCACAAAGCTCCCGTTCCACCACATCCCAAAGATCCTCTGTTGGGTTGAGATCTGGTGACTGTGGGGGCCATTTTAGTACAGTGAACTCATTGTCATGTTCAAGAAACCAATTTGAAATGATTCAAGCTTTGTGACATGGTGCATTATCCTGCTGGAAGTAGCCATCAGAGGATGGTACATGGTGGCCATAAAGGGATGGACATGGTCAGAAACAATGCTCAGGTAGGCCGTGGCATTTAAACAATGCCCAATTGGCACTAAGGGGCCTAAAGTGTGCCAAGAAAACATCCCCCACACCATTACACCACCACCACCAGCAGCCTGCACAGTGGTAACAAGGCATGCATTAAATGCATTGAAGCAACTGCCATGTGATTGGGTGATTAGATAATAGCATTAATGAGAAATTGATCAGGTGTTCCTAATAATCCTTTAGGTGAGTGTGTCTCTGTGTGTATATATATATATATAGTAAAGCATTTCTTACCAATCATAAGCATGAATACACACATATATGAATGCATATTTTCATGCATGAGCTTCTCGAATAAGTGCCATTCCAGAACACTATGAGGCACGTGGTTTTGAGGGGTCAGCAGAGTTCAGCAGGTCACGCTAGTGTGAGAAAAACGGGCGTTGAGTATTGATCTCATCCCTGCAGCTATGTGGTTTTGTCAATAAGCTGCGTCTGAGATACATCCTGTCCAACCCAACCCTCTGTCATTTTAATACAGCCCACTGTTCCAAATCAAATCAGCTGCTCTTCATTACAGCTGATGCATGTCACTGTTTAGATTCTGAAATACTTACTCATAAGCAAGTGAGTCATTTAACGGTTGATTTCCTGAAAAGTTCTACTCTGTTTTTTTTGGAGCGGCAAATTGTGGCACAACCAATGGTGTGACTTTAGGGCAGGCTACCTGCGTGGCTGACCAATGGAAATTCGAACACCAAAGCTTTGTGAAATTCTTCAGGCTTTAAGCTTGAACCTTTAAGATTGCAATCAGAATCGAAAATTAACTTTTTATAACTGTCAATGATGGTGGGTTATCTGAGAATTTTTTTTTTTTTCGCAGCCATGAAATTTAGCATTTTTTATTTTTTGTATAAACAGCATTTATCACATAAACATTTTTTATAGCATTTATTAATCTTGGTTAATGGTACTTTATACATTATTGTTCATTCATTATACATTACCTTGAATAAATGACTTTATTATTATGAAAAATGATATTCAATGTTTGTGATAGTTAGATTTTTATATTCAGTAACATCAACCGAGTTTAAGTATTGTTCAATGTTCATTCAGGACAGCTTAACATTAACAAATGTTAACGGATTGAACTTTGTTACAGTTCTTCTTTAGCAAATGTCTTTCACTTGGATTGTCCACATCAGTTACTTCACTGAAGATCATCTCAAACCATTCAAACCAGCCATCTGACAAGTATAGAGCCAATTTTTCCTCTCATTTGGCGCTTTGGCGAGTGTTCATATTGGACCTTGGCTGCACCTATTCTGTCTGCAAGTATTACTGTTTCCTAATGGGCGATTTGTGAAAGAAGTGAGTCACTGCATTTCAATCATCCAGCAAAAACCAGGATCTTATCAACATTACATCATGAAAACGATATTGAGGAAAATGGCTGGTAAAAAAAAAAAAAAAAAAAAATCCCCACCGACACGTCAAAGAGGGACAGGGTGTCGTTTATGAGAAATCAAGGCGATCCATTAAAATTCCATTCGAGTGATGTATTCCACGTGTCAATTGTACGTTATCTGCCAATTCAAGCACGACAGGAAACATGCACACTGGGAGGAGATAACATCATCTTTTTTTACCACCAATGAATGGTTGACCAGAGAAAACAAACTGTAAGGTGCTGTGGAAACTGGTTAAAATCCACTTGTCAACTTTTAGAGTAATTGGAACACATTCCTTTCCCGTTTATACACGTTTACATGTTCATTTCAACTCGGTTTGTGTATTCATTCACGCTCTCCTCCTGCACACACATCCAATCATCTTCTGCAGGCTGACAGGTGGAAAGTGACACATGGCTTTTTCACGAGACACACACACACTGAGGATTTCCACTTTCCGAGATGGAACCTGCTTACTATGGACGCCTTCGAGCAAATCGCTACTTCGAGGATTAGAACAAGTGCTTTACAGTCATCGAGTCGGGTTGTTTTTTAGCATGGTTGTCTTCACAAGGATTTTCCCTGCAAGGACATTCTTCATTCCGAAAACACAGTCTGGTATTTGTTTTGACTCATCTCTCAGATTCACTCCCAGTGTCTGTAGCTCATGAAAATAGCTAAGGTGCAGTGGGAGTGAAAAACCTTGAGCAAAGGGCTAGTTGGGTCTGATGCGCGTTATTATAAACATGTTGATCCTACTTACTGTGTGATGCGTGCACCATAGACAGTCAGGATAGATATATTCAGCCCATTCTCACCCCCAAGGCGTCACTTAACCGCCTTGGGAAGCATTTGGACATGCTTCAATATCTGACGCTTTAGGCGCCCTTTAGCGTCAGCTAGATGACGCCCTAGGATCGCGTGTACCCTACCCCCACCCCACACCTAAACCTAACCGCGTCCTCTAACTGACGCTTTCCTTTGGTGTCAGTTAGATGACGCCGTAGGATCGCGTCATGTAAGTGACGCTAAAGGGCGCCTAAAACGTCAAATATTGAAGCATGGTCAAAGGTGACGCCTTGGGGTGAGAATGCGTTGATATATTTGACAGTATTTGACGTTTGATTGGCTGTACTGTTGGCTACCTTGTTATGAACCAGAAAAACTTTGAACATAAATCAATTCAAAATATCTCCAAATGGACAAACCCTTTTGACTTAAGACTAAGGCCTCGTTTACACTGCATGGTTCAAATGACTCAAATCCGATTTTTTCCCGTCATGTGGCACAGATCGGATATGACCAGTGAACGTGTAAGCAGGAAAAAAAAAAAAACGCATGGATTCCGATTTTCTCAGATCGGATTCAGGCCTCATTCATATGTGGTAATAAATCGGATATGAATCAGATACGTGCATTTGCGTGTGCCATGTAAGCAGACAAATCGGATATTGCCCAGTAATGCGAGTCGTACGTCATTAAAAAGTGCGCGATTATAGGCGCGATAGAAGAAAGGATACACACAGTGGATCAATGCGGATGTTTCATGTCTTTTGAGTGTTTGGGGTGAAGAGTGCAGGCAAAAATGCAGGATTGTTACAGAAATAAATCCGTTTTTGAAGACATTTCACAAGATATGAGGCATCGTTTTACGAGACCAATTGTTTTGATGACTTATTGAAATATTGTGGAAAGAAAACACTGGATAATTTTATTCGCATCTGCATCCATTGAATTTCGTGCTGTTTTGCTTAATTTCCCGGGTCAGAACATCTGCATTTGGTAGTTTCAGCAGTGTATAGTGTAAATGCAAAAATCGGATATGGGTCACTTTTAAAAGATGATGTAAGCAGGTCGTCAAAAAAAAAAAAAAAAAAAAAAAAAAAAAAAATCGGATATGGTCAGAAAATCGGATTTGGGCATCAAGACCTGCAGTGTAAATGCAGCCTAAGTCTGCAGTGCCACCCATGGAAGGGGTTATATGTCCCTCACAGCCTTTTTTCAAATTAAATACACCATCTATCCCAACAAGTGAAGGTCCATTGGGAGATCATGCAATCTTTGCAAGATTCATAGCTAAAGAATATTTCACAACCCTCTTTAGGTTAGAGGTGCATTCGAGCACCAGCATCACCAGACAGAATTGCAGAAAGAATGACTATTTTCAATTAAGCTACTTATTGGTCAAACAAACAGGTAATCCATGCGTTGGGTCAAGCAACATTGTTGGTTTTAAATGTTTTGGGGTTGTTAACTTACAAATGGCATATAGTAGGTTTTGCGCATTAAACTGGTTTAAATAATAGGTACATTACTTTTTTTTTTTTACCTTTTAAGGAGGCGAGATGAATCCTGGTTGACATGCTTTTGCAGAGGCTCAATAAGAATATTACTGCCACGTACGGGCAAAAAAAATAAATAAATAAAGTTAACCGTAATGATTTCATGTGATTTTATCTTTGACCCACAATACGTAACTCTCTTTTAAAATAGCAAACCTTCAGTTCAAACTAAATATAAATTGTCAAAACAAACAAAACCGGTATTGTAGCTATTTTTTTCCCTATCCGGAAAGTTCCATATTAATTCCCACACAGGGACTTTCCAGTTGTTGTTCACTTCCTCCAACTAACTAGGAGGCTGTGTTTCAGTACAGCTCACCTTTTCAAAAAATTAAGAAACTGGTCTGTCTTCATGTCAATTTGAGGAAAATCTGATGCCCCGCAGCAATTATCGGATTCTTCCTTCGTCACACTTGAGAATTCCCCTCCTGGTCAGTGGTTTTTCCTTGTCAAGTTCATGCCAGGCAACAGTGATTCAGATGACACCCGGGAAGGATGGGGACTTTTCCAGCTCCGTTCACCCTCATGAAAAGACTAGCCACCCTGGGCTTATCAGACAAGTGCCCAACCTGAAGAACATGGTATACTAACAAAGGAACTTGGCAGGAAGGCCACTGAGAATTGTATTCTGTGTTCAATCTGTTTGCATGAACTGAATTATAGCATTCAGTCTTTCCATTTGATTTTTTGTTTTTAATTCAGTTGCTAGTGAAAATAAACTAAATATATCTACGAGAAGCATTTACAAAATCCAGCTGCAGAAAGTGGAAGCTATTGAACTCGGTGACTTTGGTGTTCATAAGTGAAAAATTCAAATATCCCAGACTTTTATTTGTTTATGATGTCTCACTATAAAAAATGTATCAGCATATTATCTTTATACCCAATAGGACCAAGGGCACCGGAGTAGCACACTCACAAAATCTTTATCTTTGACTGATAATTAAATATGTAGCTCTGCTTGCTTGTTATTCCAGACATAAAGTGCCTTTTTGCGACACAATAAAACACGAAAACCTAAAAGACATTTGTCAAGAGATGAACTTTATATTTTGTATTCTGGATGTAGAAAAAAAAATTACATGGTCATTTGTGATCATGAATTTAGCAAAAAGAATGAATGTCACACAGATTAGCACTTTTAGAGCAAACTTACATTTATGTTGTGAAGTAGTTATTCAATGCATCCTTGACAACTTCGTTTAAATGATTGGTCACGCTTTATATTAGGGTCCACTTCTCACTATTAACTAGCTTCAATATGATTTTTGCCTCAAACTCCTAACTACTGCTAATTAATAGTTTGTAAGGTATTTGTTAAATTAAGGTATTGGGTAGGATTAAGGGATTGAGGTAATATGTGCTTTTTAAGTAATAATAATAATAGGCAATATCCTAGTAATATGCAAGCTAATAAGCTAGTAAAATTGAGAATTGATTCCTAAACTGAAGTGTTAACAAATTATATTTCCCCCCCCCTTTTTTTTTCTTCTAATTTGCAATAATTTTCTCTCAATGAGAAATTGATGCAATTTCAGTTTTCACATGTCAGATATGACCTCTATTACAGACTCATTCTCCAGACTAATTATTAATAATACAAATTTAAAGAAATATTTATGCAAATGTGGATTGATATTGTTTCTCAAAGCCAACTCAACATTAAATCAAATCAACTTTCTTTATGTAGGGATGTTATAATCTTGACCAATATTCAGTCTCCCAACTCATTTCATTGATCACATTACAGCTTAGAATTGACAACCATCTGTTCATATTCATTGCCCATTGCTCAGAAAAAAAAAAAAATACAAAACTGAGAAAACACTTCCATTACTATGACAAAGACCATATTTACTCCATTCATGAGAGTCAAAACTGCTAATATTTTTCTATTTCCAAAAACCACTCAAACGTAGGATGCTTTCTTCAAACTTTTTATAAATTATGGATAAAAAATATAAATAATATCTATTGCTAGCTGTTGTTTTCTTAAAGCAACAGCCATATACACAAAGGATAACTCACATTTATCATTACATTTTAAATAGCAAACCCATAAAACACCATGCCCAAAGATTGCATGTAAAATAAATTAATTCAAACTCAAGACAAGCAAACCTCCTATCCATCCCTTTTTATGCAAGCAAAGTTTGGTGAGTTTTATAGGGTTCAAATAATTATAGCTGCAGTACCAAATTAGGGATAATACTTAAAGACGAGAAAAGAAACATAAACCTTATAATTTCCTAGATCCAAATAAATCTTTTTGAGAGCACAATAAACGCTGTTTTCCCTGAATTCCACAAGTCAATGAACATTCATTAATATTCGAGGCGTCACCAGACCTGTTACACATGGCCACACCATTACACTGATACAATAGAGCAAAACATTCCTCACTCCAAGACAAAGTGTTGACAAGCGCAGTGTGGGATCACCCATGGCTTCCTTACATGTGTTTGCTCATTCCTTACGTCATTATTCTATTCTTCTGACCCCCTTACAGAAAGAGACACCAGAGACGGTTGCATTCATTATTTTGTCATAGACAATCGGGCTTGAATGTAGTCAGTGTTTGTCCTTGGGTTTAGTTAGAGCTGAGGCTTTAGACCACACCAGGTCAACTGTAAAAGAGATTTTAAAACTGTTGAAGCGTTCCCTTGATTTGCTTCATCCACCTGTGCAAATAGCAAGCTGAAATCACAATCGCCCAAACTCAGAGTTTGTGACAAATCCGTGTCCTCTCGATATTTACTTATGCATATATGTCACATTAGACCCATTTTCACCAGGTTTTGCCATCCATTTCAGCCACTATATTTGGAAGAAGAGGATGTTGATAAATACAAAGATTTGTCAACTTCATAAAGTGAACCACATCCAATGTTAAGCTAGTCCAATTACTCCACTAAAACAGCCAATTCTGCACTAAACATCCTTTGTTGTTTGATAAAAATGGCAAAGTATTTGGTAAATGTTTTAGAAATGTATCAACATGCATCAACACATTAACATACAAGCAAACACACTTGCTGAGATTTAGGATGACCAAATGTTAGTTTAAGAATTGGCTACTGAAGATTGATTTTTATCAACTATTCTGAAAAATTGTGCGGACATGTCAGTACTTAGAAATCCCATCAGCAAATGTGATCTCAAAAGCGAAAAAAAAAAAAAAGATATAAATACTGTTCGTTTTCTCACACAAACCGCTTGTTTTGTGTCTTGGGACATCATTTACGAGTCATTAAATCATGTTTGATTTGGACTTCTCTGTGCATGCTCTTTGAGGTGGTGACCATAGACCTGCATTATATGACTGACAGACAAGAACGGTCAAAATTGAAACTACTGCGGAAACAAAGACACCTACATCTTGGATGCCCATGAGGTAAGCTAAAACATACCAAAAATTAATTTCAAAGTGGACTATCCCTTTAAATTGATATTTTGTTTAACTTCTTTCTAAATATGCCTATGAAATACAATATTAAATGGTTATAATTACTCATTTTGTTCCTTTAGAAATTGAAAAAAAAAAATCTGTTATTAAAGGTACTGGTATTGACAAGACTGGCCTTGATAGCACTTGGTATCAAATTATTGATCCTACTTCAAATTAAAAAAATTGTATGTCAAATTCAAAAAATTGTAAAAACATTGGATTGGATTTCAAATTAAAAAAATTGTAAAAACAAAAAACGTCTAAAAATGTGCTCATTGATGCATAATGCACTATTTTGCGCAACTCTTAGTCTTCGGTGATAACTGGAAGCTGTTCGGATGATGTAAATGATTGATTCCTGCATGATGTGGTCTGATCTAAATCATTTTAGCAAATTATTTCGATGCTGTGTGGTTTGGCTCTGTGTAACGAAGAACTCTTCCATTACCGATCGCAGTTGGACAACAGCGCTGCTCCTCCTTGTCTATTCTGCATGCCTCACTCCGCCAGGGACAAGGAGTGATGTCATCTGCTTGATCAGAGCGAGGCTGCAGAGACACGAGGAAGCCCACCATGGTTGTCCAACGCATCTCTCCCATACTCACAGTGATCGCAATTGTACGTCATCAACTATTCCAGAGGTACAATCAATCAGTGAGGTAGAAACCTGCTAATATATTCCATGCGCATCATGACTAGTTGGTTCGTTGACAGGGAGATTTCAGCTAATTACAAAACTGTGTTGTTATACCCTCAGGCACTGAGGTACTTGCACAAAACTAAACCAAAAGTGTGAAACAGGGGAATTTCTTGACTGGAAACAGGGGGAAATGGCTTCCAAATAAGGAGTTCCTTTCTGTGGAGGTACTACAACACACCCAATTGACAAAAGCAAGATTTATATTTTGTATATACGCACCTTGAAACAGTATCGAGGTGTTGTATAGAAACAACCCCAGAGGAATTTCCATTGAAAAGAAGAGACCCTGTAGGTGGGGTAATACATCACACACGATTCTAATCTTGTGCACTAAGTTAAGACTGGAAACATGAATACAAAACAGGATTCAGTCAGGCTCAACAGAAGTCTCAGGGTGCGTCTCAATCAGCTTCCTAGTTCAGTCCGGCCACAGGGAGTATGCCATTTTAAGAGCTTTCTAAATTGCAAAATCTTTCCAGTGCACTGAAATGTTCGCTCTCTATAAAGTCCCACAATGCACCACGAAAACGAGGGCGCATCGATGCTCACTGCTCCCATAAGTTCTGAAGCGCAAATGTGAGCCAACTCACTATACTTAATGATAGATGTTTTTTGTTTTAAAATACAAACCATTATTAAATTATATTTCAGTATAAACATATGTAGCCAGAGGAGTAATGAACAATCTAGCTAACATTTATAATTCACCAAAGAAAACTTCAGGATGACCATGGCACTCTTTCGAATTAAAAACCTTTATTATCAGATGGCTGCATTTATAATTGATTTGTGTCTGAAATGCTGCATGTATATGTGACAAGTAAACTATTTATAATAATGTACTTTAAATAACAAAAAATGTCAGAGAGATATCAGTGTCCCAATGTGTAGTGAGCCCTAGGCCCTTAATGTCATTACCAGTGCCAGAATTCATGTAAAATAGTATTCATCTAATAGAAACAAACCTATTAGTGAGCTGGTGCCACATTGTTGTCACATAACCTGACATCCAGTTACGATCTTTGGGAAAGAAAAAGGTCATTTTTTTATTATTATATATTTTTTTTTATTACAAATTTTTATTGAATAAAATAATTGACAAAGAAAAAAAGATGTTGTAAATAGATGATGATATTGCTTCTGGTTCATTTGTCACACTGGAAATAGAATGTTACAGTCCTAAAAGATAACATGTTTTTCCATGTGATCTCCATAACTGAAAGTTAGAAATGTAGATCTTTTTTTTATTATTTCTTTTTTTTAAGTTATTTTATAAAATATTATTGAATATTTAAACAATACCATAAAACCCATACATGTAGAGTTCAATCAATAATAAAGCGACTGATATTACATTTATTTAAAAAAAAAAAAGTTACATTATTGTGTTACAAAATTACATTTTACTGTCAGGACTGAAAGACTGAAAAAGTTTATAAGTTTAGAAATCATGACACTGAAGTTATTTTATGGCCTATTAGCTTTTTACTTCTGGCTAATGTATTTAGATTTCAAGATTCACAAAACGTGTTTATTTGTGTCCATCTTGGTGAATAAAACGAGTAATTATCATAAACTTTTTTTGGTCACAAAGCTTATTTTCTGCAATAATCGCTTTGTTGTTAGCATTGCTCCATCCCTGCAGCAATGCTAACAACAATTAATGTTAACAATGCTAACAACAAACACATTGCTAACATTTACCTGCTAGCTAACTGTATGAATTTGATAGCTTATAGCCTCTTCCTAATCAGAAAGAAATGGTTAGTTTGTTTAGCCAGTCTGGCTTTGATTAGCTAAAAGTGTTTGCTGACTGTTCTAGCCTCGATCACTCAACATTCGCCAGGGGCAAGGTCAGAAAAGGCAAACACTGACTCAGCAGGGTTGTCATGTTTAAAACGTACAATTTGTAATTCCAAATTGCTAAACATTTACAACAAGAGTTGGTTTACTGTTTGGTGTCAGATTACAACCCTTCTGAGAAAGACATTGTAAGCTAGAATCATTTGAGCGCACTTGTACAAAGATAATGGTGTAGCCATTATGTTTAATTGGTATTATTTTGAACTCTAGATGAATGAACCCACAGTACCAAAAGGTTAACTTGTCTAAATCAGACCCATTTTAGAGGATGTACTGTTTTTTAATGCTAAGAGAAAGGTTTAAACGCTGGCCCTCAAACTCTACTACTCACATGTCGTCTTTGGGGAGGCGAAGGGTGGACCTTTGGTGCGATCATGATTAAATACAACACCATTCAAGCTTTATATCATCACGGTGAACACACTCCCTCTTCTTAAACAATAACAAAGAAGAGTCAGATTCGCTTACATTCGTTGAGAAAAACAAGCGTTTTTTTCCACAACCATTTACGCACTGATATTTCCATGACTGTTCCCCAGTTTCATCCATGAGTCATTAGAGGTCAGGTGTGGGAAGGTTAGTCATGACCCTGGCATCAGTTTGAATGCCAAAACACTGTGGTCTCTTCCCGTATGCCCCCAAAACCCCTTTGTTGATCCATCCATGAACCTCCACAGACACTGTGTCTCAATTAGCTCAAGCAGAGCTGGTTACTGAAACCACTCTCTGGGACTATCACAGGTTTAACATCTACTTCAAAATGAAGGTCTGCAGTCTGTAGTCATAAGAATGAGCTTGTTAGACGTCTTACTTGAACCTTCTCCAGATTGGAGGAGCTGATATAATATAGCCAGGTGTCTTTTTGAGGTGCTTTGGCTTCAAGAATAATGAAAGGAAAGATAAATATGCACCTCTCAACTATTGTCTCCAAACCTCCTTGGACAGAAAAGGACTTGTTCTTTGAATTCATAATGTGATTGTGGTATCGTTCCACTGACAATGATTTGTCGGTGTAGCCATCTCTGGAAACCCAATCCTGAGGCATCCGAGTTCTGGAAGAAAGAAAATAACAGAAATATCCTGTTGCCTGTCAGAGAAGCATTAGCCAAGGCCAACACATAAATGCTCTGTAGACGTAGCTGACTGACATATAACACGCAGACGCCAAAGCAAACAGAATCACTGCGACTATCACTCTGGGATTTTGCCTACGTTGCTGAAAAAAGACCCAAATGTTTTTCCAGGCTGGTTTGTACTGATTTGGCACTGGTCGAGAAACATGGACGTTGGTTAACCAGGTCTTGTTGGTTAAGTCAGGAGTTGATGCCAAAGGATCCTCATATTTGGATAAGCATGGGACTCCCTTCCTAATATAAAATAACACAGTCTCAGCCCAAGACGTCATACAACTGACGCTTTTGACCACACATCAACATCCGCCGTTTTAGGGTACTCTTAAACGGCGGTTAGATGACGATCCTGGTGCGTCATCCAACTGACGCTTTACCTTTAACGTCAGTTGGTGACAGGGTAGGTTTAGGTCTGGGGTAGGGTTAGGATTAGATAACGTCATCTAACCGACGTTTAAGGGTACCCTAAAATGGCGGATGTTGACTTATGGTCAAAAGCGTCAGTTGTATGACGTCTTGGGATGAGACTGCACTGTATAAAAAGGTAATTATACTGTATATAGTTTAATAAAAAAAATGAAAACCCATTTATTTAAAACAAAATAGTTTTTTTTTTAAAAAAGACAAGTTGTTTGTGATATATTTTAATTGTTAAAGTGAATGATATATCATCTGGGAAATATTTATAAATGTGATTTGTATTTAAGTATTTGCTAAAGGCAACAATGGATAGACAAAACTCCCTTGATGGAGACTACACACACACTACAAAAAGGAGAAATTATCTATATCGACCTGAGAATTTTTTTTATAATAATGTAACAAAACAACACACACACACAGCTTGAAAAGCCCTGGTTTAACCAGAGTATAAGAACAGTTACAAAGATGATGCAGTAAACAACATTTGACACTACCTCACATTGATATCCATCACAAAGTGCCAAATGCTCTGGAAACCATCAGAAAGATATTGCAGCCACTCAAACTCTCTATGCAGCTGTGATGTGCTCCACATTTTAGTGATAAAATATGCAGTGCACCAAGAAAAGAAGCAAATCATATTTGATGGTATCCAAATCAAAAACCCAAGGTGTGGTCAAAGCTCTCAAAGCTTGTGAATGACGCATGAAGAAAGGTGACTGAAGGGTGCAAATTCTCATTCACCAGTGGCGTGCCTGAACCCAACGGGCTTATCTGATACATGATTGCCATCCATATCAGCGTTCACATTTCAAGATCTGTAGGTCCAACGCGAGGACATCGCCAACTGCAATGGAGGTGTAAAAAAAAGTACACTTGGCCAGTGTTGTAACTAACGTGTCTGTTTATCTTCACGTCTTCCTTCGGCGTCCTGGCAATGGAAGAGATTATATCCCGACATGTTTTAGCTTGCAGCTTGCCCAAAACCTGGAGAGAGTGCACCCACATACCCAGTACTTGGGTTACAATGAAGGCCTTGGCTCAGGCTTATACCCACCTCTAGCACTCTCCAACAGTCTTTTCTCAGTTTCTCTACACTTGGATGTTTATTTGTTTTCTTTAGTCTGCACATCTCACTCATCAGAGATGTAGATCCTGCACTTATTGAAATGGAAACCTATAAGAGAATATGCTAGACAAAGGGCTTATGCACCAGTGGAAAGGCACGTGTTTGGGAATGTGTGAGGATTCTTTCTCAAGTAGATGGCAAACGCGAAACTGGATGGGCCGAAGTCAGGGTAGAATTCAAACCAGGCCTGAAAAGGTAATCTAAGCTACTTTTAAAATCCTCCTATGATGATTCAATGAGATTGTTGGATCGACAAATAACCACAGTCTTAATTCTGATCTCTCAATAAATCTATCATCATCAAAACATCCAGAAGGTTGTATGTTTTCTACATTATTTCTGTGGAAAGGCAAAAAAAAAACAAAAAAAAAACATAATGAAATGCTGCAAGTCCACTCTTCAGAGGAAACGGGCGGTCTTATGTTTACTTTGACCATAGGATCATAATGGGTGACAGTGTACGTTTCAGTGTTGTCATTTCCTTGGTATGCCTGATCTTCATTTCAGCCTGTACAAATCAACATCAAAGGGAGTTCCAAATCCTTAAAATCTCTGGAAAAAAAACTTAAACTGTGCTTGAGGGTACAAATGATGAAAATGATTAATATACTGGATCCTAAAATGAATGTCAATCTTGAAAAGTATAGTATACAACATTACGAGATTACGTGCAAATACTCTGTGCCTTTATCAATATCACAAATTTACATACATATACATACATGTATATATATATATATATATATATATATATATATATATTTATATTAAGGGTGTTAATCTAAATTAATTAAATTCGAAATTGATTAATTCACAATCTCGAACTTTGAATTAAAAGATGGAATCGTCGATGCTGCCACGCCCCCATGTCACGTCCGTTTTCCAAAAAAAAAAAAAAAAAAAAAACGTGTGTTGAAGTGCTGCGAGTCTATGGATAACCTCCTCTAAATTAGCTACAGCCATACAAAAGATAGCATTTCCTGTGAGTTATGTTGACAACATTCACGCTTCAAAAAAGCCACAGTTTGCAGACATCCCAAGTTTCGCGGAAGATAGGGGAGTCTCCCGCATATTGATAGCGGCTCCCTGATGCTCGCAAATTAGTTAAAACCTCCCGGAATCTAGAGTGAGCGAGAAAGAGTGAGCATGTAAAAACTGTGCGTGCACAGCAGAGAGGGAGAGAGCGAGAGACCTTGCGTGTGTACCTACCTCATGAAGCGCATGTAACGACAGAGAGAATCCTGATTGGCCGATTGCTAAAAATCGAGAATCGAATCGAACCGAAACCTTAGAATAGAAAATGTATGAAGATTTGGAGAATGACTTCTACCCTACCTCTACTCTACCCTGACTTCGGCCCATTGAGTTTCCCGTTTCCCGCCATCTACTTGAGAAAGAATCCTCACACATTCCCAAACACGTGCCACGGATGAGTCTTTCCACTGGTGCATAAGCTCTTTGTCTTGCATATTCTCTTATAGGTTTCCATTTCAATAAGTGGAGGATCTATATCTCTGATGTGTGCAGACTAAAGAAAACAAATAAATATCCAAGTGTAGAGAAACTGAGAAAAGACTGTTGGTGTATTGTTTCTGACCTGGTCCATGCACCATCTTCTGATGACTACTTCCAGTAGAACAACGTGCAGGAGGTCACAAAGCTCAAATAATCTGAAACTGGTTTTCAAATGGCCTCCACAGCCACCAACTCTCAATCCAATTGAGCACCTTTGGGATGTGGTGGAATGGGAGATTTGCATCATGGATGTGGTGCCGACATAGTTTTTTTGTGCTCAAACTACTTGATGTGCTCAAACGACTGACAGTAGTTTAGTGATTTCTGACAAACAGAATGTTTCAACCAAGGTCAGAATTGTATTTTTACAATATATACAAGTGGCAATAGACACCATAAGATTATTTTATATTTAATGTGTAAACAAAAGACTTTAACTAACTGCATCTCAATCTCCGAGCAGCAATGAGCAGTTTATTGCAAAGGCCCACCAAATCCAAAAACACTTCAACTCAATTAGATAAGACAAGCTTACAGGTTGGACAAATATTAACTTGTTTGAATGCCCATCGAAATGAATATATCTGTAAAAAAACTAGGCTGATTATGGCTAGCTTAACTTGTAAGAAAGCTTGATATTCATCAGCTATGTTTTACTGGTGAACTCAAACTAGCATAGAAACACAAGCTGTTTTTTTCTGCATGAGAACAGATCTTTCAAGTAATGTCACAAAATGTTTCTTACCATGGGAATTGTATCATGACAAAAGCATTTTTTATTTTTTTGGTAAAATCATTTGGATTGATTTGCTACCATTAGTTATTGCTTCTATTGACAAAGCAAAGGACTCCCAAATGACTAATATTTGCAAGTGCAAAGCCGATCGCTGAAAAACATTATTTTTTCCCAGTATTCAAAGCTTGCGTTTGCATAAAATAAATGAAAATCACACATAAGATGTGACAGGGAAACACAGCGGTTGACTTTAATGCTTTGCTGGCACATTTTACAGTCGGAATGAATCTCATCCTTCACACTTTAAAGATGAAAATGAGGGACTCAGCGCTTTCCTCAGTGACTCATCTCACCGTGTCATGGCCCGTTTCCCATCGACTCCCTCAAGCTGAGCTTTCAATCCATAATGCCTGCAAACTGCTGAGCATCACAATAGCACATTAAAACTACCCACGAGGCACTTTGAAGCTGGTGAGTGAAGCTTGGCCGAGGATGTTCACAAGGCCAGGCTGATTTTAAGGCTGAAGTGCCTGGCACTTCACTGGCATGTGCATCTGGAGTCAGATATACAGAGAAGTCCACGTCTGAGACAAACCAATGCAACTAACGACACTTCAGGTATTAAACCGTTTCCATTAGAAGAATCATTTGATGATAAACATCACTGAATCTTTTACTCTCTATTGCGCAAGCCCAACTACCCCTTTTCTCCAAGTCATGATGCCAAATTGTGGTGTCAGAAACCGAACCTGCTTTTCATCTCTTTTCAAAAACCAAAGCCAGGCTTCTATGAGCAACAGCACTTAATATTGTGTCAGCCATTGTGTTTATTTCCATGAGCTGTATGTGTATTCAAAACACCAAGACCTTGCTTGAAGACTTCTGACATGTTAGTGTTCACTTTGCACAACTAATAGTCTATGAGGTGGTAGCTAAGGTGCTGTGACTGATTTGGGCCTGTTTTCCCTGCAATTATGACCAACTCGCCCAGTTGCATGCGCAAAACAATGACAAAAGACAGCAATGCGGCTTCTAGTCACGCTACGACTCCACTACAGAAAGTTGCTCATTACTGGACAAGCTTTAGTTTGAGAACTTCTGTCACGCTACTGAAAAATGAAGTTTAAATGATTAGTTTCAGTCAGTCACTCCCCATCACTGCTGCACACAATACACAATCAATGCATTCAGCTCCGTTAATGAATTCCAACAGCCTCTTAAAATCCCCGAAACTCAAAAGCAATTGCCAGCCTTCAGAAGCAGATGTCCTGCAGGTGACCAGCTGCACGGGCCCAAATGTTTATTATAAGACTGAGCAAGTGTCTCGCAAGGTGAGGGGTCAGGAGTGGCAAACGGCATTAGGGGCCCCCTGTCATGACCTTTTAAATAACTGCAAGGTTATGTGACTCTAGGGTTAATGGTCACATGTTGGGGTCAGGCATGAGGCTCGACTAACGCTTTCTGACCTGCAGGGTGCTGACATGTGGGTACACGGACACCCGTCTAATACAAAAAAGACACATGGCCGTTGCACGGGCCGAGTTATTAAGAGAAACTGTGGCAAGAGCTTGGAATCGCAAGTCACGCTGGTAATGACAGAGGTTTTATGAAAGCCAGATCTTTGAGTAATGTCGCTTTCTGTTCTCTGGTCCAAAACGTATTTGTCAATTCCAAGTGGCTTGGGAGAGCTGAAGTTATTGCAGCAAGGCTTTTCTCTCAGAGACTGTCCAAAAGTTGAATCATCCATGAATAATATGGGTCATTAGAACTAAGGTGTTAGCTTCAGGGGTGTCCATAACTAAATAGTTAAGGATCAGATCAATCTTAGCCTGGATGAAGCAAAACCTGCTCTTACTGAGAACACAATTCTGATCTATGATCAAGGCACTTGAGCCTTCAGTTGACCTTCCCTGCAATTAGTATACTGTAATACTATAATACAGCTACTCTTTTTGTCCAAAAGTGAAAAGAATTTTCCATTACAAAGTATTTTCCAGTTCAGTTACATTAAGACTCTTACAATGGAAGTAAATTAGGCCAACTTTTGGAGGATTAAAAGGACAATTTTGGAAAGTGAAAATGTACATTGAGTTTAACTTTTTAAATATTTAATACAAATGAGAAGTAAAACAAAACATGAAAAACTTTTGATCAAAACAGCATTTATTTACATATTTGTACATAAAACGCTGCCAGTATATTTTTTTATATTTATATATATTTGAGTATATATTTTTTTTTACATGGCAAACGAGAGAGAGTTTAAGAGAATGCGTTTGATTTATAACTTAGCTCTAAAGGTGAATAGTTAAAAAATGTTTTAGTCGCCTCATGAAATTTGGTCGCATTTGCGAGTGATTTACTTGCATTGTAGAGGGTTGCCTTCACAGAAGAAACGGGTAAAAAGTGCCAGGTTTGAATAACAAAGCCCAATCACAGCGAAGACTAAAAAAAATAAAATAAAAAAAACATGATGGGGAGTGCTTCAAATTCATAACTTGGACTAAAAAAAAAAAAAAAACCCACAGCAATAATTCTGCGGAAAAACTGTGAACTTGGCAACACTAAGGTAGTCTAAGGTTGTCTAAGGTAGTAGCATCTTTTTGAAAGTATCTTGATGCTTCAAATAACAAATAATCATTGAATCATTCATTCAAACAGTTACATTTTGTCAGAACCTCTAGTAAATTACATGTTTTTTTTTCATGAAATGGCGTATGTATGACACGCCAATTCGTATTTCCATTTTTTGCGTGCTATCAACATCGCTTTTCATCGTGTTTATGAACGCCATTGACTTAACATTGCATAACTGTATATATAAATATATGACCTACCCCTACCCCGTCCCTAAACCTACCAATCACTGGGGTTAATCTGATTTATGAACCTTACCCTTCCATCCTAGGGAGGGAAGGGAGAAAAAAAAAATGCTCCCCAGATGTACATCTACATTTTGCTTCGTTTTGCTCAGACATTTAATGGCGTGCACATACACGCGGAATCACTCGGACATTTAATGGCGTAGACATACACGCGGATAGCTCAAAATGCGTATAACATGCCACTTGACTTGAAAGTGTCTCATGGGAGAATCATGATCTTTTTTTTCTCAGTTTATCCAGAATTGTGCAGCTCTAGTTGGAAGTGGGGAAGCTACACTGTTCTGAAAACAGCTGAGACGCTGCCGTGCTACTGAAAAATATAGTCAAGTTAGCAGTTAAGTTCTTTTACAATGCAAACTTTAAATCACTGCATTGCAGCCCACTTCTTATTAGTGGTGCTTGCAAACAACCATGCAACAAGGGCCTAGCAACCACATAGCAGCACACTAAATCCACATAAAATACCTTAACAACCGCATAGCAATCACTCACAAATCCCTAGCATCTTGTGGCGAGCTTTTTCAGAAAATGTAAAAATCCCATCTTTGTCTTTGCCTCCCATTTCTGCCAATAAATCAGATTTAAAGCTTATATTTGACATCAACATTTTTAAATCCCATTAAAAAAAGGCTGAGTGTCATCATGACATTTGAATTAAGTGGTCAAGGTTTGGCTGGTTAGCAAAAGATGTTCAACACTATTCACTTCCTGCCTTGCATGTACTTGCACTTCCTTCAGGAAATGCTAGCGATTGCGCTGCTTACTTGTGTGCATTGCTGTGAGAAAGTAAGTGAAACAGACAGAAAAGGGAATATGAAGATAAATTGCTCTTGATTTTGGCTCGGCTGTGCGCAGTGCTGATATCATCGCTGCATGCATACAATTACATGCAACGGACACATTTATTCTGAAGCGCGCTAAAAAATGTAGTAATACTTGGAGAGAAAACTAGCCCGTACAGTGATTTCACTGTGGACGACATCCATTATCTTACCATATCTGAGGCAAGATGATGTGTAACCACTAATTGGAATCTCCATGGCAACTCATCACAAGCTTAGCTAATGTCAGATCTGCAACATAAATCTTTCACAACAGCTCAGCTCTGAGAGAGAACAGATGCGCTGTAAACAATCCAAGACAATCCAACCATACTGAAGCAGTCCTGATTCAGTAACATCAACATGAGCTGTGACCACATGGTCCATGTATATTTTCTGGGATGTTTTGATTGCACCCAGTTGCAAATTGATCCTTTGTAGGCGATAGTGTTTAGGATTTGTAAAGTTTCTTGTGCAATGTAGGATTTACAAGGCCCAGGCGACGCTAACAGGGCCAAGGCTAAATGATAAAGAGTTCTGCAAAGACATGTTAGACAAGCAAGTTTAGATTTGTATCCCAAATGAGACATTTATTTAAAACAATTGACCCTTCTCTAGGCCGCACCTCAAAAAACGTTACTGACCGGTCCAGCCGTAGCAACTGTTGCCGTCTGCCATTTTAGCAGACAAACTTTTCTAATCCAAGACTCTTGCAAGTCATACCATGGTGTAGACATGGTGCGAATTACAGGGGGGTTGTTAAGGGTCTTCCCGTATGGGGGAAAAAAATATGCTATGGAAGTCTAAGGGTCCCATCAACTCTATGGTTACCTTCTTTTGTGTTCAGCAGAATAAAGAAATTTATACAGGTTTGGAACAACTTGATGGTGAGTAAATGACAGATAGTTCACTCATTTTTGAGTGAACTATCACTTTAACTATACAGTAGTAACAGTATGTGTATGCATTACTGGGATTTTCACGCACAACCATTTCTAGGGTTTACAAAGAATGGTGTGAAAAGGGCAAAACATCCAGTATGCGGCAGTCCTGTGGTCGAAAATGCCTTGTTGATGCTAGAGGTCAGAGGAGAATGGGCCGACTGATTCAAGCTAGATAGAAGAGCAACTTCTCGTTACAACTGAGGTATGCAACAAAGCATTTGTGAAGCCACAACGATGGGCTACAACCTTGAGGCGGATGGGCTACAACAGCAGAAGACCCCACCGGGTACCACTCATTACCAAAATTGGACAGTTGAAGACTTTTCCTGGACGTTTGCCTGGTCTAATGGGTCTCGATTTCTGTTGAGACATTCAGATGGTAGAGTCAGAATTTGGCATACAGAATGGGAACATGGATCCATCATGCCTTGTTACCACGGTGCAGGCTGGTGGTGGTGTAATGGTGTGAGGGATATTTATTGGCACACTTTAGGCCCCTTAGTGCCAATTGGGCATTGTGTAAATCCCACAGCCTACCTGAGCATTGTTTCTGACCATGTCCATCCTTTTATGGCCACCATGTACCCATCCTCTGATGGCTACATCCAGCAGGATAATGCACCATGTCACAGCTCAAATCATTTCAAATTGGTGTATTGAACATGACAATGAGTTCACTGTACTAAAATGGCCCCCACAGTCACCAGATCTCAACCCAATAGAGCATCTTTGGGATGTGGTGGAACGGGAGCTTCGTGCCCTGGATGTGCATCCCACAAATCTCCATCAACTGCAAGATGCTCTCCTATCAATACGTGCCAACATTTCTATGAAATGCTTTAAGCACCTTGTTGAATCAATGCCACGTATAATTAAGGCAGTTCTGAAGGGGTCAAACACAGTATTAGTATGGTTTTCCTAATAAACCTTTAGGTGACTGTATATGTTACATGATAAGATTTATCCATGTATAGTTTATGTTGGTCATAAACTGAAAGTAAATGGAGTGACCTTTTCACATATAAATAGCAGAGGGCTTTTTCCCACTCAGATTTCATTTAACACTGATGATGTCATGAGTAAGAGATCAGCAACAGACATAAGGCAGTATCTTACAACAGTATCCTGGCTGCCGTTTTGGCCAATACACAGTAATGTACAATGTTTTTAAGTATAGGCAGTTAATAACTATTGTAGAGTTCATACTGGATGGAGGAATGTTTTTCTTTGGATATTAACTGTATACTTTTGTGAAATAAATTAGATCTAATTGAACTGATTTTAAAGGTGCCATATGTAATAATTGAGGTAAAAATATAAATAAGAAAAAAAAGAGCTACACGCATCAAAACAATGAGAAGAAATAAGTGCAATGATGTCATTAAAAAACTGACAAGTTATAGTGCTGTCGAGATATAAACCTAAATTAGCATGCTAAATTACTAGCCCCGGCAGGTGTCGTAATACCAGTTTCGGCCATGGGAGGCAGTATGCGTGCGGGCAACATTACCACCAGCCAAACTGCAGTACACAAGTAAGTCGCGCCGGCTTGTGTGTGTACTTGAACCCGATGTCAGTGGTGTGTAAATACAGCCCACTACTACATTTCAGTTCAGGGAAGAGTTCAAAAAATTATTGGTCGACATTATGCATGAGGAATACATTTTGGTAAGTTGTAGCATACTGTATCTTTTAACAGTGTTCATGCTCTTTTTCCATTAGCTAGTAGAGATGATCGGTTCATGTGCGCTAGGGATCTGTCGTGTAAAGCGCCAAAACGGTATTTATTGTTTGAATTGCGTATTAAAATTGACAGAATCTGTCAGCTTAACTAACCTGCTTGCTAAGTGTCAATCGTGTGTGTCTCACAGTGAATTTGTGAGAGTTGGCAGCTCTGAATGGCGCTAGCTTGATCAACATCAGCGAATGCTGTCTGTCAAATTAATTCAAACTAACAATAAAAGTGTAATATAAACAAAACGAATACCGTAAACTTAAAATTATAGCCCTGGCTTTTATTTTCCCAAATCGTCGAAATGCACCAGCTTGTTTTTTATAATTAATGTTTTTTTTTTTGTTTTTTTTTTAAAGAGTTAAATCTAGTGTATATGAATTTCGATTCATTTTAATTAGTTACATGCAAACTCTGCATGGTTATCTATCACCTCAAATACTTAGATTAATTATCAATTCAAATAGAATAATCATAATAATAATAACCCAATCAGTTTTTACCATTTCACAGAAATTTCAGTTCATTATTTATTTTGGCTTGTCTGAGTTGGCAACAGAACCCAAGGGGTGGAGCTTAGCGAAGGTTTAAGTAATTAAAATTTGCCTTTTTTATTATCGAACAGGCCTTTGTAAATTCCCAAAGCCTTATAATTTATGCCCCGAAACAGAGTAAATAATATGAATATAATGTTGGGATGACTTGCCAGAGCATTACATTCTATCATGCTTTTTCTTCCAATGTACAACTGACAGACAGATGTTGCTTCTCTCTCACAAGAATGCTGATCACTTGTCAGGTTTTCCAGCACAGTATGCCAATGCAATCGCATTTCTTTCAAAGTGCACAATACTTCAAACTTTTTGCAGGAATTATCCATCACATAACATAAATCATGCACAATATGCTACTGATGAACTCAGAGCTATGTCAGGAGCAGACCAAAGAAGCAGTGATATAACCTCAAACTATTTAAATCTCAATATTCCAGATGTTTTGGTGCCTAAAAGGAATAACTTGACATTTTATTTGCTAACAATATCTCCTAAATGTAAGCTCTTATACTACTCGAATGGGCCAACAAGTCAATAGTTGCTAAGTGAACATTTTTTTTGCATTTTCCAACACAGTCTCATGAAAATGCGCATCTATACCACGGATGTCATTTCTCGTGGCATTTATACGCCAAAAATGGTTTTTGCGTGCACATGCTACGCACTAAAAAACCCTGGGGTAGGTTTAGGGGGGATGGGGTGGGGAGTTTGTGCATATTATAAGCCTTAAAATGCGTATCATATGCACGCGAAAAACATGTACCATATACACGCAAAAACTGTTTTTGGCGTATAAATGGCACGAGAAATGACATTCGTGCTATAGATACGAACTACGAACTTGAGATCGGGCTCGCATTTTCTGTGCTGAATGAGAGGTGAAATCCATTTAAAGATAATAAAAGGAGTTAAACGGATTGGTTAAAAGGAAATTAGAGCATTAGAATGTCAAAATATCAACAAACAAACATGCAATGGTCCACACTAGCTTACTTTACACCTATTTATACAAGAAGGGAACTGACCAGCCAAAGCTTTTTATGTGCAATTAACTTTTACAAATTAGAAACGACCATTCAGATTGACTATGCATGCCAACCATGGCAAATGCATCAGCTGAGAATTGGAATAGAATACACTTGCAAAACATTTAAATGATAAATCAATGGCCTGTAAAAAGATGGCATTGATCCCAATTTCCACATCACCTGGACATGGTAAGAGAGAGAAAAGTCAATTCAGAGTTTGTTTGTTTTTTGTTTTAACCTGATTTGTCAGAAACATCATTCCTATCTGCTATTGCCATAGTAACAAAAACTTGTCACCATGGCCACGGCTAAATTAATACAAAAACATGCCAAAATACATTGGCAAAGACCTCAGTGACAAACATCAGTGACTATGGCTACAGTCAATGGGTACAAAAGCACCCTTCCTACGGTAGGCTGTGCCCCTATAGGAACTGCCTGGATGCAGTTTGCTTCCCAAAGCTTACACATTCTCCTGGTGGAAAGAGGGCAAAAGCGACCAACAGGGAAGCCAGATAAAATCTATGCCTTCGAAATCTCTAAAAGCCCATTCAGGGCCGAGCTCAACCCTGGGTTTCTGAATGGGGCTGTTAGCAAAGCTTTTCAAGGAGAGGTATGTCTAGCACATGTTCACTTTGGCCTTGAATTTTACAGGAATTCGTGGGTTATATCTACTCATATGAAACCAGTACCTGAATAGCAGTAACTGTTTAGCTGCAAAATACACTTAAACTATTGATACTAGCAAAACAAAAGTAACAGTTTGGTGTGAAGCTAAAATATTTGAAAGTCACTCTATGTGCCTTAAAGGAGAACTCCGGCGAACAATGAACCTTTGGTCTAATAAAACGTCGGTACCTAGTCAACTATTCTCTGAGTTTTGTTTTCATGATAATCGAATGTAAAGAGTTTTATCTCTTAAAACTGTTTAGCGTATAATGCTAGTAATGGGGGCATTGAGTAAGTAAAAAGAAATCGCTAGTTTATACCACTAACAAGGCTCAAAATAGCCCCACACTCACACAGTAATATAATGAGGCTCCATACATGCAAAACGAAGCATTGAGAACTTTGTAAGTGTACAGACCATTTAATAAGAAGATACTTTATGAAGACAGTTCACTTCGCGTATACAGACAGGAGCCATCTTAAAAAAAAGTCTCGATAAGTCGATCCCCGAACGCCATTCATACAGTTCAGAAGTTCGTTGAACTTCATAGAGTTCAGATCACTCAGCACGACGTTCGTGGTTCGACTTATCGAGACTATTTTTTAAGATGGCTCCTGTCTGTATACGCGAAGTGAACTGTCTTCATAAAGTATCTTCTTATTAAACGGTCTGTACACTTACAAAATTCTCAATGCTTCGTTTTGCATGTATGGAGCCTCATTATGTTACTGTGTTAGTGTGGGGCTATTTTGAGCCTTGTTAGTGGTATAAACTAGCGATTTCTTTTTACTTAGTCAATGCCCCCAGTAGCCTACTAGCATTATACGCAAAACAGTTTTTAGAGATAAAACTCTTTACATTCGATTATCATGAAAACAAATTTCAGAGAACGGTTGACTATGTACCGATGTTTTATTAGACCAAAGGTTCATTGTTCGCCGGAGTTCTCCTTTAAACCTAACTGAAGAAACCATGTTTAAAAATATATTTAGCTTGTTTTAGACTGATTTGGGTCATTTATTAACTGGTGCGAGAACTAAATCAAGTGAACTGAGACCTGCTAGGCCATCTTAAACCAGCTTAAGATCAACAAACCACCAGAGATAACACACATTTTTGCACAGTTTGGTAATACAAAAAATGTATTTCATTTCAAGGCCTTATATAAATATTTTCAAATGCATGAAAAAGAGGGAAAAGTTTACATTTGAAAACTCAAGAATCCATTTTTGCAGATGTTCAAAACCCATTTTACTTTGGCAATTTTACATGTTTATAAATGAAACTGAGTTCGGTTATTGAAAACTGATCCTTGCATATCAAAATGGAGCCAGGTTACTGAAGGGGGGAAAGACTAACTGCTTTCTATTGTTTGAAATAACATGCACCAATGAACCGCGTGCAATAAGCCCAGGAAAAGTAAAAAAGGAGCATTTTTGATTTCATGTTGACTTGAAAAACACTCGCAAATTAAATATGTGAGGGCTAATAGTTCAGAACCGGGATGGTCGGGTGAATATATTGCTCAGGTTGCAAAAATAACAAACAGCTTTGACAGTAGCGCCGAGACATCTTCCCTGGGAGCTGAACTAGGAGCCAAAGAGTTTCATTCACCAAGCTGAAATTGCACATAAATTACCTTGAAGTGCTTCATGCTCTCCTTGACTGTGTTTCTCTGGTTCCACCCTGGCTGGCAACTCTAACAGCATACTAAAATCGGAAAATAAAAATGGTAATGAGAGAAACCGTATCCTCTTCCAAATAAAATCTCATGCTAAGTGAACTTTCTCCACGGCTGAGATGGAACCATAGTGAAACGAGTGCGTTTAAGTGGCCTTAATGTTTACTTGCTTATCAGTTCTGTCGCAACAAGGTTTGTTTTTATAATTACACCAGTCTCATTAAGACAAGCCCGAGGAAGAAACAGGTCACTGCAAGGTTTATGGTTGACAAAGTTTGGTCAAGAATTTGCCTTAACCCTTTGCAGAGACGGGAGCCTCTCATATGCGGGTTCGAAAATGAGGGCCCTTGATAAACATCCTTCTTGCCGCAGGAAAATTTGCAACATAATTATATACTCCGTAAAGCCTCCGTGTCCTCTAGAAACTATTTGAGAGTCTCTGCAGAGCTGTAGACGCAGTTGGGATCCGCGACCAAACTGCAATTCTGACTGGTCATAAACTAGAAATCAAGAAGCAGACGATTCCCCTACAAATGGCTGCCATGTTCGACACAAGTCCCAGCATTCCTCTTGGCTGGGTCAGTGAAAGAGAAAACAGAAACATACCACTGGTGTGGCCTCATTGTGGTCAAAGCACAGCCACCTTTCTGAATGGGCGAACACAAGACTCTAACAATACATCCATTGTAGTGTGTGCATGGTGCATATCTTTTGTGGGGTATAGTGTCAGAGAAGACAGATTGCTAGAAGAAAAAGCAATTGCGCTGAAATAGTGACGACATTATGAAGGACAGCAGAGCGTGTCAAACATGCATCGGTTTGTGCAGGCCAGGAGTCTTGACGGGCCTAGAGGAAAGAATGCAGGGCACAGTCGCCTGGTTTGTTTCTCCTTGGGGAAATAAAAACTCAAGATGAGCAGCAAACGCCGTGAGAGGCCATGTCTTAAAGGAGTAGTTCACTTTTAAAAAACTTTAGCTGATAATTTACTCAACCCCATGTCATCCAAGATGCCCATGTCTTTCTTTCTTCAGTCGAAAAGAAATGAAGGTTTTTGATGAAAACATTCCAGGATTTTTCTCCATATAATGCACTTTACTGGGAACCAAACGGTTCAAGGTCCAAAAGACAGTTTCAGTACAAAATGCAAACTGTTCAAAGGGCGTTAAACGATTCCAGACTATGAATAAGGGTCTTATCAAGCCAAACGATCACTCATTTAAAAAAAAAAAAAATAAATAAAGTTTAAGTTTTATAAGCTCAAATGCTCACCTTGCTCTGTTCTGTGATGCACATTCGTTTTTTTTATTTTATAATTAAATGAGCGATCGTTTCAGTGCTGTTATCAGTGAAGTTTAAAAGTTAAAGTTATCAGTGCTGCTTAATATTTTTGTGGAAACCATGATAAAAAAATATTCAGAATTTTTTGATGAATATTTATTTAAAATATTACTATTTTGTAACATTATACCATCATGTCTTTACTGTTATTTAATGCATTCTTAATACATATTTAATAAATTAATAATTTCCTAATATATATATATATATATATATATATAAATATAAAATTTGGAAATAAATATATATATATATATATATATATATATATATACACAAGTCTGCAAATTCCATCTGGGTCCAGTCACAGCTCTTACATTAAAAAAAAAAAAAAGCCCCTTAGGCACCTTATAAGTAGGATAATCTTCAGTCAGGAATGATTTAGACAACCCTGTGCTTTTTTTAAGGTCAGGAAACGTGGGTTTGCTGAGAACAAATTCTACATGCGTTGTCTGGAAGAATAGATTGTGCCAGCAAAAACCACGGCTTTGACCTCTAAGTATGTGCACAGTCCCTGAGCCAAACATTCCAGCAGACATCAGAAATGCAAATGAAAGACAAACAATGTAATATTGATCTTGCATTAAATGAATGATCTTTTTCTCATGCTGCTTTAACTTCTCTGCATACTCTGATATTGTGGGAAATGATGGTTGAGAGGAAAGGATCAGAAAGATCTTATGAAAGCATTTCTAGAGAAAGACACTCATGCACCAGAAAAAAAAAAAGATATATAAATCAGCGTCAGCGAAAAACTTAAATATTTTAGCTGGACACCCTCAGAAAGCAACCTGCTTTGAACACCATCAGTTTGGGGTTTAATGCATTAAATGAATTGCTGTAATTTAATTACTTATCCCTTGAAAAAAGAAAAGTAAGGGATTACTCTTAGCTTTCTGCAATTTAATTAGTTTAGACATTGCATTAAATATGTTAATTCTATTTAAAACACCAGTGGATTTAACATCAAAATTTAACATCTAATGATGGAATGGATGTTTTTAACGTAAATTTCGTTTAAATATTTTGGTCAGTTCAAGAATAATTTATAAAATTTTGTATTTATTTGAAAGAATTAACATATCAGTTTCATGTCTATCCTTGTACTGGACAAAGCTGATGTGGGATTTAGAATGTAATAAGTACCATACTTTTTGAGAGCAATTAGTACAATAAACTAATTATACTGCTAAATATGTAATTAATTTGTATTCTTCCCCAACTTTGATCACCATTACTGTTTCAAAAAATAGTGCGCTGCCTTTTGTCAAGTATATTGAATACATACAGTAGCAACCAAAATAAAACATCATAAATTACTGATTTAGAAAATGTGCATCATACAAATACTTCTCACATAAAGTGCATGTTTCTTTATGCCACATAAACATATGCTTGAGGGCTTTACTGGGTGCGTGAACATGAGGGAGAGCTTTAGAAAAGAATTAGCTGTGTGAGTTTAAGACATCCAGCGGACTCATTGTCTCTCTGATGCTGCTTCTATTCATCAAGAAAGCCATGTAATCCCAGGAATTAGGCCGAGATGAACTAAGGAAAGATGGATCACTGTGGCCAGTACTGCTGGCCAATCCTAAAACATCTGGACAGTAACTATGCCTCAATTCTACACTTACATTTTGTGTAGAACTGAACTTATAGAAAAGCCATCAGCACCTCAGCCAGTAGCAATTCAACCACCACAGACTCAACCAGTGGGGTATACTATCTGTTTGACTAACCAATGAAAGTGTTCAGAAAACTAATTAAAACAAGAGTTGGCAACAAAAAAAATAAATAAATAATTGTGATACTTTGAGTGGAATTGTAAACACCTCTGATTGGCCATTGTGTTCACGAGCTCATCTGATATGTCTGTGATTGGCAACAATGATGTGTGAGTGAGAGAGTTAGAGAGAAGGGGGGGGGGGGGGTGTATGTATATACATATACACTCACAATCTCAAAATCTGTTGAGACATTCAGATGGTAGAGTCAGAATTTGGAGTAAACAGAATGGGAACATGGATCCATCATGCCTTGTTACCACTGTGCAGGCTGGTGGTGGTGGTGTAATGGTGTGAGGGATGTTTTCTTGGCACACTTTAGTGCCAATTGGGCCTCGTTTAAATGCCACGGCCTACCTGAGCATTGTTTCTGACCATGTCCATCCCTTTATGGCCACCATGTACCCATCCTCTGATGGCTACTTCCAGCAGGATAATGCACCATGTCACAAAGCACGAATCATTTCAAATGGGTTTCTTGAACATGACAATGAGTTCACTGTACTAAAATGGCCCCCACAGTCACCAGATCTCACTCAGATCTCAGAGCATCTTTGCCCCTCCCGTTGGAAAGCCAATCGTCTGCTTTTAACAGTCAAGCCGGGAAACATGTAAGCCTATCGTCTGGTTCCACTGACGCATGCACACAGTTGAGGTTTGCGACAGTGGAGACGAGAACCCTTGCGTATGTGTATTAAAGGTATAAACTGTGGGGAAAAAGACCTTTTAAACCTTAATTTGGGGAAAAGCCATCAAACTTTTTCAGCGATTTTGATCATATTTTATTGCTGTTCTTATACAGTTTTTATGTCCCATCTTTGGGATGTGGTGGAACGGGAGCTTCGTGCCCTGGATGTGCATCCCACAAATCTCCATCAACTGCAAGATGATATCCAATCAATATGGGCCAACATTTCTAAAGAATGCTTTCAGCACCTTGTTTGATCAATGCCAGAATGTAGAATTAAGGCAGTACTGAAGGCAAAAGGGGTTTAAGCACAGTATTAGTATGGTGTTCCTAATAATCCTTTAGGTGAGTGTGTGTGTGTGTGTGTATATATATATATATATATATATATATATATATATATATTACTGAAACGTTATTTTCATGTATTCTTCAATGTCTGTATTTGTTGTCTGACAGTGCTTGCTTATTTAGCTTGGCTTCCAGAAATGAAATAGGGACTTGTTTTGTGTTTGAGAATGGTCTTCAACGTGTTTAAACATATAGGGGTCATTGAAGCCAATAGTTTAAGGGACCATTTCTTTGTTAAAGCCTTACTTTCCAGTTCGATTAAAGTTGAGAAAAAGAATGCATTACCTTTTCTGAGAGGACCCTCCTGTTTATAGTTAGAGCCTGGCCAAATCCAACCTTGAAAAACCTGTGTGTCGGTGTGTGTGTGTGTGTGTGTGTGTGTGTGTGTGTGTCTGTGTGTTAAGTCTTTTTGGTTACAGGTTAAAGTCGGCATGAAATCAAATAAATCTTCTTTTTTATATGTAATATTGTAGTGTTGAAATCTTTAATCAAATTCATTACCCTTCCCTCCCCCTTCGAAACGACCTCTCTCTCCTTTTGGTCACGTGGAATGGCAAAAGGGTGCGGCTTTTAATATCGGTGCACCACCTCTCAGAGAATCGCATTCAAATTGTTTGCAACGCCCAACCTCCAACGATCCAATCAATTCCCGAAGGATGAAATCAAGCCCTGCCCTACATTTTTTTTTTCTAATTTCAGAAGCCATTTCACTTGGATATACATCACGACAAGGAAAAAATGACAATATCAACTTCCGTTTCATGGCGACTTTAAGGAACCAGTGGTATTATTGGAGATTGGCTGAGATGTTCTGAACAGGCTGGCGCCCAGCAACCCAAATCTTTGACATGGAAAGTCATAACATGCCTAACTTCAGGGTCTGAGTGTCAGCAGCATAATCGATAGAGATATGCTTCAGTCTATCTGTATATGTGTGGAAAATTACTGTTTATCAATTTCTTAGCCAATGAGAACCATTCAACCATAGCTTAGACCTTGGAAATGGTTTAACTGTTGTGATCTTTAACTGTAAAGAAGGTGGCCTACGAACTCCTGTGTGAGTCTTGAAGCTGACTTCTGCTGATGAAACGGCAAACTATCTTCAGTAAAACTTATATATATATATATAATTCTGACTCCGGGTCTTCATTCTTCATATCTGGTTCTGGGTCTTTGACTGTAAACCCCTTACAACACATACACTGAGTGCGCAGTGAATGGGCTTTATGCACAGCCGCACTGCTTCCTGAACTTAAGCCAGCTCCTTGTTTCCTGTCTGCTATTATTGGCCAAATTGATAAATTCAGGTGTGTTTGGTTATTGTTGCCATGACTACTGAGGTCAGGCACACCTGAATTAATCAATTTGGCCAATAATGACAGACAGGAAACAAGGAGCTGGCTTAAGTTCAGGAAGTAGTGCAGCTGTGCATAAAGCCCATTAGGTACATCTGGCATTTAAATGATCTGCCATGAAAATATTACAGCTACCTGCTGGTAGTGATAGGTTGTTTACAGCTGTGATACTTGCAAACACAACTTGAAAGTAACCTAATATCTTGGGCGCTCATTGTACAAAAAAAGTCAGGGTCGTGGAAAAGATCATTAAGATTGAACAGTATGAATTCCATATTATGTCGATTTTAAACAGACAAGTGATATGGAAGCTAATTACATTTGTAAGAACCTTCCTCAACCCTGGATAACTACTACGGCTCCAAGAACTGAGCAACTCTTATCTTAACATTAACTTACCTTATCACTTACCTGACAGTTATAATGTCATTACACTATCATTGTCAACACGCAATAGCAACATGCACATAGCCAGAGACAATTTATATAGAGACATGCCACTTCCTCAATCCTCGACACCCATAACCCCAAAGATGGCGGTTGTATGCACATGCCCCGCCCCTCCCGTTGGAAAGCCAATCGTCTGCTTTTAACAGTCAAGCCGGGAAACATGTAAGCCTATCGTCTGGTTCCACTGACGCATGCACACAGTTGAGGTTTGCGACAGTGGAGACGAGAACCCTTGCGTATGTGTATTAAAGGTATAAACTGTGGGGAAAAAGACCTTTTAAACCTTAATTTGGGGAAAAGCCATCAAACTTTTTCAGCGATTTTGATCATATTTTATTGCTGTTCTTATACAGTTTTTATGTCCCAGTGACCATTGTAAGTGCAGCCCTGACTCTCTACCCATACATTTAGATAGGAGCCTGGTCTTGTAAGTCCGAAATATATGCACAGAGGTGCTGCCAAGATGGCGCATAAGTGACATGACTTGCCTAAAAGAACTTTGACCTAGCCCTGTCTGGCTTTGCTAATTTGAAACAAGATAATATACGAGTAGATACCAATGAGGTTTATGTGATATTATTACATCAACTACAGATAACATGTTGATGAGATAAAATCTTCATAAAATGTTACTTTCAGTCAGACGGGGAAAGGTACATTGTTGATGTAAACTCATAATGAACATTTAGTAAGCTGGTTTAACTGTGGCAATGCTCAAGCCTTCTGAGTGACAACTGACAATGTCATTCGTTTTTATCCAAGCCAGCAAGTGTTATTAGCTTGGGGAAGCTATTATAAAACTAATAAATAAAGATGACAAAAGCACAAAATTACTTAAAAAAAACAAAACAAGTATAAAAAAAATAAAAGCTATTTCAAAATATGAATAAGTTAAACACTATTAAAAATAATACTTTCTAAAATAAGACCAGAGCAGCTCACCACACACACAAAACAGCATTGTACAGTCGCACAGCTACATATTAACATACATGTTAACGCTTGAAATCATTAGTTTGTGTAAACAGTACGACGCCCACAAGGCTGACTGAATAAAAGACAGATGGAAGCATTACACCACTAGAGACATTAATTTACCAATTAAGGCGTTTTTCATTGTGACGCAGACATGATGGAGTGCGAGAAAATTCCTACACTGATGTTCACAGACCACATCCTACTCATAATATTTGTACATAGACACCTTTCTTCCACTGACAACATTTTTCCATCGATTTTTCACCATGTGGGCGACTACATTTCCAAGCTGAAGAAACATTTTCAAACATCCTAAATATTCAAACACCCAGACAACACAATTAAAACGTGATTAAAATTGAGAAAAGATATACTCACAGAGTCTTGTGCGTTTGCTTTCCCTCCGAAATGAAGTCACTTCCTGTAGGATGACGTCATGAGGGAAGTGACTGTTGTTATTTAAAAGCATAAAAGACCAACAGGATGGAAAGTTATATTGAGGATGAAAAAAAAACTTTAAAATAGATGACCAATTATGATAACATTTCTGAGAAGGTATGGATATATTATTTTAAGCATATTGATTTATGAAATAATTCTTAATGATTTTTACTGAATAAATGATCAGTTTTTCATGTTAAAAGTCTCCGAACAAAATGTGAAATACAGTGATATCAGTCACTTTGTCATTGTGATAAAAGAAAAACGACAATATTTTTATTGGATTAGACCTACATTTAATAACTTTGTATAAATATTATCTTTATACAATATAAAAATAAATTTACAATTCATAAAATAATGTTTTTAATATATTGTAAAAAAAAAAATACAGATTTTTTTTGTAATATTGTATCCCATAGCCTAAATTAAAACAAGATATGCAGCATTTTTATAAAATAAAAAATAGTTTATAAAAAATTATAAAATAAAAAACATTATACATTATAATAAAATTATACAAAAATATGTAAAAAAAAGTTTATAAAAATATTTTTTATGTTTTTGTAAAAAAAAATATGACTTATTTTTGAGACAATACTTTACATTAAAACATATGCACAATATTTTATAAAATAAATACGTTTTCATATGTATACAATTTGAATATCTTTTCAAATAAAAACATGACTTCTTTTTTAGATAAAATAAATGACTCAATATCATCAACCATAAACCACATCCACGTGATACTGCTGTGAGTGTGACGGTAGTAGCGTTCACACCAGTAATTTGCAACAGTTTATCTCCTCATTAGTGAGCGTATAACAGTTCCAGCTTGTTTCCAGTAACTTGTGCACTCTGCATCCATTAAGTTTGTTTTATATCCAGGCAGGGATAAATACACTGTGAGTGAACCGGGGCAATCTGATATCTTATACGACTGGAAAACAGTCCCGGTTCAGGTCCAGAATGGTTGACCAAACAGGAACTAAAATAAAAACAGGCATAATTCAATGAACAGCAAAACATCTTTGCGGACACCATGAGCAACCAATGCCAGGAAGACGTGCACTGTGGACCCATTAGAGTAAAGATGACATCAGTCAAACAATTCAGACTTATTTGAAATGATTATCAAAACAATAGCCTACAGGCCTATACAGATGATGTTTTCTAAACATGCATACAGAGACAACGGTGCATTAAACGTCACGTAGCCTATCAAAACAGCATACGCATTCTTGACGGCTGATGTTTGTCTCTTCGACTCCAGAGTGTGATATGTGTAACAGCAGCACCGTGTAAATCTCTAATGAAACATCAGCGTCTGCGGGCCAGCGTTCATTCCACGGTGAGCCTCTCTTACCATTGCTAACAGCTCCTTCTAGTGGTCAAAATCTCAGAGGTGAAGTGAATCCAACAGCGAGGCCCACACCGACACTCAGTCTTGTACAGCTGGGCAAAACAAGAAGAGACACAATGCATGTATGAAAAACAAAATAAAATATCACATGCAGTCCTTTAAACTTGGTATCACACATCTGACAAAGCCATTTTTAAGCAAAACAGAGCAACTCATTTTGCCACACTGATGAACTTTACATATGGGACATGTGCAAATGCCATTTCGGAGCGCTCTATAAGGCAAACCAGGGACATGTAAACAACAGAGAGACAATAGGGACACGAGTGAACAATCGTGTCTGTTAAATCTCATCTTTTTCAAAGTGTGGTTTCAGTTGTTCAAAGTTTGGAACAGGTGGGTGTAGATTGCCTATTCTTCAACTACCACCAAGACCACTGTAATTAAAGCTCAAACGAGACTTGGCATGACCTCTCTGCATGAGAGAAAAGAGACTCTAAGCATTTACCACAGTATTTACCACACACCTCAGCTGGTTTTAATTTTGCACTGCAGTGATTTGTCTTCATGGTTGCAGTCAGTAGCTATTCCTGCACATGTGAATGTTGCTTATAAGTGACCAAGCTGAACTGTAACCCTGTTAGTTTAACCATTTAGAAACATGGGATCACTATTGATGATTGCCACTCTAATGAGAAGAGTCGGTATACATTCACATCTGGCTTTTGATTCCATTTGTGATGAAGATTACATGACATATTATCTGAATTAGCAGCTTCTCTTGTCAAATTTGATATAGCATTCAAACAATCTCTCTATCTTTGGAAAGTTGTGACACATTCAAGTGTGCGACTGACACTTGTTAGCCTTGTTTAGAATGCAAACATATATGTTCACTGTTTGGTGATTGAAAAATGGCATAGTCGTTATAAAAGTACAGGCTATTTGATTAATGTAGTGCAACTTGTGTAAACAGCACACTTTGTACTTCACACTCATTTAACGGTTTGAGCAATAGATTTCAAAACGACTTGAATTTGTCGAAGCCAAACATGGGAATGCTATAAAACAGTTTGAGACGCATACAGCAAAACAATACAGAGTTACAGACGTTGAAACAAAACACTCCCCGTTCTCCCCTACTCGTACATGTTCTGTGCGCTCACTAATATACGGGTGGTGCCTGCAGCAGCTAGAGCGCTTCTAATCGTGCTCTTGTGTGTGTGTGTGTTCTGCATAACGCATGTGTATGCGAGGAAGCGTCTTTATCATGTCACATCCATGTTGCCTTTTGTCGCGTTTTGTCTTGAATCTGTTGGAAAGCCGCTGAGCTTCGCGCACGAATCTGACGTTATCAGCCACAAAGTGCACGGACGATCTCCGAGGATCATATCTACGATTTTGCATGGATTTGTGTTTTGCTCTGCGCTCTTGGCATCACTGCGTAAAAGACTGATCCTATTGCCGAGGGGGGGAAAAGGCGCTGGCGCTGCGCCACGATCTGGCAAGTGCGCCTCCCTTCTCCGCTGTTTGGCTTATTCATAGTTAGGGGTTTGGGTTTGGCTGTTTTTAAAAAGGCAAGCACTGCTGTGAAGTTGATCAGTCTGCTCAGAAAACTTCCAGAGGGGAAAGTGTTTTGGAATCGGAAAGTCCAGAATTTCAGTGCGCAACCAATTGCGCACAAACTGGACTATTGGAGAATACCTATGTGATTCATTTATTTTATGTGTATTTATATGAAAATCCACCGGATTGTTCTTTATCACAAGATTTTGAAGAGACTGTTTATAATTTAATCGTTTTTAAAACACCACAACCAGTGCTTTCACTTTACATGCGGACTTTTCCTTTGAGTCGAATCTGAGCCAAACGTTCATGCGTTCTCATATCTAGTTGTGTTTTTTTTTTCTTTTTTTTTTTCCTTTCTTTTTTTTTTTTGCGCCATCGGACCTCATTCATTTTGACACGAATTATGGCTCTTCTTGTGCTGGGTACATTTCTGACGGCGTTGTCCATCAGCGGAGGCTCTTATGTGCCGTGCGAGCCGTGCGATCAGAAGGCGCTCTCCATGTGTCCTCCGGTCCCGGTGGGCTGTCAGCTGGTGAAGGAGCCCGGCTGCGGCTGCTGCTTGACTTGCGCTCTGGCGGAGGGGCAGGCATGCGGGGTATACACCGGTACATGCACGCACGGGTTGCGCTGCCTGCCGCGCAACGGCGAGGAGAAGCCGCTTCACGCCCTGCTACACGGCAGGGGAGTGTGCACGAACGAGAAGGGATACAAACCACCGCACCCACCTATTGGTAAGTTAACTGGAAAGCAGTGCGCCTTTGTTGCACGAAGGCATTGTTGCGTTGAGATCGTGTGTCTGGTGGGAACTTTGTGGCTTGCGCTGATCCAGTTTTATTGCGTGCGCATGTTTCTGCATGAGCTTTTCTGTGTTGTGGCCGGTCTGTGCTGCTCACCGCTATTTTCCATCATATTCCAGCACTGCATATTGTTAGGATTAGCGAAACCTGTTTGTGTTTCATACAAAGCCAATCATTAACAAACGATTTCCAATGCAATCTTTACGCTGCAAATGCATTTACAAAAATAGTACTACCGCGGTTGTAGCCTACCGCGTTTTATGGAAATGTACCATGGTATTTTTGCACGTATAATGTAAATATGCCACCATTCTGTTACCATTGTATTATAATCTGGTACTTCCACATTTGAGTGCTGCACATTATAAGTATTAGTGTAGATTATTTTATTCAAAGCCAATATCAACAAACACAAGCCTACAACTAAAAGTACCATGTTTTGGTCATGTAGCCTACTACCATGCTTGTTGGCATCTACCATAGTATCATCATGTATTGTTTTGGACATACTTCCAAATAAATGCCATGGTTGGGGTCTCAAATAATGGCAATACCACAGTACTTTTTTAAAGAAATATTGTCAAATCATAAACTGTAACAAATCCGAAAAAGATAAACTAATATATATTTTATCTTGACAAAGTTCAAGGCAGCTCTGATGCTGCATTGGCACAGAAGCAAAGCAGCATCAGACTCACAGAACTGCATAATTCAGTATGCTGCTCAGAACTGTGCAAAGAGCCTCAAGAAAGATGCATAACTCCATACAGTCTTGCTTTGTGCATAGTGTTTGATTTGGCAATGGTGCTCTATTGAATTAGTGACTCCTCCATTGTTATGATCACACCTCTCATCATTGTATACGGTGTACCCACGTCTCATGATATTCTTGATTGAGATTCTAGGTTGCTCTGAATTTAGGTCTAAAGTCTGTGGGTGGTGTTGAGGGATGGTTTACCGTTCAAATATTAAATCCATGAAAGGAGAGTAGCTGTAGTGTGTCTACAAGCCCTCATATCTGCAAAAATCGTATGTTAATGAAGAATAACCGTGCACAGCATGCATATTTATTTAAATTTATGTATTTGGCAAATGGTTTTATTCGGTGCGTTCAAGTCCTGCTTTTGTCTGGAATCGAACCCCCAACCTTGGCGTTGTTGGTGCAAAACTCTACCAGTTGAGCTACATGAACAAAAATGGTCTATGTGGTTTCACTTCTATATATTTCAGACAACAAGACAGCACATATATCATAAAACAGATGAGGTTTAATTCAGCCGTGGGTGTTTGTACACAAAAACAACCCCCTCGCACACAGGTGCACATCAGAAACCCGTTTGTCTCTATCTGAAGTCCTCTGATGAGTGTGGTTGCTGGTTTACCCCTTCTGTGATTGCAGTGGGCACACAGTCGAGCCCTTGTGATTCAGCAAAATGTGTGTGGAGCCGATCTATCAAGAGCTGTTCGTCAAGCATGGGGATGAATTTAGAGGAACGCTTCTAGCCTCCCGTGGTATTCGGTTTCAGCCTGGTTTTACTAGCTGGGCAGGACAGACAGAGAGAGAGAGAGAGAGGTGGGGTGGGGGAGGGGTGGTGGTGGTGGTGGTGGGGGTGGTCAAGCGTCCTTGCCCGCATTAGGATTCAGAGCTTTTTGGCTCGTGCCTTCCTGATCCATTTTTATTCCCCCTCAGTTTCACAGTTATGCAAACATAAAATTGAAATACAGGAATCATTTCTCACTCAAGGAACATAACATGTGAATAGTCTCATACCTTCATGGCCTTGAATGCTGGCACTCACGATTTACAGATTGAATGTTTTGAGCCAAGTACAAAAGGTTATGCCTTGCCATTGACGGATTGGCAAATTCTGCAGATGTGTCAATGATCACATGGGAGACTTTCTGTTTGGACATGCCATGTGGATCTTGGATGCTGTTGCCAACAGATATGTCTACAGGCTACTTTTCCGTTAAGTCTGTTTTAGCAACGATTGCACACCACGGTCTGAATCTAAGAGCGTGCGAATAAAAAAAAAAACGTCAAAGAATCGGGCCAAAAGAAGTTGGCTGTTGTATTCGGTTACTTCTGTATCTCTGATTTATGCGTTTTATTTACCCACCAGAGACCTTGCCATAACTAAACAACGATTACAAGGGAATGGAACGCAGTCGTTCTTCTATTGCCTGTCTGTCATCAAATTTTTATATTTTATGCCACAGGCCAAACTTCACACAGAAACGTATACTTGCTTGCAACATCAGACTGACATTGACAGATATATGGATGGCTTCACTGAAAAGGATCTAAATAGATCTCTTGCACTTTTTGGAAGTGATGCCTAACTTTGCATAATCTGCACATTGGTTACTTTTAACCATATATCAAGTGTCCTGTCATCGTTTGCAGAGGTATGCAAGCAGGGAACCTATTTAGCATGCTTGAATGACTTCTTCCAGTAAAGTTTAACAGCAATCTGCCCAGCATGTATTTGTCATTGGCACCTGGAAAGCTAGTGAGTAACAGCTGTGAAGAAAATCAGCTTGCACAGTAGTCTCGTCTCTGTCAGAAACGTGATTCCCAGGCTGCGACATCCTCACGCTGGGCCCTGCTTAAATAAGAACACATGTTAGGCTGACCAAACCAAAAACAATCTATTTAATCTATGGGTTTACGGCTCGCATTTACAAAATTAAACATACAGAATGTAAGCAGACAGCGGGGCTGTAACCATGTGGCTCAGCAGAAGACGCCGACCTGTTGAAACGTCCTGTCATGTGCTTCGGGGTGGTGGAGGGGGAGCCGCAGTGTCACGTTTCTTTAGGGAAGGAGAACAAAAGGTGCCTAATTTCTTGCCTGCAAGCACAGGTTCAGATGTGGTTCCAAAGTGCTGCCTCAAATTTTGTGCCCTGCAGGATTCTTGAGAGGACAGATAAGATACAGCATCTGTTACAGTTGTTACATTTGGTTGTTGAGGATCATGGGAAAGGTGATCTGAAGCTTGGACCCAAAATTTTGCTTGCTCAGAATAGCCGATTTATTTGAAAATGGTTTGATAAAGCTCACGCTAACACTCTAATTGCTATTATGTGTACTAGTATACGTCATATAACACTCCATGTGTACTATTACTTACTAAACAAACGCAACCAGTAATTATGACGCTAAATTATGAACCGCAAATGAAGCCGAGGCACTCGAGAGTTCAAGTAAATGTTTGTAAAAAGCATTTATTTTATTCTCATTCGCATTTTCACATTACTACTTGTTTCTTTGTCGCTCTCATGTGTAAACAATGTAAAGCAGTCCTGTCCACTGATAGTTATGCAAATATATCTACCAGAGTTTAAATGGTATAAACTCTGGCTGACGCAGTTCTACCATCATAACACCCAGTCGTACTTTCTACAGTTTAAAACCTTCAATACATCCTAAAATGAATCCTTCTCATGGGCTCTTTATCATTTTTGGCTTTTCAGTGTCAGTTAAAAATCGCCCATTTTACCTGTAGAAAATCCGAAGGTGTTTTTCCACTTTAAGCGGCAGCACGTGAACAATTGCATGTCCCCTTTAAATGATTATATCGAATCTTAAGAATAAACAAGTTGATAAATAAAAGATAGTTTAGAAGGGGAAAGATTGATACTCTTGACGGAAAGATGCCTTGAGCTTATAGACAGTATCGCTCTCTTGCCATTGTCCGAGCTAATTGAAATCAGCGACTTCGAGTGATCCACTGATGTCCTGAAGAGCACCTCTTGAGTTCATGTTTCGGAGTGTTGATGACATGAGACACGGTCAGGCGACGAAGAGGTGCGCACATGTGCTTTCAGCCTTAAGGTGTCATCACTTTGCATTGTCCTGACTCCTGAATTACAGGGGACTCGTTTGAATTGTAAGTTATACGACGACTTTCTTGGTTGTAACTGATAGCATATTGCAACATGGAAACTTTTATCCCAAAGTGTAGCTTTTAATGTTACTTTGCAATTACCCTGACTTGAACTGGCAGTAGTTGCATTTCTTTCTGGTAATATAGGATGCTTATCTGCTACAGCGGCCCAAGCATGTTGTGGACACGGTCCAGGCTTTAAATATTTAGCAGTGGAGTCTTGCCAGGGATGCCATGGTTGGTCTGTGACAATGAATGCAAGACAAAGACAAGCCCAGCAGAATGGCCTGCTTCAAGAACGACTTTCAAAGGAGAGCTCGTCTGAATATTTAACAATAGCAAGACCTAATTCTAACCGTGCATGCTAATAAGAGACTGAAGGACATGGTTTGAGGCCCCCAAGGATTTCAGAAGCACCTTGTATTTGCATTTGTCGGCTTGTTTGGCTGCACGTTCTGAAAAAGAAATCAGACTAGGTGACGACGCAACTCAAACGGGGATCTGCTTTCATCATTAGCCCCCAAGCTGTAAGAAACTGTGGATATTCATGAAGTATAATTGCCCAGCGGACATGTAAATTATTAAACGGAGCCCTATCAGATGCATCTCTTTTGGCCAGGCTCGGGTCCCTTTATCTTAATGAAAAGTTTTGCAAGACCAAGAGGAGAGACACCAATACCTCTTGAGCATTCTTTCCAAAGCTCATTTGAATAGACGGGCTACACGTGATACGTCTGGTTTGGCCTGGCTCCAGGATCTTGGCTGTGTGTCAGATGTTAAACACAGACCCGCTAAACCTTTACAAGCTGGGGACCACGAGCATGGAAAAAGTGATTTTGGTCCTCACTCCGAAAAGCCTGCGACTGAAAAGACGAATTTAGTGGTTTACAAACTCTAGTCATTGCTGATTTCTTAAACACGATGCTTTTGGACCGTGCGCAAAGAGTAAAGTCACGAAAACAACCGTTAAGGAATTGTTTTTGCCAACCCAGTCATCCTGCACCCTCCCTTTTAAGTCTACATTTCTAAGCCATGTAAATCTCCCTCTAGGCAAACTTCCCTATGACATTTCCATGAGGTGATCTCAAATTCGGTGGCTTCGGGAGCCCAAACCTGCGGGGAAATCTGTATAGAAATTTCAGTCTGCCAAGTCATGGGTTGCAGGATTGATTTCAAAGAGACAGCACCATGCTCTGATTGTAACTTCAGAAGCCAGGAAACCAATTCCTGTAATGACCAGGCACCCGCCCCATGCGTCTCCAGGTCAGACAGACTCTTTCACCACCGGCCCGCTCCAGAACACCCTGCCCCAGTCCGCAGCAATGTGAAGCACTGGAGCTCGGAGGGCAGTTATCTCAGTCATTTCTCCTGGCTGCCTCAGCTGTCTGATAATGCACTCTTGGCTGTATGCTCAAAAAAAATACTTGGCACCCCCAACGGCCTTGATGTTTCATGACCCAATCCGTACGTCCATTCGAATTGATTCTCGAATGAAGCCACAATAAGATGCAATATCAGAAAAAACACTTCGAATATCTATCTATATGATTTAATAATCGCTTCATGTCTGAAAGGAAACAATATAATATTCAGTAAATGATATAATTAAACCACTACCATAAACAAATACACTTCCTATAATAACTCCAATCAAAAATGAAATTTGGTATTGGAATTTGGCATTTTGTTTGTTGAAATGGGGATAACGTCAGTAGAACGGAGTACCTCAAGGATCGGTGTTAGGCCCTCTGCTATTCTCAAAAATGCACTTTTTGTAAAGCTGCTTTGAAACAACATGTATTGTAAAAAGGACTATACAAATTCATTTGAATTGAATTTGGCAAATATGATAAATGTTCAATTTTTAGATGATTTTACTGGTTTGGATGACTAAATGCCAATGTAATTTTATCTCCTGATATTGTATGCTTAGTGTTAATGATCTGTTAATCTCCTCTGGATGTACTATGTTTGGCTTCGCTCTGCATCCAAAGTATTTGACTTCAGTGGAAAGACAATTTATAAGTAGACGCATGTATCCTGTGGAGTTTTACTATCAAACTATACATGCTGCTTGAATGACTTGTTCTGCAATTTCTCCACATTTCCCCTGGACACATGTTGGACACAGCCTTAGATTCTTAAAGAAGAAGGTTGTGGTTGTCATGGTGTTATGGTTATTGTGACTTCAAAGTTCTTCAAGTGAGCTGTTAAGGGTCCCTTGAAAAGTCGTTTCTGTTTGCACATGCGCTGGAAATGTAATCAAAGGAATTATTCAGCTGTAAAAACAGAAGCGCATTCAATGTTTAGGCAGTACACCTAACTGCATTTTAGAAAATCCCATCAAATAGCATTAGAATTTTGAGGATTTTGTTTCAAGTTGTATAGGGCGTGATAGGTTGGGGGGGATGGTCATCATCTGTTGATGCTGCTCCCTCCCTTTGTAAACAAATGCATAGGAAACATTTGGTGAAGAAACAGTTGCTTTAATGTTTACACTCTAGTCACTCATTAGCAACCAGGATGTGTAAGAAAAAAGCAACCCAAACAACCTAAAATACAACATATCACAATAGTCGACCAGTTGTCTAACCACCGACTCCATTACACACCACTTTGTCCGCAAGTTTTGGTAACAATTTATTTTAAGGTGACGTTACCACGTGTCCTTATTATAGTAATAACTGTAAATTATGCATATTTACAACAAGTAACTAACCAAAAAAACCAAACCCTAACCACACCTTTATAGTAATATTAAGCAGTTCTTATTTGAGTAAGTACAATGCAACTACATAAACTTAAAGGGTTAGTTCACCCAAAAATGAAAATTCTGTCAGTATTTACTCACCCTCATGTTGTTCCAACCCCGTAAGACCTTCGTTCATCTTCGGAACACAAATTAAGATATTTAAGATATTAAGATCGCTCCTGCATACAGTCCATAGGCTTCGTGAGGGACTGGCTCTTGCTGTCCCCGAAAAGTCATTAAAGACATCGTTAAAATAGTCCAAGTGACTACAGGGGCTCAATCTTAAGTTTATCAAACGACGAGAACACTTTTGTGCGCAAAAAAACAACAAAAATAACGACTTTATTTTAACTATTCACTTCCTTCTCCATGAGCCTGTAAGTCAGTTAACGTAGTGTGATTGCGTAGAGCTACGTCACACGTAGGCTCACTATTGGCCGACGCTGGTCATGTGTGTGTGATGCGTGTGACGTACAATAACAGAAGCTTACGCTATTAAACTAGTAACCTGACTCGCGCAGAGGGAGAAATAAACGAATAGTTGAAATAAAGATTGTTATTTTTGTTGTTTTTTTGCGCACAAAAGTGTTTTCGTCGTTTGATAAACTTAAGATTGAGCCCCTGTAGTCACTTGGACTATTTTAACGATGTCTTTAATGACTTTTCGAGGACAGCAAGAGCCAGTCCCTCAAGAAGCCTATGGACTAGTATGCAGGAGCGATCTTAATATCTTAAATATCTTAATTTGTGTTCCAAAGATGAACGAAGGTCTTACGGGGTTGGAACAACATGAGGGTGAGTAAATACTGACAGAATTTTCATTTTTGGGTGAACTAACCCTTTAAAATAAAGTATAACCAAAGTTTTAAAAGTAAAAATTTTATGCTGGCATGTCTCAGTGGCCTTACAGCGCTCGTCACTGTCAAACTGACTGAAATGGCCAATCAAACAATGTTGGTACTATAATTTGAATGATACCAAATTGTGCGACTTGTTAAGGTTCGCTAATGCATTTTTTAGCTGGGCGGATGATAAAGCGAGTGAAAAAATCCTATAGATTTACACCAAAGGACCAGAGACAAGACTATAACAGAGAATAATATACTAAAAACAATAGCAACGCCCTAGCAACCACTTTAGCATCATGGCTGTGAGTTTTGCACTCACATTTCCTTGCAGTAAAAGCCTAGTTAACGCGTACTGTTTGATTCTCTTTGTCTTAGATCGTGAATCAATAGAGCATGATGATACAGTGAAGCCAGACACGACTGAAGACCAGAGTCCTAAAATTCCCCTTAAAATTCCAGATGTAATCAACAGCAAGAAGCATGCTGCCGTGCGCAAGGACAAGAAGAAACAACAGGAGAAGCTTCGCTCACTGGGAACCATGGATTACTCCCCCCTTCCCATCGACAAGCATGAGCCTGAATTTGTAAGTTGTGTGACGCAGCAGCTGCAGTAAAATGATAGCTAGCCGTAAACACTGAGGTGATGATGTAACTCACAATGTGTTGGTCTGACGCAGGGTCCCTGCAGAAGGAAGCTGGATGGAGTCATTCAAAATATGAAAGACACCTCACGCGTCATGGCTCTTTCCCTCTACCTGCCTAACTGTGACAGGAAGGGCTTCTTCAAGCGCAAGCAGGTAACAGCCGTTGAATGCATATTATTAAGAGTGAATGCATGCATATTTTAAAATAATACATAATATTTGCAAAAAATTCAAACGGAATTTTAGCTCTTTTACTGTTCTCCCTTAAAGGGATAGTTCACCCAAAATAAAAAATAAAAAATCTGTCATTAATTACTCACCCATCGTTCCAAACCAAAATCTTTGGAAATCAAATGAGCGGTTTAGTCCAAATTTTCTAAAGAGACATGACTGCTTTTTACGATAAACAGATTGAATTTAAAAGCAACTCAATTCAAATGGATTAGTTTTACGATCTCTTTATAAACTTTTTGAAGCGTCTAAGTGGTAGTTGCGAGCCTTTTCTCATCCTTTGGCGTCATATAGGTGACGCCATATGACATTTCGTCCAAATACTATGCACATGGCACCCTTTAGCGTCAATATAATCCGTCATACATCCTTTAGCATCAAACCTACCCATTACAGTGCGTGTTATATTGATGCTAAAGGGTGCCATGTGCGTAGTATTTCGACGAAATGTCATATGCTGTCACCTATATGACGCCAAAGGATGATAATGTGTTGTAGTTGTGTAGCTATCAATGGAGGGACAGAAAAACCTCAGATGTGATCAGAAAGATCTTCATTTGTGTTTTGAAGATGAACAAAAGTCACTCTTATGGGTTCAGACTGATTGATGACTAACCCTTTAAATGCTTAAAAAGACCATTACTAGAACTCCCATGTTCATACATCTTTACAGCTGTAGCTATAATGTTTGTTTTTTTTTCTTTAAAGTCTACTGAAGAAAATGAGTTTAATAGTTGCGTTAAAAGAGTAGTTTCACTCCCATTATAATCAACACAGTCATGTTGAATTGTACACTTGAATTGACTGTCTTTTTCTAATTACATCACACCACAAATATTTTGTGAACGCACACTGGTTCTAGTTGAGGCATTCTCATTGTGTTGGACTGCTTGCAGTTATATGACCCTTTGTCCCTTGTCCACCCTGCAGTGCAAGCCCTCCCGCGGCCGGAAACGAGGCATTTGCTGGTGCGTGGACAAATATGGCGTGCAGCTGCCCGGCACTGACTACAGCGGCGGTAACATCCAGTGCAAGGATTTGGAGAACAGTAACAACAACGAGTGAGAATCAACCCACCCTGATCACCAGACCTAGGGCCCACCCTCCTTGTCCTGTCCCACCAGTCTACCCGCCAGTCACTTTGAGATTTTGATGCAAAACGACAAAGAAACACAACAGCTATTACAAATATGAACAATCAGACTAAAAAGAAAACGTTAAAGTGAGATAACCCACAGGAATCGTTTTGACTGAGCGCTCATCTCTATCTCACCGGACTCAGCCAATAAGAGGAGCCCCCTGCTAGAGCTGAGTCCCGGCAACAACAACAACAACAACAACAAAATGTTAAAAATATATACACACAATTATATATTTTTATAGAAGCTGGGGTTTGAGCACCATACTGTTTTGTTTAAAGTTAACATAAAACAAAAAACTACAAAAAAAAGAATATATGGCATGTTGAATATTAACAGGGCTATCTTGGTCTTTTACATCTTCTGTTGTCAAGGTATCAAGGGAGATAGCAGGAACTCTTACTATTTGAATTAAAAAAACAAACAAAAAAAAAACATTTGTTTTCCAAAAGAAAAGAAAAAAAAGGAAAACACATGTTAGAGATCTGCTGATACGGTCATCTCTATCTGGCTTTTTTTGTCATGTCAGAGCACTTATTCATTGGGGAACCTGCTTGTGTGTGTACGAGTGTGCGTTTGCGTGCACACCTGCGTGAGCAATGAAATACGGCGATAGCTTTCAAAAAAAAAAAGAAATGTTTTTTTTTTTGTTTGTCTTTGTGGCATATCCCTCCCAGAACGTAGTGAAAACCAGGATCCCATTAGACAAATCTGTTTCAGTGGCTCCAGACTGTGTAGCTTACCTAACATGCCAACCGTGCCTATGTAAACAGACGCTGCCACGCAGTTTTACAGCAGAGCAGAGCGATCCCGAACGAGAAATAAAGTCCACACAGAGAATCAATCGGTGTCCACGCCTAGAAAAGAAAGGGCCACTCTGGAATAGTTTGGCATCAGATATCGTGGCATCTGGGCTGAGTTAAAATCGAGACAGATGCTGTAACCCCTTGCGTTTGAACTTTGACGGACGTTCACCGTGCAGAGCGGTAGTTTCTTTCTGTCTGTAATGTTTTATTTTATTATTTTTTTTGTTATGTGCTGTTTCCTTTGACTTCATGGAGGTAATGAAAGTCCACTTATGAGCCATGTTCCTCGACCATGTGGTTTCACTGAAAATAGGTGCAACCTTGGTATATTACCTTTAACTCTAGATTATTGAATGTTTTCTTTCTTTTTTGTTTTGTTGTCCTTAACAAACAACCACAACGATCTGGTGCTCAGCAAAGGAGTTTTAGCATTATCAATTTGCATATTTCCATCTGACCTGTCACAGTGACAACTCGCTCATTTGAATGCAGGTCGGACCACTTTTTAAGCTCCGCCCACTTTGACTGTTCACAAATCGGTAATAGCTCTTTTGGTTAGCATGATGACACATTTAATTTGTATTTCTGCATTTCATCGAACCTCGAGGCACGGTGGAAAAACAGAAGGTGCGTTTCACCGCAGTGACGTTCAGTGTGCGAGTCTCAGTGCCTTCCTACATGCAAATACATTTGAATGGTGACGTGAACGTTACACAACAGCCAAGGGGAACGAAACAACCTTTTCATATTGACGAAGGACCTCAACTGCGTTCAAATATTGCATCAGATCAGATATGAAATCCGTTACGCTACATTGTATGTCAAGCAGCTATCAGAAATCGCTCCCTGCACCGAGGCTAAGATAGGGAGATCGTAGTCCAGCTAGCGCTAGCTCATTTACTGTTATTTCTCTTACGAATAAGCTGACGATTGATTTGACAGAGACTGCAAATGTGTGTAATTGCTGACAAGAGAGTATTTTCAATCAAGCTATACATCAAACAGGGATACTCACCAGTCAGCTCTTGAAGAGTAAGTGAAGCCATTCCCTGCCACAATGGGTCCGTCGTCCGGATCTTATTCCGGGGCCCGAATGATCATAGTTTCACTGCAGGGAGGGGGCTGTAAAAATAGCCACTGATCTATCCAGATCTCACCCATCATAACCAGGCGCTATCTGCATATTCCATATTTCAGACGTCTTGGAGTTGAGAGAACTGCGTTCTTATTGGTAGCTGAAAGCACAATCAAATTACGTTGCGTAGAATTCCATCCCGTGTGGGCCTGGCTGTAATTTTAAATAACCACGGGTTGCATGTCAAATAAAGAATTGCGAATGACAAGATGGGAGGTGGTGGTGAGTGAGAGAAAGAGAGCGAGTTCAGGGCGTGCGGGTTAACCAGACTCTCGTAGGTGTCGCGAGGAGGCGTAGTCGCCGCAGTTATTGCACAATTCGCCTGGTAGGTGTCTTTACCACCGGTGGCGAAATCAGTAATCAGAGTAATCCAGGTCCATGTCGAAAGCCCCCTCCCCCATTTAAAGAAAGCAGCTTGCACTTAATTCCTTACCTTGCCACACGTTTCGTGCCGTCTCAAAGTGAATCTCAGTTCAGGTATAGGAGCAGGAGCAGGCCTCGGACAGATACCCTGCCTGAGTACCTTTGACAGGGGCTTCGCAAGCCCAAGCCTGAGACCCACGCCATCATTCAGTGGGTTTACCAGTAATACAACCAATCACAGTCTATTCTCCATCTACTCTTAATAGACTTTGCGTCTCAGTGATATCCGGGGAGAAGGAGAGCGGGTGAGGGCCTTAAGCGGTGATCTCACTTCACAACACACAACACATACTGCAAAAATCCTTTTCTTAATCAGTATCTGTGTCTTGTTTTCCTGGTAAAATCATCTGAACGACTTTACAAGTAGTTGAATTTACTTGAAAAGCAAAATCATATCTTGAATCGCATTCAAACTTTTTGGGAACTAGTATGGCCAAAAACCAAAATTTGTGTTCCAAACCATTTTGACTCACTTTCTTCCGTGTGAACACCAAAGGAGAAGTTTAGCATAATGTCCGAGCTGCTCACTTTGTCAAGCTTTCAAAATGAACAAACGAAGCACCACACAAGTCGTAGAAAGTTGTACGAGAGCTTTGTGCAAAAAAAAGGAGTTGAAAATCTTGCTTGACAGCCGTGTTCACCGTTCACTTGTTCATAGCGCAGCTGCAAATATCTTCTTGCGTGTTCCATGGATGGAAGAACGTGATAATTCAAGACATTTTATTCCAAACTGTTGCTTCTCAAGTCAATTGATCTTGTTTTAAAAAAACGTCTAGATGTTTTTACTGAAAAACCAGACAAAAATACGTTTTTGCAGTGCTTCACACTTCATAGTAGAATTTTTTTTAGATAGACAGTCTCGGAATCTGATAAGCAGGCACGCAACGGCTTTGGTCACAAGGAAACAAAATAAAGTGTTTATATGAAAACCCTGAATGTTATAAGACGATGCACTGTGGCTGAAATTGAGTTTTACCTTAGAATCCATCTGGGGTGTCATTGTGAGAATGGGAAAGAAATGTCATTAATGTGATTTTGATCCGTTCTGATTTGTAATTAGAGGTAAAAGACTATCGATTGCCAGGACGCAGCATGTTGCTTTTTATCTGCTTTCATCAGATTCCGAATCTCCTACTTGGGTAGACAGCAGTGTTCATAACTTACACTACAGTAGAAACGACAGGTTTTCTTTCTCTGAATGCATAACAGTTTTTTTTCTTTATTGAATTTTTTTTTTTTTTTGGATGAGAAAAGACTTGATGATTGACCACCTAAATGTGGCTTAAACTGGCATGTGAAAAAGACCCATTAGTGGCTGGAGGACTCTAAAAAATGTTCAGCATTTGGAACTCTTATTAAAAACCTATAAAATGAAAAAAAAAATCAAATTATTAAGAAAGTGAATATCACTGTGTAATATTTATTCAACTTGTAATTTATGTACTCTTTTAACCTTTGTCTTTTTTTTTTTTTTGTTATGACAAAGCATTTATTTAAATAAAGTTATGTATTCATTTAAGCTTGTGCAATAAATTTATTTGTACATGACAGGAATTTGATCTCGTTTATGGGAACAATTTACATAAAGTTTTATCACTGGCCATGGCAATAACCACAAGAGTTTTCCAGATGTCACACTATTATCACAGACTGCATGCAAATATAAAGGCAACAAACACTGTGACATTTCAAGATCTTGATATGATCATAATACTTACCAAGCACATACACTGCTGCTTATAAATCATCATGTTGGTATATGTTCATTTTCAAAGTGCTATATCTTTTACATGAACGGTCCACGCAGCACCACTTCAAGACAAACACACCTATTGTCAATATTCCATCATCAGTGTCATGAGAATATAATGCCAGTAACTTTAGCATGATACATTTTTTCACATTTTATAACATTACTGAATTCATCAAAACTACAGCATAAATGGAAGTATAGGAATTATTTATTAACCAAAATGTTAAACAAATCAAATTGAAATAGAGATATTTAGCTACACTACACACTTTTAGCTTCATGAAATACAGAACTTTTAAACCTCAAACATTAAATATGTGACTTATAACAGCCAAACTGTTTAGCTATTAAATTTAGCTTTTCTATTTGTTCATCTGGCTGTTATAAGTCACATACAGCAGCCAAACAAAATCTAAAGTTAATGATTTAAGGGTCAAGAGCCCAGCTAAACCAAACACTGATCACCATAATGGTGACTTAAAATTACTGTTTTCTCCTTCAGAGATTCTGCTTGTTAACATCATAATGTTAAATCATCACTCAATTATTCACTTAATTATCTAATTAACTTTGATACTGCTTCAGTGTTCACTCTGCTTAGAGTTTATATAATTCACACTTCGCAGTGTTAATTTAACACTGGGGATTTTGCTGTGTAAAGGGGTTCACAAATATGCTGTACATTTGAATGAATGCATAACCAGATTATGATTCACTTAGAAATGTAGTTACATCTGAAAAAAATGACGATTTAGAGATTTTAACAGATCAAACAAACATTTTAAATTAGTGAGTATCATACTGTATTCATTAAAATAAAATGATATACTTGTATAAAATTATACATACTGTAGGGTAGGGGTGTAACGATACCCTCATGTCACGATTCGATACATATCACGATACTGAACTCAAAATATGATATTATTGCGATACTCCAAGACAAGTGGTAAAAGGTTAACAAAAAATATACTGTTGATTAAAATATTACATTTGTTTTTTTACATTATGGGTGTAAATGAAAAGGGTTGGACTTGGTGCTTGTAAGCAAATTCACAGGACGTGACACCAGAATAAAAATATTGATGAAACTGAAAATACAGAATTATTTTATACGAATATGCTTGCATTCTGTCACTGACTAGATATATTTAAAATAATCACAGCCACTGTTTACTGGTAACAACATAAGACATTTGGCATTATTAGAACCCACAAATATCCCCCATTGCATTATTATACATTATATTCAACATTATATCAAGTAGTTTAATGTAGTACTGACACTAAAACTCTGTAAGCTTGAATTTTCTTCTCACACGGATTTTGGGTGAATTACCGCAACACATATTGCCACTATATCCACGATACATATTGATGCATTTTTGTATTGTGATGCATTGTGACACTATTGTTACTCCCCTATATATACAGTTTATGTATAACACACACACACAGAGTCACACCAATCCATCATGAATCTGTGACACATGCAGATATAGTTCATCTGCTAATTCAATTGTCTTCATTGTCGAACCAGGATTTGGGCGATTAACCGAGGAGCCCAGAGGAACAGAGCGTTACAGGATACAGGTTTATTTTGGGTGAAGACTTGCTGCATTTAAACTCTGCCCAGAGGCAAGGCACCTGGCTTTCCACAGAAGTCAAAGAGATTGCTCAGGAACAAGGAAGTCATTTACCAAGAGCCCCAACATCAAGGGGGGGATCTCTGACCGACAGAAAGGAGCCCCAACTTCTCCATTCAAATAAGTGGGGAAACCAACAGTACGGATGGATTATGTGGAGCCATGTCTTATCACAAAGCTACGGGGCAAGTAAGCACATTTCATGACTGCTTGGACTCGAGCATCAAGCCAAAGAGGCAAAAGTGCCACTGATAAGAGCCTATATTGCAAAACAAAGTTGATAAATGGATTAAGTGGGCATTTCTAACATGTTTTCTTGCGAGTTCAGAGCCAAAACTCTAGCAGCGGCGGGAAATGACAAAATATGTGGATTTTGTTTAAATATATGGTGTTAAATACGTACTGGATAGTGTTTGGGGTCTAATGAGACTTCAGTCGCCTCAAGGTAATGGCTAATGCAGACATACAGGTGAAGTTCTTCCTGAGATAACTCGGGTTTACGGACTCCAGATGTGATGGATCAGGACTTTGTCCGCAGCATTCATTTGTAAGAGACAGATCAAGGATGGGGAAACGAAGCAGACCCGGAGAGGAACACGTGTCGGCGGTTTGATTTGTGGGGCAGTGAACATGACAATTACTATAGCCTTCAAAGAAACTGACAACTGCGTTTTAGACTTCAAAGCACTCACGTCCTTTTTATCGCGCAATTAGTTCAACAACTATAGATGGCTGCATCTTATCACAACATGTGGCTCTCCACGCCGCTCTTTCGCCTGAGAACACAATGATTAGAGTTTAGCTTTTCATCCTCGGACTGCACCGCAGCTGTTCGCTCCTGTTATATTTTTGAGATTCATATTCTGCTTTGTTTTAAAGAAGGATTGACAGCACATATGTGATAAACGCAGATAAACTACACTAGGGGAAGCTGAAGGTGGATCTCTTATCTTACAATCTCTCTGTAGACCAAATAGATCTGAAATCATTTGTTCTGCCAAAGTGCATAAGTTTATGAAGATAAAATGAAAATAAGAGATAAAAATAAACATTGAGAGACAATGACCTTGATAATACTCACAGTTATCACAAGGATAATCTGGCCAAAAATCATTTTACTTACATCAATTTCCAGCTGATTTTTTTTTATACACTCTAAAAAATGCTGGGTTGGTTTAACCCAAATTTGGGTCAAATATGGACAAACCCAAATGTTGGGTTAAAAGTGTAATATAAACATTTAACCCAATGGCTGAGTTTGTCCATATTTGACCCAAAGATGGGTTAAAACAACCCAGCATTTTTTAGAGTGTAGCAGAGCATTTTTGAAAAATTAACAATCTACATAATTATATTTTTAAAAATCAAAAGACTCTACACTCTAAATAATGCTGGGTTGTTTTTAACCCAAATTTGGCTTAAATATAGACAAACCCAAAATGTAATAAAAATGTATTTGACCCAAAATTGCGTTGAAACAACTCCGCATTTTTAGAGTGTAGTAACATCAATTCAATGAATTACTTGTCTATCACAATAAAATTTTAATTTGTAGTCTAATTCTATTAATACATTAATTTTAAATATATATTTAAAAATATGATTTTATATTTGGGACGTGCTGGAGTAGACTTTACAGGGTGCTTGACTCTTGCTCAAACCTAGATCTTGAGTTTCCTTGAAAAAAAAAAATCACCATTTTAAAATTCCATACTGTTTTATGACCCTTAAAAGTGGTAATCACCACTTAAAAAAAAAAAAAAAAAAAAAAAAAACACTTCAGGACGGGCTTATGATTCATGTGCATGGAAAACATTAACAACACAACAAAAAACACAACAAAGAAATCATAAAATGAAAACTCGACAAAAGACTAATGTGTCTGAAAGATAATACATTTAATCATGCTGGATTTTATTACAAGAATTTAAAACCAATGTCTATTTTTGCATGCATTTATGGCTTTTTCCATTGCAGTTGTACAGAAAACTCAGTTCATGCACCATTCGCATGACAGTGGACACAAAGAGCATGCTTTGAGTAACGTACGTTATTTAAAACCACCGCATCTCGTGACACACAGGATACTCAATGAAATACAGAAAAAGGAAAAAAAAAGAAAAAAAAAAAAAAAAAAACACGTGAGATGCTGGCATGGTACATGGCTTTGGATTTGCTCAAGAAATTCCCCCTGTCATTTGTGTAAGACTCTCCAAATGCAGAGACCGGCTCTGACAGTTTTACACTGCACCAGATGGCAAGCAATCCTTCCCACCGTCACACTGGCTCCAGGCATGGCACAGCATCGAAACGTTCACACAAGTACACACAAACACACACACATACATGAACACTTCCATCCCATAGGAACCGCTCTGGCAAATCAATATGCCCGAAAACCACAGGGATTGGTTTCGCACTGTTTTCAAACTAGGCCAAACTCGAGCTACCGTAAAATTTACTGTACCACCGGAGGGTAGGCAGCAATCTATTTTGGAAACAAACCAAAACGGAAACTCGTAACCCGTGTCTCAGCAAATCTATCTGTGAGGCACCAGAATCACACGAGGGGCAGTTTGTAGCGGTAGTTAGCACAATGCTAACTGGCTAAAGTAAACACATGTAAGTTCCTACTAAAGGCGAGCGAGATGTGGTAATACTGTGAAAGTTACTGGAGGTTAATGTGTTAATATATCATAAAGACTAAGCGACAAACGCAAACGCTGGGCTGAACACTGTCTAACACGTCAGGATCAATGCTAAAGCGCAATCGACTTCTATTTCTGGATTGAGCTGTTCAATTCAACTCACAGCGAGGGAGGTGATGGGAAAGAGAGAGACAGATGGGGAAGAGATAAAATGAGTAAGAGATATGGGTACTAAATGAAAATATAACTTAATCAGGGGACGTTACAGCTGCCGCCCTTCAAACAACCCTTACATGTCCTTCACATTGATAACGATGCCAGTTTCCAGACACATGACAATAAGGTCACATACAGTGGCACACAAAAGTCTGATGCGAAGCTGCATTGACAATCGAAACTGAAAAAGTTTATATTTATGAGCAGCACATGGATACTTGTTTAATTTGTGATCAGATTTTCCAAAGCTATGGCTATTTATATGGGCCACCAATGACGTCAGAACAGTGGGAACGTTAAGGACAATCATTGATCTGGGGACCTCCAGTAATAAAACCACTGTTCTTGTGAATAGGCTGTTACAGATCACACCTGCTAACAGAGCAATTTAACCCATTAAATCCCACTGCCCCTATCCATTTAGTTTTGATTTGGAAAAAAGCTTGGGGTCATTAAGATTTTTTTTTTTTTTTAAGAAATATGATACTTTTATTCAGCGAGGATGATTATATTGGTGTAAAGTGATAGAATTTCAATTTTAAATAAATGCATTTTTTGTTTTGTTTGTTTTTATTCATCAAGTATGAAAAAAATGTATCACGGTTTCCAGAAACATATTAAAGGGATAGTTCACCCCAAAATGAAAATTCTCTCAGTATTTACACCCCCTCATGTTGTTCCAACCCCGTAAGACCTTCATATTTTGAACACAAATTAAGATATTTTTGATGAAATCTGAGAGCTGGATCATTCCTCCATACTAGTCCATAGGCTTCTTGAGGAATTGAAACTTGCCGGCCTCGAAAAGTTATTAAAAACATCGTTAATATAGTCCAAGTGACTACAGTGGCTCAATCTTAACTTTATCAAGCGACTTTATTTCAACTATTCATTTCCTTCTCTCTCTGCCTCGAGTCAGGTTACTAGTTTAACAGCATATGATCTGTTGTTGTACGTGTGACGTAGCTCTACGGAATTACACTAGTTTAACTGACTAGAGGCTCAAAGAGAAGGAAGTGAATAGTTGAAATAAAGTCGTTATTTAGGTTTGTTTTTGCGCACAAAAAGTATTCTCGTCGCTTAATAGAGTTAAGTTTGAGCCACTGTAGTCACGTTGAATATTTTAACGATGTCTTTAAAAACTTTTCAGGCTGGCAAGTTTCAATTCCTCAAGAAGCCTATGGACTAGTATGGAGGAGTGATCCAGCTCTCAGATTTCATCAAAAATATCTTATTTCGTGTTCAAAAGATGGGGTTGGAACAACATGAGGGTGAGTAAATACTGACAGAATTTTCATTTTTGGGTGAACTAACCCTTTAAGCAGCACAACTTTTTTTCAACATTGATAATAATGAATGATTGTTGAGCAGCAAATCAGCATATTAGAATGATTTCTGAAGGATCATGTGACACCGAGGACTGGTGTAATGATGTAAATAAAAGCAAGTAAAAATCAGTTTGTCCATCACAGAAATAATTATATTACAATATATTAAAATGGAAAACTGTTATTTTAAATTGTAATAATGTTTAACAATACTGTTTTTTAATCAAATAAACAGCCTGGTCATTTAAGAAATATTTCTATTCACTTATTTGTTCGCCCCAGAATCCTCAGATTTAAATTCGATTTTGAATTGGATGGATGGATAGGTTCAAGGTTCAGACTTACGTACCCCATTGTATGTTACTTTATTGTTTGCAATTTTCTATTGGACCAACTGAGCCTAACCCTGCAGTTGCCCACAGGTTACAATTGTGACCCAAGAATAAATCATATCCTTTCACTAACTTCAAACTTTTGCAAATGTGTTTCATTGGGCTATCCAAAGAGTAAAAAAAATATGTGGTTTTTTTTTTTCACATTCCTTCAGAGAACTCTTCAAGTCTACATTCAAACTTTACACTGGGCAAAATACATCCCTCTGGAGATGAGAGTGAAGCAAAGTGAGGCACAGCCCACTAGCACTGCAGGCAATCCTGTGTTTATTTATAGGCACTTATCCCACTTTATATCACATTTGTCAATGTCAGCCCTGTGTCCAAATCAAGCCTTCTGTCAGCACATCATTAGTAAACTCTGATCCCCACTCTACAAACACACACACACATACACCACCTGCATTCTAGCATATGTTCGAAAGACCACGAGAACAGAAGTCTATCAGCCGCCAGGAGCAGGGATGGCCAGATATTGAGTACCTGGAAGTGACAGCAATAATCGATTATGAAAATACACTTAACTTCAAAATCTATGATGCTGATTGAAGTTCAGAAATATGTGCCAAAATGGAGCCTTATTTTCAATTTATCCTTTGTTTCTGTCACATTTTAGGCCTCTGATTGGTTAGAGGGTTGACGATTTCCGCATAGCAACTTGCGTACATGGTGACTTTCAGCCCGAGGCAATTGAATGGAAACAAAAGTAGTGGTTTAGAGATGCATTTTAGAAATGTTTTGAATGCATGGTCTTAATGCAACACTCGTGCGGAAAGGACGCCAGTTCGATGCATATCTACAAACGGCACTTGAGTACTCAAGGTTGATTTATCAGTCGGGTACTCAAGTAGTCAAAATGGCCTCCAGCCTCTCAAGCACAGGTCCTCTCAAATCAGCCAACAAATCACGACCCCTCCGCTTTCTCTGACAACGAGTCACAATTTTGGGGAAGCAAAGCTCCTAATGTTTGTTCATTTGCAGTTTCTTTTATCCGTTTCTGGTGGCCAACGGTACTATAAATGCGCGACCATTTGTATTGGGGCTCCAAAAACAAAAGAGAGAATTAAACGGACACATCTTCACACCGAACAGCTGCAAATGCTGTACAAGCGACTCCCCGCAACCAGATTCAGTCACAAGATTAAAAGGCACCAGATGAGCCTATAAATAGGCAGAAAAAAACAATAACTCAGGGTTAAATTTGGAGTACAGTTATCTGGATTTGAGAAGTTTAACTACCTGTCCTTGAATAGTCTTTGCTGGCATGTGACTTTCCACACTCCTATTGACAATACAGATCATACTATTTCAAAAATACACACACACACACATACATGTACAGAATTACACACATGCACACCACTGTTGTACTCGCTTTTAACTATCCTTGTTTGTGACCCGGTGCGTCTCCCTGATGGAGCGTCTATTTCTGCTGGGCGGTGGGCGGTTCCAGCTCGGGACCGCCATAGAATTGGCTGCAGTTGGGGTCCCCCCTCACTTTGGGGGACGAGGATATCTGGACACCAGTGTAGGGGTTGACGCACCAACACTCGCCCCTCTGTCCGTGGTTGGACATGTGGCACTGGAACACAAGAGAGGGAAGATGATGAGAGGGGCGGGGAAAACCTGTGGTGTCGGGGGCTTAATGAAGCTCTTGGGCGAGTACGGGGTGGAGGCACTGGCCCAAAACAGCCCTCCCGCCTCATTTGTCCCTGCACGTCTCATTGACCCCTACTGAGCACTCCCAAAATGAGGTCATAATTGAACTGGACATAGCTGACGCTGAGACCCAAAAATGGCAAAAAACAGATTCTCAATTTTGTCCTCCAATGGCAAAGAACAAAAACTGACAGTTACAGTAATCGCAAGAGGAACAGGATGATTACAAAACAATTAAGTGTCGTGAGGTACACTGTTTTGAGCCCTGGGAACAGGGTTTGCATGTCAAAACAACATACCAATTTACATCTCTGGGACATGTTTGTCCTGGTTTAAGCTGCAACGTGTTATGTCAGGACATAGAAATATTATACCATAATAGTTAACTCACAAAGTTCTCGTTTATCAAATCTGTCAGCAAAATGTCAACTTTGTCTCCAAAAATGTTTCTCCTAAAATTCCTTTGTTTGGGCTGTCCGTAAATTAAAAACTGTAATCCAATAAAGTCCATGACATGCTGAATAACTAATCAAAATTACTGCATACATATTGCAAAGTGCAAGCATACATAAAAGTCAATTATAAAAATAAAAATAAACATAAAATTATATAATATAAAATTAAAATGATATAAAAAGAGCCTAGACATTAGACAAAACAATAGCTTGTATGTTTGTGTGTGTGTGTCAAGGGTATTGATACGAGTCAGTGATGCGCGGGTCAATGTATAAACAACCCGCAACCGACCGACGTTTTCAACTACCCGCCCGCAACTCGGACCGCAAAAAAAAAAACATTGTACTCGACCCGCTTCCTGACCGCATTTTTTTAAAGTAGTAAATGCTCATCGGAGCGTTATTGGGCCATATAGACGTGTAACAACACAGCATCGCAAGAAGACGTAGGCCTACACATAAAAAAGGCAAAGCCAGCACTTTGGTCATCATCTTTCATTATTTCAGCAAATGTCTCCCACACTTTTACTCTTTCTATTTGTGTGTTTGCGGAGCTTCCACTCCCCAGTCTTAACCTTTTCTCTTGCCGCCTCCATCTCTCTGCAGACTGTAGTGATCATCGTAGACACGGCCGGTTCGTGAACGAATCGTTCTTTTGAACCGGTTCTTTTTAGTGAACCGGTCGAACCAGTACACTCGAACTGAATCGTTCTGGCGTCTTGCGTCAGTGCTGATCCACAAGTTACTAAAGTTACTCACTTTCAGACATGCCTGACAGTCGCCTCCGAATCGAAATAAATCAATATCCTGAATTATATTTTACTCCAGTAACTCCAACAGTTCACTGAACCGAGACATGTTGCTGCCACTGTTGAGAGAAGTGATCAGCACGAGCAGCTGATACTGCGTATACCGAACGCACAGGGACAGCGGTTCTCGAATCACTATAGAACCGAGAACTGTTTAAACTGAGCTTGTGTGTTATCTTCATGCCAGTTATTCAGCCAATAATGTGTAGGGCTGTATATTTCATCAAAAACTGTGTCTAGTACTATATACAAATGTTTAATTGGCATCTTTTTTTCAAACGACCCGACCGACCGCGACCCGAATATCATTAAAAACATTTTTGGATGACCCGTAACTGCGGGTAACCGCAGGCACCCGCTCATTTCGGATCAACCCGCGCATCACTGATACGAGTGAGTAAAAGTTAGGCTAGTAAAAGGCTAATTTGTACGATCTAACTCGTACGAATTCGTATGATATGTCTAAACCCAGTGATGGGTAGGTTTAGGGGCGGGGTATTCGTACGAATTCATATGAATTGGGCAACTCGTAAAAAAAACTCGAATTCGTACGAGTGAGGTCGTATGAATTCGTACGATTTTTGCTAAATCGTACATATTTTACGAGTTGCCCTATTGGTATGAATGATTTAGCCACCTCGTAAAATTCGTACAAATTGCCGTGAGATCGGGTTGGTGTGTTTGTGTATAAAAATATAGATATATAAACTCTATGGTGACTAGACTGTATACATTAAGAGCTAAATAATGTATGTAGGTAGGTGGATCAGATCATTTGTTCATCACTTTTAATAGCAGACTTTAGTATCTTGTGACATTTTTTCTCAAGAACCTAAGAACCTTCAAAAGTATCCATCTATTTGCTTCTCATTTCATCTCATCAGGCTGCAAGGGATGTGTAAGAGACAGGTCATTAAGATATAAAAGAGATTACAGAAGAGTTCTCATTAGTGATTCTCTTTCCTCTGAGAACGTCACTACAAAGAAGGGCAAGCCACCCCACAGACAGGTTAGTCATTCAGCAAAATTTTCATTAGCTTGTAACTCTCAGCTCAGATACGGTTGCCTTGGCTTTGATAAAACAGCCTTCTGTGGAGAATGCGGGAATGTTTTATACACAGTTTCTCTTTGGCTCCATCTTTGTGTCATTATTGAACCTTCCATGTGGAATTGGATAATAAAACAGCAGGCTGCAGCAGATTGAAAGGTTGTGCAATGTCTCATATTCCTATTGCCCTATAGTGAAATTAACACCCGCCGCCATTCAAATGTGGGTACATGGTGTTCTAATCTACTGGTCAATGTACCAGGTGACCTGTAAAACATTTCAAACTGACAAAGGACAAAAAAACTTCATAAACTACTTGAATTTCCTTTTCATTCATTTACAGCTTTCATGTAATTCAAACAGTAGAGCGTTGGCGCCTGCACCACCAAGGTCGTTGGTTTGATTCCCAGGGAAAGCATGTAAATAATAAAAATGTAAATGTGCACCTTGGAATGCATTTTTTTTATTCATTTAGCTGACGCTTTCACCCAAAGCAACTTACAATTGCTATATATGTCAGAGGTCGCACGCCTCAGGAGCAACTAGGGGTTAAGTATCTTGGGACACATTGGTGTCTAAAAGTGGATTTGAACCCAGGTCTCTCACACCAAAGCCATGTGTCTTATCCACTGTGCCAACACCACCCCATAAATGGAAAGGTACATGGTAACTTATCTGGTGCATTTCAATTGGTATATTAAAATTGGGCATTGACAAGCTACCACTGTCTTCGAAATATTAATTTAAGTGTAGATCATCTCACCTGCTTAAGGTTGTACTGTCCTGTCTTGTCACAGTTGGGAAACTTCAGGTCATAGAGATTTTCCAGAGGCCCTTTGTTGTCATGGAACGTCATTCGGGAGATGTTCTCTAACACTTTATCCAGCTCCTGCTGACACTGGCTCTGTAAGACAACACAGACATACATTTGAGTATTTCTTCAACTCTTAAAACAGCCCAAAACACTTTTTTAGACTCTCACTAGTTTAAGTTTGTATACGAACAACGTCCAGAAATGGACGTACAAAAATACAGAGCAACTCTGTCATTTTCATATATTTTCTAATTTAACATTTCCACACAATCTCAAATTGTTTAATAGCATTCTATGATGAAAATGGCGTTTTTGGAATAAAATGGCAATCTCTTTTGTCTTGCCAAGGATAATTTCATAGTTAGCATTGTATGCATCCTAAATACACACAATTAAGTAATATTTTCACACTTTTTATATTAAATGCACAAGATTACAGCTTGAAATGCAAAAAATAAATAAATAAATATTGTGAGAAAAAAAAAAAACATTTCTGATGCCCATTACCGGGCATCAGAAATTCGCAAAACAAATTAGTAAAAGTAGTAAAACAAATGTAAATGTAAAAAAAATGCTGTGGATGTGTGAGATTTACCCTCACATTAAAAGTGTTTCATACATTACATCTAAAATCTTTATCATTTTCAAGCAATTCATGCATGCAACCAGAAATGGTTTATGATGATTTCACTCTATTTAAATGACTCTAGTTTAAAAACTAAAATCATTTTTATGATATGATATAATAAAATAAAATATAAACATAACAGGCATTCACAAAAAATAACTAGTAGCAAACGTGATGAAGGGACAGAGTTAATTTGAGCTTCATATAAAAAAAAGAGTTTGTTTTAATAAAAATTCTCGAAGAAACACGCATATAAGAAGCAGAGTGAGATAAACAGCAAGCCGGCGGCTTCATGAAACATTTATGTGGCTGATATTAATCTCCTACTCCAGCTAATTTTCTGGCCTGGTTCTACCTCCCCACCTCTCAACAAGGACAGGCATCGGCATCAAAGACCATTCTTGTCTCCCGTTCCTTCTCCGTTCCCTGTATCTCTCATGATGGCTGCTCCCTGCTTGGCCCGGGATAAGAGGGCACTGGGGGAAGAGGGCCTGCCAGGGATCTTATCCGTACCGTGCGGATGAAAAGTGCTCCATCACAAAGCAGTGAACAGTCCCCTGCTGTCATCGAACATGCCGTCACCCTGACATTCTCCTTGAATGTCTGCTTTTCATTGGGATATGTAATGGTTACACTACTGATTTATGACCCCCACAGAAAAGTTGTTTATTCGGTTTGGCTTTTATTACCCTACCATTATCACTGGTTTGAATTTTTATTGCCTTGGCTCCTTCTTTTTATTGCATCTACCTTATTTTAGTACTTTCCAACATCCATTTGCTTTATCAACATATCATTTAGCCATTTTTATTGTAGTTACTATAGCTTTCAGGTCAGCAAAACCAGAACCAGAGTGCTTCATAGTACAGCTAAATGTTGTCTCGGCTGTTGTTTGTTGATGGTCAGATCGATTGTCTTTTCCCAAACTATTTCTTGCACAATAGAATACGAAAATATGAGTGGATATACGGCTGTTTTCATCAATGCGCTTAAGGCGTCCTTTAAATAGTGAGGATATGCTAATATGTCAATGTAAAATGAGGAGACTTGATCTAAATAAGTTGTCATGCAAAACCAGGGCCAAAAACAGTGACTTCAGAAAATGTACTGGCCACAAATATTTGTTTTTACCAGCCATGAAACATCCTTATATATTAATCCTTATATATTAAATATTAATCCTTATATATTAATCCTTATATTTGTTACAAATTATTTAATCTAGAGCAGTGAATGATTTTATTTGCCTTTTGTTGTTTGATTAACATTAACAGACAGTAGAAGGATTATTAGGCTGCTGTCACTTTAAGAGTATGTTAATGCAATATATCCTAACCGAATACACATGTGTTTTTATTATATGTGTACTACGACACTTGTCAGATTTTTTAACATTAGGGGCCCTATCTTGGCACCCGGCGCAAATGACTTCGTACACTAACGCATGTATCATTCGTATTTTCCCTCCACAGACGCACGTCGGTAAACTAGGAAATGAACTTGCACTCCCTGGGCGGGTCGGCGAAAAAAGGAGGCGACTCGTGGCCTCAAGATACTATCTCGTGGCCTCAAGATAGTAACTTGTGGCCTCAAGATAGAGTTAGTATCTTGAGGCCACGAGTTACTATCTTGAGGCCACAAGTTACTATCTTGAGGCCACGAATTACTATCTTGAGGCCACGAGATAGTATCTTGAGACCACGAGAGAGTATCTTGAGGCCACGAGTTAGTATCTTGAGACCACGAGAGAGTATCTTGAGGCAACGAGTTAGTATCTTGAGGCCACGAGAGAGTATCTTGAGGCCATGAGTTACTATCTTGAGGCCACAAGTTACTATCTTGAGGCCACGAATTACTATCTTGAGACCACGAGTTAGTATCTTGAGGCCATGAGTTAGTATCTTGAGGCCACGAGATAGTATCTTGAGGCCACAAGTTAGTATCTTGAGGCCACAAGATAGTATCTTGAGGCCACGAGTTAGTATCTTGAGGCCACGAGAGAGTATCTTGAGGCCATGAGTTACTATCTTGAGGCCACAAGTTACTATCTTGAGGCCACGAATTACTATCTTGAGACCACGAGTTAGTATCTTGAGGCCATGAGTTAGTATCTTGAGGCCACGAGATAGTATCTTGAGGCCACGAGTTAGTATCTTGAGGCCACGAGAGAGTATCTTGAGGCCATGAGTTACTATCTTGAGGCCACAAGTTACTATCTTGAGGCCACGAATTACTATCTTGAGACCACGAGTTAGTATCTTGAGGCCATGAGTTAGTATCTTGAGGCCACGAGATAGTATCTTGAGGCCACAAGTTAGTTTTTTTGAGGCCACGAGTTAGTATCTTGAGGCCACAAGAGAGTATCTTGAGGCCACGAGTTACTATCTTGAGGCCACGAATTACTATCTTGAGACCACGAGTTAGTATCTTGAGGCCACGAGATAGTTATAATAATTTTTTTGCCAAAGTGGGACTAGGGGGGCTCCGCACAAACATTCCCTAGTGTTATTTTGCAGTTCAAGAAAACAATTGTGCCACTGACCAGAAAAAACCTGGTCTAAACTAAAGTCAGTGGCGCGCTGCACGTTGCCGATTTTAAATCGTATTTGGAAAATTACGAAAACTACCAGACATACCATTTATTTCAGCAAGTTTTACTTAAAACATTTTATGAAGTCAAGTCAAGTGAAGGCCAAGTATGGTAACCCATACTTGTAATTTGTCCTCTGCATTTAACCCATCCAAGTTCAGTGCACACAGATTAGGAGCAGTGAACACAGACACACACACACTGCGGCGCCCGGGGAGCGATTGGGGGTTAGATGCCTTGCTCAAGGGCGCCTCAGTCATTTCCTGTCGGTATTGAGAATTGAACCCATGACCTTCTGGTTACAAGTCTGACTCTCTAACCATTAGCCCACAGCTGCCTAAAAAAGTTATGAAAAAAGAAAACGACTTTCCAACTAAAGTAAATTGGCAAGAAAATGTGTCTATTGGCTAAGAACAGTCGATGATGCCATGATAGAGATGCTGATTGGGGTGAGGTCCTGTTGTAGTGGTCACTTGGCTAAGGATTTAAGAGTCCAGGTAAAGCATGGTACAATTCCAAGAAAAGTTAATTAACTCTGTGGATTTGTGTGATGGCCAAATTCGACAAGCACTGGCCCATTCCTCGTTTCAGCAAAGGCGGGAGCCGTTTGTTCTGTCTTGGGAATCCGATTGTGACTGTTTGCTATCACCGGGCAGTGTTTTAGACATCAGAAATCGCTGGCTAATTAGGTAACTAAGGAAATTATCATATGTTTTCAACTGAAAACCTAGCAAAAGTGGCATCAGAAACAGCCTTGATATGAAAAACACTCGAAAAACAGCTTACAGCTGTTTCTGCACAGTTCCAATCATGAAAATAACATACTGGAGCAATAAATTATACATTGACAAACAACCTCAGACCACAGAATTATAGCGACATCAAATTTAGAGGGTTGTACAAAGGACATACCGTAAATCTGAACCCCAGAAAACTGTGTTAGTTGTGTGTGTGTATTGTGTGTATAGTGTGAGCCCATACTGTTGTGTCTGTGGTGTGTTAGTCTGATAACCAGAAGAGGGCACTGCCGTACTGAACACAATGACATTCAAGGTGAATACAGATCTTTGTTTCAATGGGTCCATCATTCTCTGTGTTAATCTAAAGGCCCTTTCATACGACTCGCTTTAGTGTGCGCCAGTACTGAAGAGTGCTGACACTCACCTGTTTGGGGAGAAGGGTTTTGAGATCATCCTGGGGGCTGAACATCCTGTTCCTCTTACTGCTGTGATGCTGCTTCACAGCCATTTCCTTGTAGTGTTGGTAGTTGTTTTCTTTGCTGGTCTTCTTCATCAGAGGGGAGCGTGTGCTATTTACTTCTCCTGATGGAGGGAAGAGTAGGTTATAAAATGTGGGTAAAATTCAGAATTGAATCATTCACTCCCTCTCCCTCTCTCTCTCTCTCTCTCTCTCTCTCTCTCTCTCTCTCTCTCTCTCTACATAGTAACTCAAATGTTGTAGGACACGTTTTGAACAGGGCCTAAATTTAACACTCGCAAAGAGCCAAATGCGATTTAAAATCAGCGTTGACAGGTATATGACACAGTGTCAATTGCCAGTTGGCTGCTAACATTTTTATGAATCCTAACAATCCAATATTGTGTGTGTGTGTGTGTGTGTGTGTGTATATATATATATATATATATATATATATATATATATACACACACACGATATAAGTACATATGTAATTCATACTGAAAAGTGAACTATATTACGTTAAAAAATCAGAAATGCAATTGCAAAATTGTAATTTTCAATTACATTCTGAATGCTGCACAACTCTATCTGGTTAGATGTTGCTTAACAAATTGACATATTATTTATAGAAATTTGTATTATTGTTCTCGGGTCAAAGACCGCAAGTAATCTTTTTAGTCAATAAAAACAAACCCTGGATCAGTGCTCTGGCAGAGCATCAAAGCATGGCAGAGAAAAAAAGTTAAAGGCTGGGATTAAAGACAGCTCCTGATTCCGATAGGCACAGAGGCCTGTGAAGAGATATGTGCCTTTTAAGTCAAACCATGCCTGGCAAATCACAAGCGAACTACTAATAACATACTATATAGCATACTAAGTATAGTTCACCCAAAAATGACTTTCATTGTATGGAAAAAAAGACATTTTCAAAATATCTTCTTTTGTGTTGCACAGAAGAAAGAAAACCATACAGATCCAAGGGCACAGATACAATCCTTCTATACAATCTTTTGCAAAAAATAAATAAATAAAGCTTTATAGGTTTTAAACGAAATGAGTATATGAGTAAATAATTATTTTTAAAAAAGGTTAAAGGAGTAGTTCACTTTAAAAAAAAAAAAAAAAAAAAAAAACTTTTGTTGATAATTTACTCATCCAAGATATCCATTCTTTCTTCAGTCGAAAAGAAATTAAGGTTTTTGGTGAAAACATTCCAGGATTTTTCTCCATATAATGGACTTCAATGGGAACCAAACGGTTCAAGGTCCAAAAGACACTTTCAGTACAAACTGCAAACTGTTCAAAGGGCTTTAAACGACACCATACGATGAATAAGCGAAACGATCGCTCATTTGAAAAAAAAAAAAATTACGTTTTATAAGCTCAAATGTTCGCCTTGCTCTGTTCTGTGATGCACGTTCGTGACTCTCCAGTTCGAACTCGTTTATCAAAATGAACAAATCTTTTTCGTGTCATTTGGTTCATTCAACAAACGAAATGAATGAGTTGACTCTGGAAAAGATTTGTTCATTTTCATGAACGAGTTCGAAAAGGAGAGTCATGAATGCGCATCACAGAACAGAGCAAGGCAACCATTTGAGCTTGTAAAACGTAAACTTTGTTATTTTTTTTATATGAGCGATGGTTTCTCTTGATAAGACCCTTATTCATCGTCTAAAATTGCTTAAAGCCCTTTGAACAGTTTGCAGTTTGCACTGAAACTGTCTTTTGGACCTTGAACCGTTTGGTTCCCACTGAAGTCCATTATATGGAGAAAAATCCTGGAATGTTTTCATCAAAAACCTTCATTTCTTTTCGACTGAAGAAAGAATGACATGGACATCTTGGATGACATGGGGGTGAGTAAATTATCAGCAAAAGTTTTTTGAAAAGTGAACTACTCCTTTAAGGCCGGGACACACTATGCCGGACGTCAGGCTGTTTTTGAGAGTTGGCCGTGTTTGTTTTCCGTTTTTTTTTAGCCGATTCAGCATGTTGATCGAGAGAGAGAGAACTCTGATAGGATGTTCAACTTGGGTGCATGAGAATTAAAGTGAAAGTGTTGAAAGTGAGCAAAGAAGTCAAGACAGAAGGCTGTTATAATTTACAACATCTTACCTGAGCAATTGAATATTTTCATAATAACATGAGCTGACTAGAATGAAAAAAGTGATCAGCGTGATTGATATTCAAAGCGGTAAGCAAGCGCTACTTAGTTTGCATGCAGTCCAAGTTTTGGTTTCCCTTTTTGAATGACAAAAATAGACTTTTGATACCCAGCTGATATAGACAGATATTTCCATGCACACAGACGCAGAACGCACAAGCTGTAAGGTCAGTCACCTGACCTATAGTCCTTTAGGTGTGTTCAAGTGCAGCTTTTTGGACGAGACGCAGCCAAGGAGAGGTGGCAACACAGTAAGCTTTCATCGCAACTAGTTCTTTGATGTGGGCTTGGCGTGTCCCAGGCTTTACATGTACCTCTTGGTAACATCACTTGCACAAAGCGGGTCATTTGGACTCTAGCTGGCCCTATGAAACTCCCACCTGCATTCAGATGTGTTCTAGGTCTGACCCATCGACATTAAAAAGCAGAAACTCAGGCAATGAGCCCAGAGCTGCTAGCATGATGTCAGCGTAGGGCAAGTATGAGCCTAGAGATCTGAAGGAGGGTGATCGCTCTGAGCATTGTCCAGCATTGAATACTGCGGTCTAATGTTTCAAGCCCAATTGTGAGGAACAGACCTAAGAATAGTGTCTGAAATAGCGGGTGACTTTGTTTCCAGAGTTTGCCTCACTGAAGACATTATTGGCGGGCGTGCTTCAGCAGACACCTGCCATTACATATCCTCAGAAGCATCCCTGTTCCACACTCTCATCCCTGGGCCTACACCAGCAACACTTCCCACTCACAGTTCCTCTCTCTTTCCAAAGGCTTAGTGTGTGGGCTGTGCGGTTGGGGAGTGGACAGGAACTCTTTTCAGGACTTGGGCCGTTTTCTCTCTCGCTTCTCCCAAGGAAGCATGACATGCTGTTGAAAAGTCAAGTGCGACTTGTGAATTAACATACGGATTCTGATCCAAAACCTAGTGAGGTATCTATGTAGAGGCATTTTGAGGCATCATTGACATCCGTCCGGCACAAAACCTGTTCCAGCAGGAAGATTTGTGTCGATTTTCAAATCATCCAAGCTCAAATTGAATCTTTTCATCATATAAAGCGATCGTGTCTCTTCAAAACATATTGACTAAAGCGCTCAACTCATCTGGATTAGTTTTACGATCTTTTGAAGATGACCAAAAATCTTCCGGGTTTGGAACGACATGACGGAATTTGAATAATGAACTAATTTAACGACCACTTCATTTTCATTTCATTTAAAATGAAACATGATCATTATAATCAAGACAAAAATCTGTAAAAACATCATACAGATAGAATAATCATTACATACATCATCTATAAGGAAAACAAATCAAGGTCATTTCTGCTCTGGTTGTATGCTACCACCCATAATCAAACACTTCAAATCTTTCACTACTGATTTGGTTTAATCTATGCATACTTCTTCAATGAGCTTAAATGGCAAGCTCTCTCCAGGATTTATCGAAATGCAGAGGTCTGACGGCAGGATTATAACTGGTTGTATTGGTTTACATTACACAATCTACTGATATACAAACATGCACTCTGCGACATGCAACATGAACCTCTTGTAACCAGTAAGCTATGGTCAATTTGTGGATGAACTGAGGCCCACTGCATGCTGGGAAAACAACCCAAAGACACTGACATTGATTGAAACCTCTTCGCAGTTTACCCGTCTGGTTAAACATTTACAGAAAACGCTCTTTCAACCCACACGGCTACGAAGAGGGAGCCGAGCAGCCATGTTGTTTTTCCAAACAGGCTGCAGTGAGCACGCTGGCTCTCAGAATGTATCTGCATGAAAAAGTAATGCAAGAAAAACATATGCAGCTGTGATGCCCGAGAAGCCGGCTTGTATTTGACGCTTTTTCTTACTTGCGTAACCGTGTGGCCTTTTGTAAAGGTTGTAAACTTCAAGGACTCCCTGTACCACGGCGGCACAAAATAACAGTGTAGAATGTAATTTAATTTCCTTTCTTCTGTGGAACTGCACGACTCACAGGAAAGCTATGCCAGTGTCCGGCAAAACAAGACCAGGTGTGGGAGAGTTTTGCAAAAACTAATTGTTGGTTTTGGTGAGTGCAGAATGGCTTCCCTTGGGCAGGTACAAGAGGTTTTTGGAATTCAAATTTGATACAGCTTTTGTTTGGCCTGGCACATCGTAAGGTTACTTGAAATAGAGTTTAAAGTCCCCCTGAAATCAAAAGAATATGTTAGCCTTGCTGTAATCTATAAGCTAGTGTGCTCCAAAAATAAAATTCTCAACTTACAGTCTCTAATATGGATCAATGATTTGGATGGCATCATCACTCTGCACTTCAGCTTCTCATCAGATTTTCTGTCCAATCAACGTATCTCTAGTATCTGAAGTATCCCACTCCCAACACCATAAATAGACGCTGAAACTGCGGCTGAAATCGGTCACTTGTTCACACGTTTACTATTTTTCTACATGGTGAATGGCGCACTGTGCACCATATAAGGGGACAAGAAATGATTCAGGTAGTGTATGCTTTCCATTGGGGCGAATGAAGTCTTGTTTCACGTTAATTTCACAGTCTGCTCCGGTCCAGAGACTTGAAAGCAGAGAGGTTCATATGAGTCTGCGACTCGGCGCATACCAGAAAACTCTTAAACCCATTTAAATTCTGCAAAGATTGCTATTTTTAACACAAAATGGAAAAGAAATGCATTACAGAGCACAACGGCTCATCAAACAATTGCCAAACCTCATTGGTTCTAGCTGATATGCTGCGTAACACGAGAACGAAACTCATTGGTTCTCACACGTGAAGCAAACATGCTTGAGCTTTCATTTACCACAACTTAAGTGTGAGTTGATGAATGTGAATAAAATCTTAAATTCGTGTCTCTTTACGATCTCTTTATGAACCGTCAAATTTCAGTTGCGTAGCTGTCAATGGAGGGAGAAAAAAGCTCTCAGATTTCAACAGAAATATTTTCATTTGCATTCAGGAGATAAACTAAAGCCTTAGGTTTGGAACGACATGAGGGTAAGTAATAAATGACAGAATTTTGGAGTGAACTATCCCTTTAAAGGTTAACTAAACTTTTAACCAACTTTTTTTAGCCTGTAAAAACGGGGCTTTTTTTAATGCTGATCATTGATTCGAGTAACTTTTTGGACATTTGGGTGTTTTATTTCTACAATATATGGAGTAAAAACTTCTTAGTGCTGCCCTCTTCAGGTTGAACGGTGGCTACTGGAGTTGAATTTTCCTATTGGATGTTTGCGGTTCTTCATGACGTACTCAGGTTTCAGCTCACCACGCCATTAGCACGAGCTACCAAGCCCTCGGCAGTTTAAAAATCATCTTTTTTCGTCAAAACCACTGCAAGTCAAGAGTTGGAATTACGAGCTTTGAAAACAATCAGGATAGAGTATTTTCCCAAACCCCCGACACGCTCAGCCCCGCCCTCGGTTAGTCCCCTCTATCTTCGCTGGGGTCGCCCATTTTTTTTAGCATTTTTCAAATATTGCCAGTGGGTGGAGTCAGGCTCTGACTAGGGGTTTAGTTACCCTTTAAACTAAACTGAAAACTGATAATATAAATATAAAAGATAATTCAAAGTATGAATAAACTATAGGCCTATAAACAAAACTAAAATAACATTGGAAGAGAGCTCGAGTTTGGTCCAAACAAAGTGTGAAAACATCTGTAAGAGCTAGTTGACTTATTCCCCCAATGCTTACCACTTCTTCTACTGTTCTGTCCTACAGGAACTTTCACTGGTGTCCTCTATCTGTCCTCTACATCATTGAAACATCTGTTCGGTGTCTTAGTATTTCGCACTCTCTCTGATTCCACTTAAGAAAATCGTTCTGAGAAGTAATTTGTCACTGGGAGCCTCTGGGAGCACTTCCCCATTTTTGTTTTACTCCCCCCATTTGATGAAAAAGCGTTTAAGATTTCATTCAACCTAAACTAGCCTCGCTGAGCCTCTTCTCAATATACAGTGGATCGTGCCAGCACATTTCTCTGTATTTCTCTTCAACTCTCCCTCTTTTATCTTTTCTGTAATTGCATATGCAAAGACTAAACAGCAATGTTGTACGGTCATAAATCAGAGGCCTACTGAGGGAGCCTCGATGATTCAACAGCCACTGTGCACAAAGGAAATGTTCTCAGCAGACGAATGAGATTCAGTCCTCGATTCTGCTTTTGCGTGTATGTGCTTCTTCTGATCATTTCTATACACTAAACACAGATTTCAACAACAACAAAATGTAGTATGAGATGCCGGTAAATGAAGCACTGCTATTTCTCACGAGTCTTGCAGGCATTCAAAAGTGTTGCTCGTAAATATACTGAACAAGAACTCAATAATAATATACCATCACAGCATTTAAATAAACATCAAATTGAACAGTCCTGTTATCCACTTTTTATAATCAAAACATGCTCACATTACAAGAAAATATCAATATATTGTTAACAGTTATTTCAAATTCATAACACTGACATGTTCAATAGTGCAAAGTGTAAAAAAAAATGTCTTTCACTAATATGCACATCCAAATTTAGGGTGTGTTTACATGACAGATGTACTAAAAACAGGAATGTTTTTCCTCCTTTTTTAACGTACAGATGACAACATTGTCAAAACGATCCCAGTTCACACGTATTGTGACTGTATTATGCTTCCGGGCCAGTAGTTGGCGATGTTACTTTGTAAAGAAGCACTACGCGCCTGCAGACTATGTACTGAACATGTAAAACACATGCGCATGACGTCACAGTTTTCACAAATTCGTGTTTTTTGTATAGTTTACACGGAGATGATGAGACGCTTTAAAATCCGCTTTCAGAACCTTGCATTTCTATACCCACAAAACGCTGTTGTCGTTTAAATAAATGGCCAAAACGCATAATTTTGCCTCAGTTGCGTTAATATGAATAATTCTTGAAAATTCTGTTATCATTTACTCATCTTCATGTAATTGCGAACCTGTATCTTATATATATATATATATATATATATATATATATATATATATATATTCCTGTGTTCCTCAACAGCAAGCAATTTGATAATCAGTTAGAATTTGACAAATAGCATTAAAGTTTTAGACAAAGTTTTCCTCAGGAAATGCCTTGGATTCATTTTGTGAAGCAGTGTTGATCTTCACTTGGCTCCATAGCAACTACAGCCTCCCGAGTGTCAAGAACTGCCTGAGCTTGAGCATTTGACAAGTAGTTGAGCAACAAACTTATAAAACAAAGTGCAGTGCTAAGCTTGGGTCTCAGGAATATGCTTTGCTATGTAAGCTACCATAGTTTACTGAAATAATGTCCAGCCTCCATGATGATCTCAAGCCTTTTTGGAGATATTTTAGAGTGTATATACCTGTTGCAGTCGACATTGACATTTTCAATAGTGTATCAGTCAGGCAGGCAGCCAGATTTATAGCAAGTAATGAAAGATAGCTGGATGTGTCAGACTGTGTATTTTGCTGACGCTTCTTCATCTCTCCAGTCTGTGGGGTGGGTTGTCGGGGATGGCCTGAGGTAAAAAGAGGCAAGGAGTTTTTTTTTTTTTTTTTTTTTGTTATTTCAATTGCTTGTTTGACACCCATGACACTCCAGATGCCCTGGGGTAAAAGTAAAGTCATGGCGCCTATATGAAGCCTTTCTAGTGTCACAAGTCTCAACAAGCCGCCACCCAAAGCACTGGAAAGGTGTTGAAGAGAGCGTGTTTCTGCATATCAGACCTCCGAGGGTTCCGAACGAAAAAGACTGAAAAACAAACATGAGATATAAACCGATAGCTTGAATAAACTTTATGGTGGCGAGGAGGCTGGATTTTCTGGAGGGAATCGGTGCAAAATTTACATTTGCATCTTTCTATTTGCTTTTATCTAATGACCCATGGCTGTCTTTGCAATCCCAGTGTCCATTTTATTTTAAAGTATATTGATCAGTATAATTTCCAATATATCTGACTTATTTATCAGACAGACGTTTCCAGGTTTTGTGTCATTTTATTAGAAACAACGTAAAGTACATTGACTGATGCCCACAATGAGCAGTGTACAAATAATCGCTTATTCAAAATATTAATAAATAATATAAATAGTATATAATACTAAAATAACACCATTTTGTAAACTATGTAAATAATACTACAATAGCACCATCTTGTAGCAAACCTGCTGTTAAAGTAATAGATGGCTCAAAGGTATTTATTAAGTCATTACCCTCATGTTTTACCAAACCATTATGATTTTCATACTCCATGAAGCACAATAGAAGAAGTTGATGCTGCTTTGTATGCCACACAAAGAAAAAAAGTGATCATAAAAGTGGTTGTTACAACTTGCACTATGGCCACGTCCACACGAAGCCGGTGTGTTCCCTATCCGATATTTTTTTCCTCGATCTAAAAAAAATCTGTAATCACTGCGTCGTCTCAAGAAATATCTGCATACACACGAAACCACTAAAACCGACTGAAAACAGTGTAGTATATATGCCAGACCAGTGTGGGGCGCTGTAATTCTGCCACAGAGATACACTATACACGGAGAAGAAGACTTTGAGCATGCGTAAAAAAAATAGCAGTTTCACTCTCCCAAAACGCCGGATCCGTGTGGACGAAACGCCAATACGATAAAAAATGTATACGTATACAGCGAAACGCGTCTTCGTGTGGATGGGCCCTATATTTCAAGTATTCTGAAGTCATATGATAATTATGTGTGAAGCACAGACTAAAATTACGCCATTTTGTAATAAAACACAAACTGGACTAATAAAAAATTTACTTTGGTTGAGGGGTGGATTATTGAATAAAAGCTTAAATTTCTGGATGGGTGGATGGATGGATGGATGGATGGGTGGGTGGGTGGATGGATGGATGGATGGATGGATGGATGGATGGATGGATGGGTGGGTGGGTGTGTGGATGGATGGATGGGTGGGTGGGTGGATGGGTGGATGGATGGATGGATTGAAAGCGGATTGTCACCAGTCATGTGCGGAGCTTCCCGCCTCTCTCTTACGTAAGATTAGGAGAGAAATCTGGAACCGCTCCTTTGGAGAGACTGTTTATGATTTATGGAGATTACAGTGGACACACATCTGTGTTCAAACACCATATAAAAGTGATTTTTGCATAATAGGCCACTTTAAAGTGCCATGCTAAAGGTCACAATGATAGAGGTCCTCAGATGTGTACTAGGAATATGTTACATGAATAATGGTCATTCACACACATTGCAACATAATTTTTAAAAAAAATCCATATTCAAGACTTCTTGTAGCAGATCCAGGGTTAAAGCCAAGGGAGCATTATGCAAGCCGGCATTTGTGCACCACTTAAGTGTCATTACTAAAGATGTTCCTCTAATCAGGTCCTACAGCACGCTGGATCATGTCGACATAAGAACAACGCTAACTACAGGTGGTGCAATATGCTCGCAGTTGAGGCCACGCACAAATCTACACTCAGCGCAATCATGCCAGATGATTCTGAATCTAATTCAACACTCAGTACAGAGTGAGCTTTCTTTTGAGATTCATTGTGCCAAATCACCAGTTAGTTAAAGCTACACTGATGAGAGCACAATAATGCAAAATGAATACCTCTCGGCGTGTTGTGAACACAAAGATGAGGATCAGAGTTCCTGCATGTAGCACCTTGTATGAGTTTTCATAATTGCAACATTCATTGTTCACTGCATTAATTAGTCTTAATAGACAACATAATTGCTATTCATTAGATCAGAAATTAATTGGTGTTAATCAGCAGAAACAGGGTCAGTACTGGGCCAGAACGGGTCTAGCCTTTGCTAGCAAGATTTCCACGTGACTTTTAATCATACTCACTCACAAGACTTACTGGTTTGATGCTGATTTTGAATTATTTCCACAGAAAACACACAGACAAATGTGCTTAGTACTGACCGTAACAAGCAAAGGAATTGAAGATCGGATTTATATTTGTTTTGCGGAGATACATTTATGTGGCCCAGTGTATATGGACCAGTTTGAACAAATCAGGTCAGTAAAGACACATGAAGTAACCCAGTATGAACTGGCTATTACACTGTAAAAATAAATGTGCTTTATCTAATCAATAAAATTGTGGCACCAGATTACAAGCAATATTATTAATTAAATTGAACTAATTAGAATTGAGTAATAATTAAATCAAATTATTCCTTTAAAGTTAACCATTTAAAATGAGTCTGAATTATCTGAATAACAGACAGACGTGAAAGATTAATTATTTTATATTATCTTTATTTTATATTGCAAACATTGAAGACATCTGATGTTAACAAGCAGAATCACTGAAGGAGAAAACCGTATTTTTAAAACAAACCTAAAACAAACACTGATCACCATAATGGTGACTTAAATATACTTTTTTGTACGTTTTACGTTTTACGTTACCTTTTAAGGAATTAATTTGATTAATTATTACTCAATTCTATTCTTAAATTTAATTAATAATATTGCTTGTAATCTGTTGCCACAACTATTTTGATTAGATAAAGCGCATTAATTTTTACAGTTGTGATTATAGGCTGATTGTCCAAGTTGAAGGGTGATTTTTTTTGCACACACAAAAAAAGTTATCATAATAGTCCATGACTCATACACTATATTTCATGTGTTCTGAATCTGAAGACATGCTATAGCTTTGTATGAGCAAATTTAACGGCGTTCACGTCAGCAACAGATAAGAGCTGCATTTTATTTATCGTCAGCTTCAAAATCAAGGGGAGAAATAGGAAAGAAAAATCCACCTCGAATGCGTTTCGGAGGGCATATCAGGTATCCGATCAGTGAAAATCCATAAAGTGACCAGGTATAAACAGGCCCAAAGAAAATAATACAGGGCCAGAAAAACATGAAGGGGAGTAAAGGTGAATTTTAATTTGAACTATCTTTAGAGCTGGCAGTATTTTCTCTTCATTAGAAACCTGCATTGGAAAGGGGTGGAAATGAGCAGATTAATTGCCGGTGCTGGGCAACCCTGTTGCTTTTGGTATCCCAAAATACACCATTCAGACAATGCATGGACAGTATAGTGGGGCATATTCACAATGGTGCTTGCAAAAGTCCAATTTGTGCAGGGCGACATTAGCCTTTCACCACTGATTTCTTGGAAAATTCAACAACACAACAGTAAAACGGCTGCCAGTTAGTTTCAAAGTGGGGCATTTGGCTCAGTTTAGACATCAGTAATTTGAAAATTCTTTATTTTATTAGAAATCTAGGTCACATATTTCAGTTGTATGTCAAAGGTTTGGAAGCGCTCATCCTGGCCTCTAGAGCAAAAGAGACGACCTCTGATGATACCCGAATGAGATCTGACTAATGATGTTATCAAGGCAAAAGGCAGCATTGTGCAAGATACATTATAGGACTATGTTCTTACAGCCATATTCAGAAAGGACTAGTTGTCCCTGAGAAAGTTTCAATTTCAAAGAAATGCATTTTTTTCCTCGTACAATCTTGTAAAAAAAAAAAAAAAAAAAAAAGGAGGGATGAAACTAATGTTTTCTGGCTAACACAATCTGTTTAGTGATCCATGTTGTCGAAAACCCTGGGAAAAAAATGATTTAAAAAAATAATTGCTTCTCTGGGGACCACTGGATTAAAAAAAAGACAGAGAGAGAGAGAGGCTGATATGAATAAAACGAGAAAGAAGGGCAAACACGTCACAGTGTCAACAGTTTAAAGGGATAGTTCACTTTGAAATTAATTGTTGTTATGTCTTAGCTTACCTCAAGGGCATCCAAGATGTAGGTGTCTTTGTTTCCAATCCACAGTATTTTCAATATTGATATTTTTAGGTCAAATCGTTGTTGTCTGTCAGTCATATAATGGAAGTCTATGGTCACCACCTCAAAGAGCATGCACAGAGAAGTCAAAATTAAACATGATTTATTGACTCGTAAATGTAAGTACACACTGATGGCCTAAGACACGAAACGAGCAGTTTGTGTGAGAAAATGAACAGTATTTATATCGTTTATTTTTAACGAACATTATTTATATCGGTCTGGAAGTGATCTCTTGCGCGTGTACGTCACTCATTGTTTACACAGAGATTTCGGAAGTTTTACTTTTCACTGTGAAGATCTAAACATATTTAGATTAGATATATCGAAATCGTCTTCCATTGCGATTTCCTGTATATCTAAATATGTTTAGATCTTCATGTGTACTTACATTTACGAGTCATTAAATCATGTTTAATTTGGACTTCCCTGTGCATGCTCTTTTAGGAGATCCCCATAGACATCCATTATATGACTGATAGACAACAACGGTTTGACCTAAAAATATCAAAATTGAAAACCAGACACCTATATCTTGGATGCTCTTGAGGTAAGCTAAAACATATCAAAAATTAATTTCAAAGTGAACTATCCCTTTAACAGGTGCTTTGTTTGCTTACTGAGGAGATCTGTGGACCCGTGCTCAACTGAATTTCAACACTGGTCATCCCATTTCCCTTCAGTTTCAAAAACAATGTTATATATCTCCAATTGCTACTAAAACAGGTATAAAGAAGCAGACCTCAAAAGTCTAAGGCTAAAAAAGTCTAAGTCTAAGGCTGTCGCTGCTTACTGATCTGCTTACTGATTAACCATAACAATAAAAGCATGGCTAAAGCACCATCTTCTAACCTAAGTAAATATAAGTTCCCACAGATTTTTACAATGAATTTCCATGTTTACAAGTTGTTTGTGACTACCAGATAACATAACAAGAAGAATTTGGGCCTGCAGTGACTACAGAAACGTCCATTATTTTTCCAGCCACATTCCCATCGGCAGCAACCTGCAGCATTGAAAGAACTGAACCCAGAACACACACACACACACACTATACTTGTGTATTCCTTCTAAGATAATAAGAACATAAGTAGAGTGCTAAAGAATAAAATATTATTTATTTATTTAGGCATTTAGGCATTTGCCCATGTTTTAAAAGTTTATGTTATCAATTTCTGTCCAGAAATGTCCACTGCTTTTTTAATATTGCATTAATTCCCATGACTTTCCCAGAGAAATCTAAATTTTGACAATGTTTGACATTACCATGTTTTCCATGACTATGTGGGAACCCTGATCTCAACTAGATCAAGCCAAGATCAAGTATGAGCAGATGCAGTTCACCAGAAGCAGTTCAGACAGAAGTTGGTGATCTAACAAAGGGGCTGTATAAACAATCAAACAAGATGGTGGAGAAAAGGGTGCCACAACAAAGACCCTGCACTGATTTTTGACTCAGTGTTGATTCCCCCAAGTCCTGACACATGAAGAAAAGAGGAGACATCAAAGTGCAACATCATCCGCACTTGCATGCGTACATTTTGTCTGCGGTTGTGCATCATTACATGTTCACAAAGTCTTGAGACTCACCACTGTGTCCTGACTCCTGGTTGGTCATGGTGGGCTCCAGGTCCACTTTGTTCTCGCATCGTCCTTGTCCCTGTATCAGCTGTTCCAGTGGTAACTCTGAATTCGCGCTCGGGTAACACCTCAAACCGCTCCCGCATCTCGGCGTATAGACGCCGCACAACTCGCCCTTCTGCCGTGCGCAAACCGGACAGCAACCGCAACCCGGTTCCCTGACAATCTCGCAAGAGGTGGTGATTTTGGGACACGCCGCCTGGCGCTCCGCGGTGCAGCTCGGGCAGCGGAACACGATCTCCCCGACCGAGCCGTGCAGGAGCAACAAACTGCAGAGCAATGCACAAAACATGGCGTTATCTTTAAAACTGACAGATGTCGAGATTCTGCAGGCGACTTCAGGTGGAAAAGTAAAAGTGCGTTTGGGGACAGGTGAGGTTCGCCGGAGAACTCTGCTGGGTCCTATTTGCTGTCATGTTACTCCGACATGACATCACGTCAAAACCTAGTCAAAGTCAAATAAGAGTCGATATAGTCGGACTGCAGGGCGTGCAGGCTGTTTCATCTGCGAAAGATACGCTGTTTTGGATGAATGTTTGTTATGATTGATCCTATTGTCATGTGTTTCTTAAGTTGAAATGACCAGTAACCATAGCCAAAACAACAGCATTCGCCTTTGTTTATTGTTCTAACAACAGTGTGCGATTTAAACATCGATTTGATTGGAAGGGCATTTTATGGAAGCTTGTTTCCTCCACTGAATAAAAAATAAAAGAGGTAGCCTAATTGTGACTTTTTATCTCATAGTTCTGACTTTTTTTTTCTCGCAATTTCAAGTTTATATCTCGCAATTCGGACTTTTTTCTCAGAATCGTAATTATAAAGTCAGAATTGCAAGTTATAAAGTCAGTTGCAAGAAATAAGCTCGCAATTACAAGTTATAGTTCCAAGATATATAAACTGACAAGAACTGACCTTTTTTTTTTTTTTTTTTTACAATTGCGAGATAAAAACTTATAAGTTTTGGAAGTTTGTTTCCGCCACTGAATAAAATAATAATAATAATAATAATAATAATTGCAACTTTTTATCTCACAATTGGGAGATATGAAGTCTGAATTGTGAGAAATAAAGTCGCAATTGGGAGATATAAACTCGCAATTCTGAGAAATAAAGTCGCAATTGCGAGAAATAAAGTTGCAATTATGAGAATAAAAGACAGAATTGACACTTTTTATCTCACAATTCTGACTTTTTTTCTCGCAAATCTGTCTTTATAACACATAAAGTAATTGCGAGTTTATATCTCGAATTTCTGACATCTTTCTCAGAATTGTGAGATATAAAATCGCAATTGTTAGTTTTCAGGCCAATTCTAAGGGGAAAAAGAAAAGACTAACTTTTTTTCTTTTCAGAATAGTTTATGTCTCACAATTATGACATTACAACATGCAATTTTGACTTTAGGCTATATCACGCAATTTCGACTTTATATCACGCAATTCTAACTTTACATCTCGCAATTCTGAGAAATAAAGCCAGAATTGCGAGATGTAAACTCGCAATTGTGAGAAAAAAAAGTCAGAATTGCGAGATAAATAGTCACAATTACCTTTTTTATTTTTCATTAAGTGGCGGAAACAAGCTGCCATATAAACTTGCAATTGCAAGTTATATAAAGTCAGAATTTTAAAATATAGGCCTAATCTCACAATTCTGACTTTTTTCTCGCAATTCTGAGTAGCTATCTTGCAATTCTCACTTTTTTTCTCAGAATTGAGTTATAAACTCGTAATTGCTAGTTATAAAGTCCAGTTCTGAGCTGGGAAAAAATACTTTATTCTCAGAATTGTGAGATACAAACAAAAATTACATTTCATTTTCTGTGGCGGAAACGAGCTTCCATAATTTGATTTATACATTTACTTGATTTGAAGAAAATTTTATGGAAGCTTGTTTCCATAAAGCTTGTAACGCAAACCACTCGAGCGGCCTACTGGTGCACACAAATTTATTGACGTGATATATGTGACGTTTTGTGGTTTCTAAAACTGTGCTTGAAATCCATTCAAACTTATATTAGCTACTTATACATAACAAGATTAACTACTTTTTAGGAACTTTTTGGTTTTTTTAAGGGTAGGCTACAAGCCTCAAAGCAAATTAAGAAAACTCTCCTATTTTCATTAACTTTCAGTAACTCTCCCATAACAGTTTCTTTGGTATGTTGACGAAATCTGAATAGTCTCTAAGTCCACCTGTTTTATGTCCCCTTACCGGGTCTCTTTGGAAATAAACTTGTATTCGAGAAGACTATTTGTTCAATTTGTATTTATTTTTTTGATGGTGGTGGTGGTGGTGGTTGTTGCTTGTATAAGAAATTCAAAAAATGCTTATTTTTTTCTTGTTGATCAGATTATTTCAGGTACACCACCCCTTTCAATTAGTTCAAAACTTCATTGGGTTCGAACTCAATCGTATTGAATTATGAGATGTTTACACAAAGGCTTTTACAGTCTGATTGAGCCATCAATCCGATTATAAATGGATTATTTGGTTGCATGTAAATGTAGCTACTGTGGAACAGGTTATGCACCAAAGTTTAATACTTAAAGTTAGGCGTTTGTTCAAGTTTCGTTCAAAATTAACCCTGTGCAGTAGCAGCTTGCGTTAGCATTGGCCTACCGATAATTAATTTTTAATAATATTTCAGCTCCTTTGCTGATGTGTTTCTTGTTAATTAGTTTTGGCTGCCAGGACTGTTATATTTCTGGACTTGGCAGAAAAGGCTGGGCTTGACAATAACAGCTGTACTTAATTTATTATTTAGTTTATTTCTTTCTGTTTCCAAAGCACGTATCTCTCTGTATGTGAGTCAGGAGCTGTACAGCTAAACAGGCTTCTGTTACCCCACGTGTCTGTCTCTCATGGTTGCTGTAGAGACTGAATGTTGTTGATCACTGTTGATTTATGAGCACAGAAACAGCCGCTGACTGAGTAACTCTAGCCTGTAGTAACAAGCTGTCAGGCATAAGGATTCTTTGTTTAATGGATTGTCTATGATTCTATGGCTTATTCATGCCTGTGCGTCCCCGTGGCTTATGAAATAGACTTTGGAGACTTAAGGCTGAAGTCTCGATTAGCCCTGAATATACAAATCACTGCATATCTTCAGGAAAAAAAACATATGCAGTCAAATTTGCTTAACAAACCATTTGTCAGATATAGTTTTTAGTTTGCTTTCTGATGGGAAAGAATAGTTGATTGATTACGCCAATTATTTTTTTGACTAGTTAGTTCTATTAAGGGAATAGTTCACACAAAACTGAAATGTATCTAATATTTATCTATTACATGAAATAAAAAACATATTTTCTAAACGTGTGTTATAGATTGTATTGTAAACAATGAATATGTTTATTTTTTTTTTAAATATTTTTAAACCAAAATGTCATACCTGGACTTTCCTGCAAACTTCTCTCTAATGATGTATGAAGTACTTCTCCGATAATTTACTGTAGTCCACTTAAACCTGAAAGCTGTTCATCTGCCTACATTTTTGAGTGCCACGCCCACATCTCATCATCCAATCAAAAACTGATTCATTGAACCAAATCCCTGCCCTATTTTTTTCTTTTTCAATGATCTATTACACTCAGAAGAGATTTGTCAGTACTTCGGTTTCATCGCAACTTTAACATCGTATAACTTCAGAACATTCCGAATATAGTGCAGTTGTTGTATGGACTACTTTAAAAAAAAAATCAAATTGTTTGTTTTGGAGTTTGTATGAAAGAGAGCTATTACAAATCTTCAAAACTTCTCCTTGGAAAATAAAAAGCAACAAAACAGTTTAGACTATAGTAACTAAATAATGGGAACATTTTTATTTTCAGGAGAACTACAGTATTCCTTTGTAGGAGAAGAGAAGATGCGAGATTGAAATGGAGGGAGGGAAAGAGATGTCTCTTATTTTAGAAAAGCAAATAAATGGCATGAACCTGAGCAGCTGCGGTATTACACAATGTCTTTCCAAGGTCACCAACTGGAATATCAAAGAATTCCCACTGAGCAGCCAACGGACCTGGTCTACGTATAAACATCCTCAAGAGTCCGTGTTCCTGTGCCACACTAAATATGACATTTCTTCTCACCAAAAATAAATCTGTGTGTGTGGGAAAGTCTTAAGTGAAGTTTTCCATAATTAGACATTTCCTCAACCAAACATTAGGCACAGAGATCCATGAAGACAGCTAAGGGTTGAGCAAAACTGGCATCTAGGTGAAGGGACACCTGTTTCATGCTACCAATACACGAGGCAAGAGAGCATCAGGAAAAAATGCCTTTTACACTTTTCCACTGTTAACAAGCTTCCTGCATATGACCCATGGGTAAATTCTGGGATTTCCAGGCGGATGTTGTACAACTTAGCAAAGGATGAAGTCTGAGCCACCTTGGATTGGTCTGTGAGGTAACGTCTGACAAGTTGGTCCCTCAACACCATCTCTGAACTTCCTTACTCTTAACACACCAGAATCTGGCAAGGCTTTTTCCACAAGGAAGTGTATACGGAATCTATGGTGAATAGGCATTACAGATTTTATTTCTCGCCACCGTTAGGTCCAGCTCTTCATGTCATGTTTTACTGCAGCTTGGGTTAGTTATTATTAGGCCCAGACGACTTTTATTCCGATTTTCAGTGTTGATTTTAAGGGACCATGCAGCGCAGTTCTCCAAAAATGGTTTTAACGCTGTCAAATGTGTTAAACGGATCTTAAAGTACTACTCTCTTTAGATTCTGTATTATCCAGCCAGGATACAGTATATTCCATGAGTAAAACAATAAATAATAGTGCCTGTGTCCTCATTTTTTGTTCTATTTAAGGAGACCTCCACAACTAAACTTGCAGATTTAATTTTACACTTCATTTGTCCTCTGCAACTTTCCTCCCAGATCATGATATGTGGACATCATTCTGTCTCCGCATTCTCCATGTTTCATTAATTATCCGGCCCCCACCGCACAGTAATTTGTTTGGCACTGGTGAACTGCGGCCAGTCAACTGAAAGGGTTGAACCCTCGGCATTGCCAAGATACACAGTCTCTTCTTTGTGTCCAGATATAAATAATTGCGTTGAGTGTGGAGAACTGCCTGGACATCTTCCCTTAAGGTTTCGAGGAAGAGTGGCAGCAAAGACCAATGAGATTTGTCTGGCTCATTGAAGGACTGGAGTCTGAGTGCCACCTGGAGGATTAAGCCAGGGAAGATCCAATCCAGGTCTAGAAGGTTTTGGGTTTGTTCAACCAAAAAAAGAAAGAAAAGAAAATTCCGACATTCTGACGTAGAACCCGGAAGTGCTGCACTGTATACACTACGTCAACAGCGTAGGAGAATGACGTGGAAGAGAAGAGATTGTTGAATAATGCACACAAAACGTATTCTTGTTGCTTCATAATATTAAGGTTGAACTACTGTAGTTAAATGGACTATTTTAACAATGTGTTTACTACCTTTCTTGGCCTTGAAAGTAGGGTTGGGTATCGAGAATCGAGTATCGATTGGAACCGGGACTAACTTTTCGTTTTTCCCGGAATCGTTCAAAAGTTAAAATTTCAATTCCTAGTTTCGACATTCACAGTCCGCCGAGCGGAAGAAGAAACCGCTGAACAACACCAACGAAGAAGCGTCTACCGGACGTGTTGGCATAACCGCGCGAGTCGAACATGAGTAGCTTACGTCGGCGGTCCAAAGTGTGGCTTCACTTTTCTAAAAATTAACGAAATCTCGGCAAAATGCAAAATTTGTGACAAGTATTTGTGACAGAAGGAGTATTTCCTTCAGAAAGACCGTTGGTTAGCAAGGTTAGCTAAACTTTTTTGACCCTGCCTCTTAAAAGAATCGAAATCGAGAATCGTTAGGAACCGGAATCGAAACAAGGAATCGGAATCAGAATCGTTCAAATTCAAACGATACCCAACCCTACTTGAAAGTTGCAATGACGTTGCTGTCAAATTTAATCAAATATATCTTCATTTGTGTTCCAAAGAAGAGCGAAGGTCTTACGGGTTTGGAACGACATGAGGGTGAGAATTTTTGGGTGAACTAACCCATTAAGGACTTTCTGAAGAAAGTTTGTTCCACAAAACTGTCCCACTTAGACAGAAATGTACAAAATGTGGACTAATGGTGCTTTTCCATTACCAGTACCAGCTCGACTCGCTTTTTGCTCCGTTTTCCATTGCAGACAGTACCACCACAAATAGTACCTGGTCGACGCCTTTTGTTCCTCGTTGCGTTTCGTTCCTCGTTTGACCATGGCGTATTCTTCAGAGTTGCCATAACGACAGTACGTTTCGTAAGTATCTCTGGCCAAACTATTTAAAAATGGCAGGGATATTCTGGATACTCTATCTGGCGTGTGCAATGATGACGCAGTAAATGGTGACCAATCAGCAGTCGGCATTGTTTTCATGTCACATTTTAGTACCAGCTCAGCTCGCCTTATGGCGCTTTTCCATTACCAGTACCAGCTTGACTCGACTCGCCTCGATTCGACTCGCTTTTCGCTCCGTTTTCCATTACAGACCGTACCGCCACAAATAGTACCCAGTCGTCATAGAGACTCCCTTTGATTCCTTGTTGCCCCATCAAGCTCTCGCTGGACCAATCAGCAGTCGACATTGTTTCCATGTCACATTTTAGTACCGACTCAGCTCGCCTTAGCCGGAGGTGGTACAAAAAAAGTACCCGAAAGCAGGTACAGGTACAACTTTTACACAGTGGAAAATCAAACAAGTGCAGATGATTTCAGTTGTGGTTGCAGATATCTTGTTTACTTACTAATATGTGCTTCAAACTACTGACCTAGTACTACTGCTAACCTGACAAACTTTTCTCAGAAGCATTTATTCTATCAACCAAGCACACAGTTTTCCATTCAGATTGGGAATAACCTGTGCGCTCTTATCTTAGTTATTCCTGTGATGCATAGCTGAACTTTCAGCATCTTTACTGCAGTCTCCAGTGTCGAATCATACTTCAGAAATCATTCCGATATGCTGATTTGGTGCTCAAGAATCATTTCTTATTATTAATGTTGTTGTGCTGCTTAATATTATTTAAAATGGCATACATCTTTTTCTTAATCTGTATCCTGCAATCTGTTGTGTTCTCTTGGAGCTGACAACTATAATGTGTATAAATTTACTATATTTCAGGATTCATATTTTCTTTCCAGTCTAGAAGAGCTGAACTTCCTGCCGTGTCACGTGTTCTTCTGACTGGGAATGTTTTTTTTTTTTTTTACAAATGTTCTGTCAACAATTTTATCGGATTTGGACCTATTCCTTTTAAACAGTTGGTTCATTTTGAGTAGAAGTCAAGATGCATACTAATTCTTGTCTCCCGAGGCTGATGTCAAACCATCATTAAAACCCGTGGGAAACGTGGTTCCTGCTTTCCCTCGAGTCAGATTGATAGCTGGTCTATGGCTCCTATTATTATGTGCGAGGATTTCCTCTCTTATGGTTTCCTGTACAGTAGATGTGTTTTCAATAGGAGACATATGGGGGTGGTTAATGATCTGGGCTGGGTTCAAAATCCGGAAGCGAAGAATGAGTCTTGAAATGGGCAGCTTTTTAGTTTCTTATCACCTCTGTGCATTTGGGTAAGGAACAAGTCTGTCAGTCTAGTTGTCAAAAGCAGAAGACAGTCTTATCTCTGTCAGATGAAACATGATCCGTTGTTTTCTACCATCCTTATTTTTGTGCTGAAACTTTTGCTGTCAAAAAAAAAAAAAAAACAAGCCATTTTTAGTTCAGTTATTAAATGTAATCTATTGTTTTGATAGCAAAGCTGCATTTTCATCATTATTATTCCAGTCTCCAGTCACTTGATCATTCAGAAATCATTATAATATTTTTTTTTGTCGAAACCATGACATTTTTTGAGGATTTTTTGATTAATGTTTTTGATAAGTGTTCAAAAGATTTTTTTTTTTTTTTTTTTTAAATAGACACATTTTCTAACATTATCATTGTCTTTACTGTCAACTTTGGTCAATTTAATGCACCATTGCCTTAATTTCTTTAAAAAAAAAAAAAAAAAAAAAAAAAAAAAATCTTCTTAACTCTTTCCCCGCCATCATTTTCTGTTAAAAGTTGTCAGCCAGCTCCAGCATTTTGGTAATTTTCACAAAATTTTCATGACCCCCAGAATATTTTGTTGTATGAATATCTAAAAAAAACATTTTTTTTTTTCTAGCCTTATGCATTCTTTTTTTATAAAACACTTGTCTGTGGGTAAGTTTCATGAAAAAAAAAGCAAAATTTTGAAGAAGAATTTTTCAAAGATTAATGTGCACAAGTAATGCTTTTATCACTTGCACTGTAAAAAAAAATTTAAGGTTTAACTTAAAAAAGTAAGTAACTTGGGTTGCCTTAAAATTTTAAGTTGATTGAACTGGAAAAAGTGAGTTAATACAATGAAGGAGATTAATTTAATCATCAGAAACTCAAAATAATAAGTTATCTCAACGAAATAAATTATTATAAAGTTGATTTGACAAAAGAAAATATGTTGTGATAACAAATCTTGAAAATATTTTTTACAGTGCGTTTCTGCCCCTTTATTGTCTGTGTTTTGGTCTGGAGATCTTTCCAAAATTCTGTATATGGGGAGGAAGCGATGCCTCATAAATAAGGGGAAATTCTGTCAATGGTGGGTAAGCACTTTTTTTAATAAATATGGGGAAAATTTGGTCAATGGCGGGGAAGCATTGTTTCATAAATGAGGGAACATTGCGTAAATGACGAAGAAAGAGTTAAAGAAGTTGACATAAAAAATATTGTCTTAAAGAAATGTTTGAATAACTTCAAACTTTTTGAAAAATATAATTTGGATAATTTTATTCATTCAGATGAAATCTGACATTAACAATGGGCAATATATTGGATTAATCTCACGATCGCTATTTCATAAAACAGGTATAAACAACTGGTCACAATATTTCTGCCTCACCTTTGTTCGGTGTTTCTTCATCATTGTATCTGACGAAGTTCAGTGCACAAACACAAAGTTGTAACTAGATTTAACTTAAAACTTTAAGGCATCAATTAAACTTGGAGAGGGTTGACATGTTTTACAATGTGTTTATTATAAAAAATATTTTGCTTCTGACACTTGTTGCAAAATGATTAATTTGTGCCTTAGGGTCAGTGAGCATGATGGCAGAGCAAGTCAAAATGGAAACTACAGGCGTGACTGAGCAGAAAAAAAAATCCTATATTGTTGAGACCTGCAACAAGGTCCTAATGCGGATCCAGCCTGTGTGTTTGTTCAGAGGCTAACGGGATTACGCCTGCATTTCACTAAAATGGAAATGTTTTCATATAACCACTCCTGTAAATTTTTCCCATCGCAAATGGCTTGTGATTGCAGCATGTGTATGTTGCCTAGCAACTCCAGATGGATGTGCATTAGGTAAATCATTTTACGCCGTGTGAAAATTCAGAATGGCGCTGAAAGGTATTTTCACAGCATTTATAGGTGTCCATCTTTCAAGCGGTTGTCTCATTGAAGCAAATTTAACAGTGGAGAAGGAGAATGTTTCCATTGCTCACGCTGGACTGTGTTTGAAAGGAACAGAGAAAAGGATCATCTGGACTTGCTAACACCCAGGACGAAAACTTGGACTGATGAGATGAAAGAGGTGAGCAATGTTTTCCAGTTCCACTTTAATTGCGTTTTAAAATTAAAAGAAACAATAAGGCCTCGCTCTGTTCTGCTTTCAAAGGAAAGCACCGAACTGAACGTGGGGTACATGTGGTCACCTTGGACGAAGAATGGACTTGGTCTCAACACAGCAGAGTTGGTTGCAAATCACAAAAGCACTTTGGCAGAAAGGACAAGGCTGGTGTCACTCTTTAACCCTGGAGAATCCAGAATATATTCCAATGTATGTGAGTCAAAACCGGGTTAGGCGAACATGATTGTTTACAGTGTTTTTGCTGAGTTGTTAAGCTACCAGAATAAACTCTTTCAGTGAGATCATTACTTCTTTGAAAACCTTAAACTTCAAGAGAGATAATTATACAAACTAATAATAAGGAAGTGTCTTAAAGTGTTATGCATCACTCACTAAAAATGTCCTAATTCATTATAAGCCTTTCACATTGAGCTCTCATTAGTTTCAAGACATCACTCTGTCTCAGTCGGATTACTGATGTCTACTGCAAAGGAAAACTGGAAAGCAAGAAAATGGCATGCTCCAATTAGATTCCTCAACAGGAACACAACCTTTGGCAGGTTGTTTTCACAGTCCATCAAAAATCGTTTTTTTTTTAAACTACCAGGTTAATAGAGTGAATGCTTTTGCATGAAATTGTGAAATTATCCATACTCACGTATAGTTCTGCAGTGGTGATTTATTTTTGTAGGGAAACCCAGAAGCATCATCCTGGATCGCTCGACAAAAATAGGATTTTTCCATTGACTTTTCTGATTGATTATTGAAGAAAATATGATTCTCACACGTTTTGTCCATCAAGATAATCTTCACAAATCAATACAACCTTTATGAGTTTTGAGACCTCAAACAATTGCCTGAAGTAAGAAGCTATAAGGGAACAATACCATGGTCTCATCATTTTAGACAACTCTTTCAGTCTTAAAGGGTTAGTTCACCCAAAAACTGTCATTAAAGGGGTCATGAACTTGCTTTTTAAATTTTATTATATTGTTGTCTGAGTTCAACGTATGACGTTCGCTTGGTTTTTGCATTCAAAAACATCAAAATGAATAAGTAACAGGTTATTTTCTACCCAAGTTTTGAACCTACCTGAAAAACGGTCGGTTTTTATGGGTGTCTCGCACTGAAGACTTGGAAGTAAACGGCCACTGCTGTGAGTGGATAACAGTTTTGCATATTATAATGAGTTTCAACTCACCCGTTGGTGCACTTGGGGGAAATTGCTCATCAGCTGGACCACCAGGATGGTCCCTTCCCCTCCATCCCATCCTCCCCACCACCACCAGGATGGTCCCTTCCCCTCCATCCTCCCCGCCACCATCAGGATGGTCCCTTCCCCCTCCATCCTACCCGCCACCATCAGGATGGTCCCTTCCCCCTCCATCCTACCCGCCACCATCAGGATGGTCACTTCCCCTCCATCCCATCCTCCCCGCCACCACCAGGATGGTCCCTTCCCCTCCATCCTCCCCGCCACCATCAGGATGGTCCCTTCCCCCTCCATCCTACCCGCCACCATCAGGATGGTCACTTCCCCTCCATCCCATCCTCCCCGCCACCACCAGGATGGTCCCTTCCCCTCCATCCTCCCCGCCACCACCAGGATGGTCCCTTTCCTTCCATCCTCCCCGTCACCATCAGGATGCTCCCTTCCCCCTCCATCCTAACCGCCACCATCAGGATGGTCCCTTCCCCTCCATCCTCCCGTCACCACCAGGATGGTCCCTTCCCCTCCATCCCATCCTCCCCGCCACCACCAGGATGGTTCCTTCCCCTTCATCCTCCCCGCCACCACCAGGATGGTCCCTTACCCTCCATCCTCCCCGTCACCACCAGGATGGTCCATTCCCCTCCATCCCATCCTTCCCGCCACCACCAGGATGGTCCATTCCCCTCCATCCTCCCCGTCACCATCAGGATGGTCACTTCCCCTCCATCCCATCCTCCCCGCCACCACCAGGATGGTCCCTTTCCCTCCATCCTCCCCGTCACCACCAGGATGGTTCCTTCCCCTCCATCCACCCCGCCACCATCAGGATGGTCCCTTCCCCCTCCATCCTCCCCGCCACCACCAGGATGGTCCCTTCCCCTCCATCGCATCCTCCCCGCCACCACCAGGATGGTCCCTTTCCCTCCATCCTCCCCGTCACCACCAGGATGGTTCCTTCCCCTCCATCCACCCCGCCACCATCAGGATGGTCCCTTCCCCCTCCCTCCATCCTCCCCGCCACCACCAGGATGGTCCCTTCCCCTCCATCCTCCCCGCCACCACCAGGATGGTCCCTTCCCCTCCATCCCATCCTCCCCGCCACCACCAGGATGGTCCCTTTCCCTCCATCCTCCCCGTCACCACCAGGATGGTTCCTTCCCCTCCATCCTCCCGTCACCACCAGGATGGTCCATTCCCCTCCATCCCATCCTTCCCGCCACCACCAGGATGGTCCATTCCCCTCCATCCTCCCCGTCACCATCAGGATGGTCACTTCCCCTCCATCCCATCCTCCCCGCCACCACCAGGATGGTCCCTTTCCCTCCATCCTCCCCGTCACCACCAGGATGGTTCCTTCCCCTCCATCCACCCCGCCACCATCAGGATGGTCCCTTCCCCCTCCATCCTCCCCGCCACCACCAGGATGGTCCCTTCCCCTCCATCGCATCCTCCCCGCCACCACCAGGATGGTCCCTTTCCCTCCATCCTCCCCGTCACCACCAGGATGGTTCCTTCCCCTCCATCCACCCCGCCACCATCAGGATGGTCCCTTCCCCCTCCCTCCATCCTCCCCGCCACCACCAGGATGGTCCCTTCCCCTCCATCCTCCCCGTCACCACCAGGATGGTCCCTTCCCCTCCATCCCATCCTCACCGCCACCACCAGGATGGTTCCTTCCCCTCCATCCTTCCCGCCACCATCAGGATGGTCCCTTCCCCCTCCATCCTACCCGCCACCATCAGGATGGTCACTTCCCCTCCATCCCATCCTCCCCGCCACCACCAGGATGGTCCCTTCCCCTCCATCCTCCCCGTCACCACCAGGATGGTCCCTTCCCCTCCATCCTACCCGCCACCATCAGGATGGTCACTTCCCCTCCATCCCATCCTCCCCGCCACCACCAGGATGATCCCTTCCCCTCCATCCTCCCCGCCACCACCAGGATGATCCCTTCCCCTCCATCCTCCCCGCCACCACCAGGATGATCCCTTCCCCTCCATCCTCCCCGCCACCACCAGGATGGTCCCTTCCCCTCCATCCCATCCTCCCCGCCACCACCAGGATGGTCCCTTTCCCTCCATCCTCCCCGTCACCACCAGGATGGTTCCTTCCCCTCCATCTTCCCTGCCACCACCAGGATGGTTCCTTCCCCTCCATCCTCCCCGTCACCACCAGGATGGTCCCTTCCCCTCCATCCACCCCGCCACCACCAGGATGGTCCCTTTCCCTCCATCCTCCCCGTCACCACCAGGATGGTTCCTTCCCCTCCATCTTCCCTGCCACCACCAGGATGGTTCCTTCCCCTCCATCCTCCCCGCCACCACCAGGATGGTTCCTTCCCCTCCATCCTCCCCGCCACCACCAGGATGGTCCCTTCCCCTCCATCCTCCCCGCCACCACCAGGATGGTCCCTATACATACTTTGCTGCATTTTACAAAATTTCTTTCGACTTTTCTTGATTCGGGGTTGTATATCTGGGAACCACTATATGGAGCAATTGTCATGGCCAAGATAAATGTGTGCATCAACAATATTGCATTGAATATGAAATGTCTGTTTTAGCCATCTACATTGTTGTTCTTAACCGAAGAGTGAAAGATAAGACTAAGCGTGTAAAATAAGCTCTTTGAATTATTAAATTCTGCCCTTTTTGAAAATATGTGCAATTTATTTTAAGGCGACAGAGTGCCAACTCCACACTCGTTCTTCTGTTGGACAAACCCAAACCTCAACTTTGGAGAAGCATTAAAACTCAAACAAAACGCAGGAGTTATTAATGCTTTTTGGCTGGGCTTCAGACAGCCGTCTTGTTTTATGGTTAGAATTCGGGGAAATGATTTAATGGAAAAGGTTCAAGGCACTACCCGGCTGATTCAGCTTTCCTTTTTCCTCTGCTGTTTCACTTGCATACCTAATTCATGTTTACAAATGTTTCTCTTCCACAAGCACACACACACACACACAAATATATTCCCACTTTCCTTTTAGAGGTCATGGAAAGGTCTGCCCTGCAGGAACTGATTTATGAAATGCGCATATGCTGCAAAATGGCATGGATGGGAAATGTTCTGTTATGAATCCCTGATCTTTTTTTTTCTTCTTATTCTTCTTTTTTGTTGAGTGCCTGGCACCATTTTATCATCATCTCTAGGATTATACAGACCAACATGCACCATGACAGAACTCGTAAATTTGAGTTAAACATCTGCATGACTATTCATAAAGATAACTTACTTCATGGCATGTAAATGTGGCCAGTATAGGAAGAGGATTCTGGGATATATGTGCATGAAACACAACTCTAAAAGTCAGCAGGACCTTCTATCTTGGTCTTATTTCGAATGATAAGTGCATGATATTAATTATAATTTTGTCCCATGCAGGTCATGGGAATTTTAATCAGAAAAAAATCAAGTAATTTCCTACAAATATCCTGTTTCACTTAGAAAAACATCACTTTATAGAAGTAACATGGGTTGGAAAGAAATTTGAAGTTTAGTTTAAAGTAGAGAGGAAAAAAAACATTCAGTGGCAAAAACTATTTTCTATTTTTTTTTTTGCTTATTCTATTATCTAGACTTTTCTTTTATTATTTTGTAAAGCTTAAGCAGTACTAAGATGTCTTTCTTAATTCTGACCTTAAAGTGGCTTGTTCAGTCTTTTTTAAACAACATTTATTTCATTTTATTCTATCCACATGCAGTTGCAATTCTTTAACAGTATGTAATGTGAAAAATGCTGTTTAATATTAACTTCAAAGTGATTTATCCATAGTTTATCATTCTATTATTCTTATTTTTTTACACAAAAATGATTATAATTTTTTTATCCTCCTACAATGCTTTAGCGATATATATTAAATTATCTAATGCCAAAAATGCATTTACAGTGATCATTTTATTATTATTATTTTTTAATACCAAAATTATTTTATTTATTGTCATGCAATGCTTTAGTGATATATTAAAGTATGCCATGCCAAAAATGCTGACTTTAAAATAACTGTTATTTGCCCTGCGATGATACAGCAATATACTAAAATATGTCATGTCAATTGCAAAATGAATTTGAAATGAATAGCCAGACTTGGGGTGAATGTTCATAGTGATCAGGCCTGGGACACACTGGAACGTGGATCACATGCCTGAGAACGAAAGAGAAGGACACACAGCAGCCTGGGAAAGGAAACAGACGTCCAGAGGCTTAGTGGCTGTCATTGCGAAAGCAAATTCCCACTCTAATTAACATCAAGAGTTTCACAGACTGTGTACATGCACTCTCTCTCTCTCTCTCTCTCCATTAGTGTGGATCACAGAACAGGCTCTGGAGATACTTGAATTTATTCTCCAGCATAAGTAGGTGATGTAATCTTAGAGGCTGCTACGGAGGGGAGGTAAGTGCAAATTTTAAAAAATGGATTTGTATATTGTATTATATAGAAACAATAGCGGGTGGTGCTAAAGATCATGCAGAAAATGTCCACCTGTTAGTGATGTGGGAATGGCAAAGCGTTGGTTTTAACATTCATATTGTACAGGCTGTACAAATCTCAACCGTTTAGCAATGAGATTACAGAGAGCGCAAATGTTCTCCTGCTTCTCAGATTTTTCTCCAGGGGAAAAAAAAATCTTATCTGAAGTCTCAGAAGAAATCTTGATGTCTCACATTTGCCAAAAAAAATAAAAAAATAAAAAAGCTTTCTGCAATCAAAAAGATCAAAGAATCAAAGATATTATTAGAAACTTAAATAATTCTCATCAAATTCATCTACTACCAAATAATATGAATTGCACTGTCACAAATTGGATAGCTCTTTCCCAGCTGACAAAACGTTCTAAGAATGTTTTGCTAATGTTCTCATTAAATTATAAAAGCATTTTTAATAAATGAACGTTAAAAACTTCCAGTTGTTTAAATGTCTTAAAACTATTTTTTTGCTAAATGTTCATAAAAAAAATAAAAGGAATAGTTCAAAAATGAAAATTCTGTCATAATTTACTCACCTGCGAGTTGTTCTAAATCTGTATAAGTTTCTTTGTTCTGATGAACAGTTTATATATATATATATATATATATATATATATATATATATATACTGTATATATATATACAGATATCAAACTATGGGAGTCAATGGGGCCCAGCAACTGTTGGATTCGTCAAAATATCTCATTACCTGTTCAACAGAAGAAAGAAACCCATACAGGTTTAGAAATGAAATGATGAAAGAATTCTATTATTTTTGGTTGAACTATCACTTTAAGGCAACATTCATTGTATCATTCTTCAAACATTACGGCAATGTTACTTTTGAGGGTTCTCTGAACATTGAGAGACAAGTAGTAACATTTTAAAAATAGACAAACATCCAACTAAAATGAACAATCCACCAAGAACAAAAACACCATATGACCAATGTATAAAGAAACATTTTTATGCTAACATTTGAGAAGATTATTATAACTTTAAATAAACATTCTATTGATGTTATTAGTTTTTCCTTTGCATTTTTCGTGTACAGACGGACCCACGCTGTATGATTGATGCCAAGCCAATAGTTGGCGATTTCACTTAGTAAAGAAACACTAAGCACCTATAGACTGAATATGTGATACGCATGCGTGACGTCACTGTTTTCACAGTGTTTTTGGAGTTTCCATGGAGTTGATAACGGTATCGTTTTCAAAAACTAAAGCATTTTCAAAGATTTGTGCTCCCCAAAATGCCATTGTAGAGTAAAACCAACACATTCTCATCCCTTTTGACCATACGTCAACATCCGACGTTTTAGGGCACCCTTTAACGTCAGTTAGATGACGATCCTAGGGGGTCATCTAACTGACGCTTAGGGTCAGTTAGATGACGCGGGTAGGTTTAGGTCTGGGGTAAGGTTAGGATTAGATAGAAAACGTCGGATGTTGACGTATGGTCAAAAGCGTCAGTCAGATGACGTCTTGGGGTGAGAACGGGCTGAGTGAAAAGCATAAAATTTAGTTGAAAATGTTGTGTAAATGACCCCTAGACTTCTGAGGTTTCCTGTCAACAAATTCCCCCCTTTTTTGTAGGAGACAATATTGATACTTCAATGAAATTGACCAGATCTCCATGTAGTTTCCCATTTTATTCCTAAATGTCCACCTATGAAACACATGTAACACTAATGAATCATAACTGTATGTGTTCTCCATTAAGTCTCATGAGTTATGAACGAGAAGTCTCTGAGCAATATTTTCCTTTTGGGTTTGAGACTAACTTTCCAAAAGCCATTTGATATATTTGACTGTAATCTGAACCCTTGTTTTTGTAAATAAAAGGTCTTTCCCACATGTTTCATAATGAAGGATGGTGGGTGTAAAAAAAAATAAAAATAAAAAAATGTGCAAAAGCCAACAAGTGCTTGCGGGAATAATGAGCCTTTTTGGAATATTTTGACACTGTTTGAGCCCAGCTGAGACACATGCTGGTGGAAAGATTGTTCCATTAAATCAGAGCCAAGAGAAAATGTGCATCCTGCCCATGTCAGTAAAAGTCAAGCATACTTCGATGATATAAATCACCAAATGTGGGAGACTCATCAGAGGGGAACTCTAAACAAGAGCTCTGGAAACATGATAAAGTGAGCAAATGGACCGCAGCCATAACGATGTCAGCCCGAACAAAGAGACCACTTAAATATTGTGCTTTATGAGACCACCTCCTCAGCCTGCCGTGGCTTATATTTCTCATCAAGATAAAGAATCTCCTTTGGGCCAGTTTCACGGATCTGTTTGAAAGGCATCGCGCCATTAATACCGCCATTGTTTGGACTGATTGACGAAAACTCACAGGTTCTCTGCTTTTCCCAGGATTCTTCAGGGATGGAGAGAAGCGATTCCTCTGTGATTTCTGCCCGTCTCATCGTGTGTTTAGCGTTGGCAGGTAATCGCAACTGCCCTCTATGCCTTTGTGAGAGATTCAACAGACCCTCCCTCTTCTGTCTGTAGCAAGCAAATACAATTACTCCAAAGGAAATGGCCATTTACAGATGTGAAATCATCCTCTGTGTAAATTATACGTCTTTTAGTGGCTGTAGAAATGGCTAGTGTCTCTTTTCTAATGCATCTCCTTTTACTTTGTCCCAGTCTTGGTGGAGAGAGCAGAAAGCATCTGGAAGCTGCCAAACAGGTGCAGGGGTCTGCCATGTGACGAAGCGACCTATGATGCTACCAGTCAGGAATACTGTGTTCAGCCGTTCATTCGGACTATGGCAACCACTGACTACCAACTCAGTTGTCCCTGGCCAACCACTAGAAGGTGAGATAGTTGATTGTTATATTGGCTTGACACAAGCAGTCGTAACTTCTCCTAGAGCAGGGGTCCTGGAGGGCCACAGCCCTGTAGAGTTACCTCCTTCAACACATACCTGGGCTCCATCCGAATTAGCATGCTTCCCTACTATACACTCTTAGAAAAAAGGGTTCATTGGGGTCTATATACGTTTACTCAACTCCAAAGAACCTTTTATGCTAAAAAAGGTTCTACAGTGACAAGAAAGAACCCTTTTGACACAAAGGTTCTTTATAAGCTATGATTCATTAATATATTACATCATTATGCGACATTTTGTAGTTGTAATTAAATTATTGTTTATTAAACTGTTCTACTTAATATTTTCTAACCCCCATATCTTGAATTTTGTGATCATTCACATGCATTCATAAATACATTTTAGGGTCTTGATGTTTGTCAATAATATGAAATATTTAATCCGGAAATGACAAAACAAATGATATTGAATGAACCCAAAAGGTTCCATATATAGAACCTTTTTCCTGGTTGCAAAGAACCCTAAGGCCGTGTGTCCACCAAAGCTAAAAACGCTAGACGCTCTGCTGAAGACTCCATGCTCGTTGCTATGATACAGAATATCCGCAGCACAGTTTGAATGTTGTGACAGTTGGTCGGTGTGGTTTAATCTCGCCCCTCCTCCACTGTGATTGGACGGCTGGGTAAAAAGTGACAGTGATGAGCGCTGCGTTTTATCCAAAGTTGAACATTTTTCAACTCTCGGCGACCAGTAAGGCCGTGTGTCCACCAAAGCGTTTTTCCATGCGCCTGGCGTATGTTTTCAATTGTTTTCAATGGGAGCGCCACGTTTTTTAAACGCCATGAGCGTACCGAGGCGCTGAGCGTTTTTTTCACGCTGAAGCGCCAAGCGCCCAGCGTTTTTACTGGTCGCTGGGAGTTGAAAAATGTTCAACTTTGGATAAAACGCAGCTCTCATCACTGTCACATTTTACCCAGCCGGCCAATCACAGTGGGGGACGGGCGGGACTAAACCACACCGACCAACTGTCACAACATTCAAACTGCTGCATACTGTATATTCTGTATCATAGCAACGAAACGTCTCAACAGAAAAAAAGCTGCGCTGCCAAAACGCTCTCAAGCGCCCAAAGCACGGCGTCTTCAGCAGAGCGTCTAGCATTTTCAGCTGGCTAAAAACGCTATGGTGGACACACGGCCTAAAAAACGCCGGGCGCTCGGCGCCTCAGCGTGAAAAAAACGCTCAGCGCCTCGTTACGCTCATGGCGTTTAAAAAACGCGGCGCTCCCATTGAAAACAATTGAAAACATACGCCAGGCGCGTGGAAAAACACTTTGGTGGACACACGGCCTAAAGGGTTCTTATTACAGTTTTTTTTATTCGCTTTGGTACTATTTTCACAAGTAAGGTGTACATTTTCAAAACTCTTAGTGCTAATATCACAACAGATCATCAAAAGTGCACTTTTTTCAAACATTTAATCATGTTTTCAACTGTGTTAGTACAATTCACACAATCACAAAGTATCCTTTTCACAACACAAAATAAGTGTTTCATCTACATTATTGTTTCATTCACAGTAACTGCCTTTCATAAAGCTCTTACTATCAAACTTTTAATTTGCATCTCTTTTTGCTCAGTTTAATACTTTTGTCTATTATTTAATCCAACAGATCTTAATGGTTAATCAATTAATCATTTGGTAAACCTATAGATTTTTATTTCAGCAATATACAGTATATGGATTTTGAGAACTACAGAAATAAAATGTGTGTTTGTATGAAAATTTACAGTAAATTACATGTAACCACACATGATGAATACTCAGCTAATTGATTTCACATAGTGGTAACCACATTTGGCCACTATATACTGTAAATGATTGTAGAGGATGTCTTCATTGATCCTTCACTTGATTACATGATGGATATTTGGAAATTATAGATTATGTAAATGTTGGGTACTGTAAGTGCATTGCCTAATGTTACAGTAAAACTGTGTAATATGTCTTTCATAGTACTGTAGTATATTCATTTCAGCACTTCTAAGGCTGATTTGAAACATGTATCTTGCATTGTTTGCTGTTGGATGAACTGATTGTTAAAAGTACTAAAATGAAAGAAGATCATATTGTTGTGTTTCAGTGATTAACCAAATGTTCTCATTGCATATTACAATAATCTTGTGTTTGAAATAATGATTATGTGGACTGAAAACATGTGCAACTGACTGAAAGCATTACATCAGGTTTTGAAAGAATGACTAGCTGCGTTACAAGTGTGATCAGTTTGGATTTTTGTACTAAGAGTTTTGAAAATGTACACCTTACTTGTGAAAATAGTACCAAAGCGAATAAAAAAAAACTGTATTGAACCCTTAAAAAGAGTTATGTATAGAACCTTTTAGGGGTTCCAAATATGTAGCACTGATAGAACCTTTTAAGTTTCTAAATAGTGCCTTTTCTTCTAAGAGTTTATAGTGGGTGAAAAAAAGGGACAGACAGATAGACAGATAGACAGATAGACAGATAGACAGATAGATAGATAGATAGATAGATAGATAGATAGATAGATAGATAGATAGATAGATAGATAGATAGATAGATAGATAGATAGATAGATAGATAGATAGATGCATCCGGGACAAAAATAACAATTTCCCCACAGTAGCGATTTGAATGACTAATCCTCCTCAGAGAGTCCGCAGTCTAAGTCATGGGAAAGTCAAGTCTTTCTGCTTCCCTAGGGTCTTTGTAACATCAGATTTTTATGAACTGAAACGCCAAACCCAGAGGATGACTCTACACTCTTCAATCTTCACGACGGCCAGCCCATGTGGGTTGTCTTAAACCAAAATATTTAGTCCAAGTAATTGTGTATCTCGATGAGCCAACTAATTACAGCATACCTTCATATTGACTTCTCTGTAGTGCCAGGGCTGTCACTATAATTCAGGGGGCGCAGGACAACATTTTTATGGTTTGGCCCCTACTTCCTGCTAATGAATAGGTTATACGAGTGGTTCTCAGCTGGTGGGTCATGGCCTAAAAAAATAGGTACAGTTCTATACTGAGAAAACAATGCCTTAAAGCATGCAATAAAATGCAACTTACAGTATATAATGATATTTCATTTCACAAATCGTAGATATTGTCTTTTCTATACATAATCATATATCAATTTGTGAAAGGAGTAAACATTTCCCACAGATTTTACTGTTGACATTAAATTAATTAACAGTGTATATAGTTCATGCACTTCTTGGTACCATTAATTAATTGTTAAATGAGTGTTGAATAATGTTTTGAGGGCATTTTTGCATGGAAAAAACAGTTTCTCTCCAATTCACCTGCTGTTTCTTATGGTCCCTCAGCTACTACGTCAACCTGATGATGTGCCTTGAGGTTCGGGCAAACAACACATGCTGTACGGACGCTTCATTCAGACACCACATGCTGATGGATATCCATAAGGAGTATTTTTCTCTGTGCTTTTATATGAAGGATCCAGGTGTGCCCATCCTGCTGCTGCTCATCGTCCCCTGCTCCATCGCCCCATTCATAATAGCGTTCCTTTGCCAGTGTTTCAAGACTTCTTCATAGACTGCCAAATGACAAACAATGATCAGACAGAGTGTAACTTTTTAGAATGGACAATGTGAATGAATCAAAGTATTCTCAGATGTTTTGAAAGGCCTGACACTCACAATATATCTGCAATGATATTGCACCATTTAATTGGCTATTAAGTTTCCTATGCATTTGGCAGATACTTCTATCTCTGAATCCATAAAAAACGCAAAATTACAAACGAGTTTGTGAAAGCGATGACTGCATGCGCATTCGTGTTACGTGTTCAGTCTATAGCCGTGTAGTGTTTCTTTACAAAGTGGCATCGCCAATTACTGGCCTGGCAGCAGAATACAGTGTTTTTAGTTGTTTTCACGGATCCGTGTGAATGTGGATCGTTTTGACAAAGTAGTTGTCTCTGCGCTAAAATAAAACCTTTCTGTTTTTAATGCATTGTTTTCATGTAAATGTACACTTATTCTCACCAAGAGTTCCTTTATTTAACAGAAAAAAAAACAGGTATTGTGAAATATTATTAAAATTTGAAGTTTTCTACTTCTACAACTTCTACTTTTGTCGAAAGTTGACTAAAGTTTTGTCGCTCGAGTTGTCTTCGCTGATACGGAGAATGGCGGCGAATACACAAACCTGCCAGACATAGAAGCCAGGTGAGCGTGAACGCACATGACAAAATGCAAATTTAAAAGAAAGATATCATACAGACTTTTTTGCATAGTGCATACACATAATATATTTATATATATATTATGGGCATGTGCAAAAATGTGCAAAAATTACTGATAAGTCAAATTAAAAACATAAAAATGCTCATTTTAAATAAAAATGTCAGACATACTTAAAAGGTATACAGTATATATATATATATATATATATATATATATATATATATGCAGAGAGAGAGAGAGAGAGAGCTACAGATAGATAGTCAATGCAAAGATATTTGAAACACATAATAAATATTTATTTTGAGACAAAAAAATAACAATTTATTTTACAGTGCTCTGAAAACAGTGTTTTCTTTTTACAGAATAGCAATTGGAACTGCTATTAAATATACACATAACATCATAGTATTTTCAGTATTGCTAATGCTAAAGTAATACATAATTTTCACCATATGAACTCAAAACGTTTGTCTTATTTTCTGACAGACAAACTACACGTCGTAATTATGACCAGGCAACACTTTTAGAGATCTACTAGAGGTCTTTCTGACATGGTCTAAAATGCTGCAAACTGAAAAACCACTACATAAAATAAAGGATTTGCCATGACTCTTTTTCCCCCATGTGTTATCTAGAGGTTGTCTCATCTTTATCTACTGTAAAATTAGCACTGTTTGAATAAGCATGTAACAGAGGTAATGTGTCTCAGTGTCTTCAGCTTGTAGTCTTAACTGTTTACAACTGAGTAAAATGCTTTGTTAGAACCAAAACACTGGCTTTTGTGTGGTCTGTGTGAACTGCTAAAATGTGTTGGGTGTGAATGAGATTAATATAATCTGAATAAAATATTTCTGATTGTCATCCATTTCATCACAACGGGAAGAAGAATGGTGTACATTTAAAAGTCACAACATGAAACAAAATGCAAGCAAGTGTAAAAGGCATCAGACATGACGTTAAACACATCTTTCATAGCATCGGGTGGGTGGTCTGCACATACAGGGTGGCACCATCCACCAAAACCGCACTCATTCAGACACACATTTCGCGGTTGCACAATTCATACTGTTTCCTTTTCATCCTAAAAACCACAAACAGGAAATGGCAGTGCTTTTTATTATGTCACATAATAACCAAATGCACACAAAGTGTTTTTTTTTCCTGTTTCAACTTCTCATATGACCCTAAAATAAGCGAGGTATCCGCGAACCCAACCCACACAAGTGTGTACTTCAACTACAGAGAGCTTCTGGACTTCCACATCAGGTGAAAGTCTCCAAGACACTTGGTTAGTTGGGTGAGTATCCGGTCTATTACCACTGTAACAGTTCTGTGGCTGCAAGAAATCTACGCCACTCCATGTCCATTCACTGCATCACATTCAATATTAAAACTCCTTGCTTTGTGCTTAAATGAATGATCTGATATTTCCTAACCTGAAGGGGAATTCCATGTCAAACATATTGGTTGCAGCAATCATGAGGCAAAACACTGAAGGAATATGATTCGCATTTGCAAAACTAGGTTAGTCATTGAAAACAGTTTAAAACAACACCCTTCTGATCTAGAATAAATCTTTTTCTGTTGTACCAGACTGCCATGACTGATAGTAGACAACAGAAAATGCTGTTGCTGCTACATAAAAGAGGTTTTGAAAACAGAACATTCATTTAATAGCTTTTATCTCACATGTTCTGAAAATAATCTAAGAAAGAACTGAATTCAATGTAAATGAATAGCAGAAAACTTGGTGATCACTATGTGTTTTGGCCCAAAACTACTCAGGGTATCAAGTGGTGTTTACCATTTCCATTCTTTCATTTTCAAGCTTAAGGTAAGTTTTGTTTTGGGACCAGATCGGCTAAATCCAGGAATCATGAGGCCAAATGGTTTAACTTTAGGTCAAATTGTTCAAAGGTTATAAGCAAATACATTTTTTGACAAGTCTGTTTTCCTTCAAGACATAGTTCACCCAAAATTGAAAAATCATGTAGGCCTACTTTTTTCTTCTGCAGATTCATACAAAACTATGATATTCTGAAGAACTTTGTGAACCAAACAACACTGGACAGAATTGACTCCCACTGTATCTCAAGCTATTTATGTTTATGGTTCACAGTCTTTATGTTTGGAATCACATGAGGGTGATGAATGATGACAGAATATTCGAAGAGTTCAGATGCAAAAGCCTCTAAATGCCATTTGAAATTTTCTTCTAAAATGACCATTTTTATCAAGCTTGTATATTTAAATTAGTAATTTCACTTAAATGACAATTAATAGGTAATCTCCATTGCCATTTAAGTGAAATTACTGAACTTAAATATACAAGCTTGATAAAAATGATCATTTTAGAAGAAAATTTCAAATGGCACTTAGAGGCTTTTGCATCTGAACTCTTCATTCATATTTGGGTGAACTGTCCCTTTAACTTCATCTGAAGATCATTGGAGAAAATTCATTAGAGGAGCAGCACAATTTATCATCAAATATCAAAGATGGAGGCCGATCTACCAGGTGCTAAATACTCTGACAAGCCATAGACAGACAAATAATATATGAAAACCAACAAATACAATAAGATGCATGCTTACCTTAACTACTCTTAGAGGTGAAAGCACACAAAGTTGGGCCTATATATACTCACAATCCATTTATTTGTTTTTATTTGAGCAGTAACCGTTCAGCTCAAAAGGAGAGAGCCGAAGCAACAGAGCTTATTAGCGCTCCCCCCCAAATGGATCAAGCCAATCATGTAAATACTGCAATGGATAAATCTGTGCAACTTAGCGTTCTTGCTTACAGTGCCAATTCACAGTGGGAGATGAAGATCGAAAAGTTCCTGGAAAACATCTCTCTGTTTCTTATACTTTCCCTTGTTGCTTGGATCGCACTAACTCAGGAAACCAAAAGCAAGCCTGCAGAGATTGTGACGGCAGTGTGAGCATCAGATTCAGTGGCAGTACAATACATTTCAGACTCTCCATAAAGCTTTAAACTTCTTCAAGATATACTAAAGGTACAAAAGCTGTCACTGGGGCGGTACCTTTTCAAAAGGTACCTTTTGAAAAGGTACCGCCCCAGTGACAGCTTTCGTACCTTTTTTTCTGAGAGTGTAATAATAACCCCAAGCAAACATCAGCTCTGAGAGCTACAGTACCAATGAGCTTTGTTTCAACCCAATTGGAAAAAAAAAAAAATTATATCTTGAATATCTCCATCCGTATAAGTATAATTGAAAACGAGATTAAAGGACAACTCCGGCGCAAAATGAACCTTTGGTCTAATTACACATTGCTACCTAGTCAACCGTTATCTGAGATTTGTTTTCATGATTGCCGAATGTAAATAGTTTTATCTCTAAAAACAGTTTAGCCTATAACGCTAGTATAATGCTAGTATATAGGGCGAGTAATGACAAATAAAAATCGCTTGTTATTACCACTAACAAGGCTCAAAATAGCCCCACAGTAAAACGACAGCATAACAAGGGTCCCTACATTCAAACCGAAGCATTGAGAACTTTGTCAGTGTCCATACAGTTTAATAAGAAAATATTTTACAGACACAGTCAACTTCGCGAATACAGGAAGAAGCCATCTTTGAAAAATAGTCCCTATCAGTCGATCTACGAACGCCGATCCAAGTGCGCTGAACTGAGCAGAATCTCATATGGTCCGTTGTTTCCAGAAGAAACGCAAACACAAACCGTTTACTTCTCTTCAATATGTACACGTAGCCTACTGTTCGCGCTCACCTTATCACCTTATTCACATCTCACCAGCGCACTTGGATCGGCGTTCGTAGATCGACTGGTCGAGACTATTTTTCCAAGATGGCTTCTTCCTGTATTCGCGAAGTTGACTGTGTGTATAAAATATCTGCTTATTAAACTGTATGGACACGGACAAAGTTTTCAATGCTTCGGTTTGAATGTAGGGACCCTTGTTATGCTGTCGTGTTACTGTGGGGCTATTTTGAGCCTTTTTAGTGGTAATAACAAGCGATTAATAGTTGTTCTCCTTTAAAAGAGCCTATAAGCTGTCAATCACTGATATAGAGAAACTGATTATTTACTGTACAGTGTGAACGTCTGTCTCTGAGCCAGTCTGATCTGAATTTAGTCAAACAAAATTGCGAACAAAACAAGCGATTTTTATTTGTCATTACTCTATGCCCTATATACTAGCATTATACTAGCGTTATAGGCTAAACTGTTTTTAGAGATAAAACTATTTACATTCGGCAATCATGAAAACAAATCTCAGATAACGGTTGACTAGGTAACAATGTGTAATTAGACTTAAGGTTCATTTAGCGCCGGAGTTGTCCTTTAAATTGAAAGAAAATGGACAAATCAATGTGTTTTCAAGACCAGATTATCAGAGCTGCTTTCCACATTCATTTTATAGCAACAGCATACACAATCGTCTCACTTTTATTTAACTTCTCCAAAGTATTTTTTGGAAAAATATCCAAGTCAACACGGAGATTAATAAATGTATCCAACTTACTTCATTAATGCATGTTCCTGGCACATTATTTCCAAGGAAACAATGTGTGTCCTCATTAAAAGTGCAACAACTCACTCTACATCACAAACAACTTTCCAGTTTGCTGAGATCACCAAGCACTCTAATATGCCGGCCCCTTCCCCACGTGTAATGCTCACTTTTCACAAATCCAATCAATTCTTAATTTATAAAATCAAGTCCCACCTTATATTTTGGCTATTTAAAAAAAATCCTGTTTCATCAGAAATGTCACATTACAGAACGAAAGAAGGAATGTGAATGCCACCTCACATAAAACCTCACTCAAAACTCTCCTGAGCTACAAAAAGAGCCATTTCTGAGCAATAAGATTTGCCTTTGGTCAGCTAACATATGCAGCTAAAATTCACCATCCGATGGACCTGCCAAAGGCTTCACACACTGGGAATCCGATTCTCAAGCAATTACAGCTGGCTTGTCCTCATCTAATTTCATCACTCAGCTACATCCCCAATAAATGCTGAGGGCAAAAAAATTAAAACCAACATTCTACCATCAGTTTACGCTTTTGGCTTCCGGACAGAGCTATCCGGTGGCTCGACTAAGAATACACGGCAAAACACCTCAGATGTGTGGCTTCGTATTAAGTGCTTCAAAGACCTGCCATTCACAACCACAGATCTCCCCTTACCGCTCTCAGGCTCGAAAGCAGCACTTAGCTTTGTGCTTTCCAAGAAACTAAACATCTATTCAGAGAAGCACAGCACTGCATGGCAGATATTCCTGCATTGCAAAATTTCCCCTTGTTTTCACACTAAAAAACCGGGGGGGGAACGACGAGCAAAAAGAAACACATGTGGAATATGTGTTTGTGATGAAATGAGCTAGTGTGGCGTGACTAGACCAAGAAGTCTGTATTACGCACAAACAAATTCAATACACGCATGGACGGCACGCTATTTACAGTCCAAAAGGGCGGCTTTCTCTAAAGGCAATTGTCCGAACTCAAAACATGACTGTAATGGAACGATTCTTCCTGTTTTCAGGTCCGCATGAGCCTTATGTTTGAGACTGTTTTGATCAGAGGAAATTTCTTTATCAAAACACAAAGAAAGAGATGAAGATGACAAGGTTTTTTAAAAAAAGGTGATTCGAACGTCCCGCACTGAACTAAAATCGTTGGCTGATTGTGTCGGGCTGGTTGGGATGCTCAAACAAACAGAGCAATGTTTTCAATATGTTGCTGCATATTAAGTTAGGTTGGGAGAAAGTATTTGAACACAGAAAACACACACATCACCTTTAAAGGCTATATCAAGGCAAGGGAAACATGGATTTGTTGGCTTAACGAGGATTTTAAAAGGTCATGCACATTGTCACTATCCTCCATGACCTTGACTAACAATTTGGCAGTACGTTTCATTGAAGCCTAAAATGTAACAATTGCAAGTGCATCCATATATACCCAGGCAGTTGATAGCTTTTGGAATCATATTGATTCAAAAAGTTAGCATTTACTCAATCAACGAAATCCAGGTTTCTATGGCTTTAACCTATTTCAGTGGAACTGTTCCCGAATACACTGCAGTATAACAGCATAAGGAATTAGTGGAATTAGTTCTCTGAAAAGATCTATATTGAAAACACACAACTAATATTTATAATAACAACAGATTTGGGCAATAAACCCTATAAATTCTAAATGCTAAATTTATATATAGCAAAATAAAGCTGAGTTGCTTTGAATTATTCACTCTGGGAAACTTCAAGACAAATAAATAAATAAATAAAAATAACATGAATAATATAATATAATATAAAATACATTTTTTTTTTTTTGTAGTGAATCTGTTTGGAAGGGAAATCATGTTCTGAGAGATAATTAATCTCTTGAAAATAAAATAAACTTTTAGCAGTGAATCTGTTTGGAAGGGAAATCACGTTCGACGGTTCGTTTCGCTAACTCCCAAAAGTAGGCCGAGAGTGATATCTGTCAGGAAGCAGGGACATTTTCTTCATGCTATTCCATATAGCACCTTTAAATGTATTGTAACCACTGCATACATCAATCTAAGTAATCTCACTACTGCATAAAGTACGTCTAAAGGGACTGCACTACTGTTTTCAAGCGACGGGACTGCACAGCAAAGGGATTGACCACTCTAAAGGGCACCGAGAGGTCATGCTACTGTAATATTCAGACCAATATATGGTCAATGCCTCTTGAAACAGTACAGTACAGTACAAGGCAACAAAGATCTACAGGCGCAACTTATTGGATTTGTCTCACCATCATTGCACTTTGGGAGGTCTAAGGTAAGGTGCACGGGCCATATCTATATATTATATTATATTATATTCAAAGGTCACTGGGCAGCAGCAGTCAAACATGTAGGCCACGTTTTTGGGAGAAAAAAAAAAGTAAGTAATAAGTATCCAAAATATGATTTCAAAGTACACATGAAATAATTCTGAAAGACGGCAGTGTATCAGAATTCTTCAGATTCCGTACACCTTTCCCATAATGCATAGACCTGCGATCGATCGGTCAGTGACGAGGTGACCTGCGTCTAGACAAGCATGTGGATCTCGTTGTACTCATCGCGTCCATCTTCATCAAAATTGGGCGAATCCTCATCGGCATCCAACTGCAAGAACAAAAAAAAAATGTGTACTGTAAAAATGAATGCGCTTTATCTAATCAAAAAGATTGTGGCAACAGATTACAAGCAATATCATTAAATTTAAGAATAGAATTGAGTAATAATAAATCAAATTAATTCCTTAAAGGTTAACCATTTAAAGTGAGTAAAACTCACCATTATGGTTATCAGTGTTTTTTTTTTTTTAGGTTTGTTTTAAAATTACGGTTTTCTCCTTCAGTGATTCTGCTTGTTAACATCAGATGTCTTCAATGTTGTTGGCAATATAAAATAAAGATGTCTGATGTCTGTCTTTTGTTTAATTTTTTGGTGTAAACTTTTCTCATTTTAAATAGTTAAAGGATTAGTTCACTTTTGAAAAAACTTTTGCTGATAATTCACCCCCATGTCATCCAAGATGTCCATGTCTTTCTTTCCTCAGTCGAAAAGAAATTAAGGTTTTTGATGAAAACATTCCAGGATTTTTCTCCTTATAATGGACTTCAATGGGAACCAGGTCCAACCGAGGTCCAAACGACAGTTATAACAGTTTCAGATGGAGCTTCAAATGTCTTTAAACGACACCAAACGATGAATAAGGGTCTTATCATGCTTACATTTTTGGAATAAGCTTTGAAATAACCGATCGTTTCGCATGATAAGACCCTTATTCATCGTCTGGTGTCGTTTAAAGACATTTGAAGCTGCATCTGAAACTGTTATAACTGTCTTTCGGACCTCGGTTGAACCTGGTTCCCATGGAAGTCCATTATAAGGAGAAAAATCCTGGAATGTTTTCATCAAAAACCTTAATTTCTTTTCAACTGAGGAAAGAAAGACATGGACATCTTGGATGACATGGGGGTGAGTAAATTATCAGCAAAAGTTTTTTTCAAAAGTGAACTAATGAATTAAAATTGAATTGAATTGAAAAAAATTGAATAATGTGATTAATTATTAATCAATTCTAATTTGTTCAATTGAATTAATAATATTGCTTGTAATCTGTTGCCACAATTTTATTGATTAGATCAAGCATATTCATTTTTACAGTGTGAAATCAAAACCAGGTTTTGATCGGATCATCAGGTGTAAAGGGGAGCACACGAATACAACATGAATACGATGACTCACCGCTGCAAGCTCTCTCTCCTCAAAGATCCTGGTCAGGATGAGTCTACGCAAAGGTACGGTCATGATTAAGATGAAGGGAAAGGCCAGAGAGGCTATGGTCGACTTCACCACCCACAGCAGGACGATACACAACAACTGAATGATGGTGAACATGTTCATACGCCAAGTCTTCACCTGAATGTCAAACAAGTTACATCTAGAATTACAAGGTCTGAAAACTTAGCATTTTTCTATTATAATATAATAGATCATATATTTGAATAAACTACATTGCCAGACACAAATTTGCTTATTTCATAAGCAACAGAAATAGAGCAGAATATGAAATATTCGTATTTATTTGTTTTAAATTAAAGAGGACTTTTGGACACTTACTGTGCTTGTAAATTATATACAGTGTTCATATTTATTAAAAGTGGTTTGTCATTTTAATTTTGGGGGTTCTGTGAAAAAGTGCAAAATGCAATGGTGATTTGTGCGCCACCTTGTGGGTGCTTGACAAAACTTTCAAAGAGAATCCAGATGTACCAAAGTCAAAACACAATCACAGATGATCATCATTGCATTTGTAAATAACATCACCACCAGCTCAAGCTCTTGGGAAGAGCTGATTACCTTGGTAACATAGATGTGGTCGGGGTGATGTTTAGCGGGAGTGACCATGAGGGTGATACGCTCATAAAGCTGGATACCAGTAAGAGAAGTGATGCCCATGTACAGAAATATCCCAAACAGCACAGCCAGAGGAATATGACGCAGCACATCTGTCATCACTATAGACAACCCTGCACAGAAGAGATATGACACCAGAGTTCAATACATATTTCAATTTAATACATTGATAATCAGATGAAACTATTCTTCTACCAAGAAACAACTCATTATTCTAAATGCAGGATATTCATTGCCAATCAACAGCATCTTGGCGCATTTCTGGTGTCCATTTTCACTCGTTTTGAAGTAGTAAAAACTTATAATTGCAACTGCAAGCTCTGACTTCTTCCTTTTGGCTGTTGGGATGTCATAAAACACAAATAAAATGGCAGCAGCCTTGGCAGTTAATTACTTCAACTTACCATTTCACTTATAAATAACAAAGCCACACATTAAACCTCTTGACATCATAACAGGCAGAAGCTTCTTATTTAGTAACATGGCTGAAGATGAATGCACCAACACTACTGCAGGTTTGGGCTCAGAAAGTAATATTCATATTTAGCAAGGATACATTGAATTGATCAAAAGTTACAGTAAGGCATAATGTTACATAATGTTAATGTTGAACTTTCTATTCATCAACGAATACTGAAAAAAAGATGGTTTCCACCAAAATTAAAGCAGAACAACTATTTTCAACACTGATAATAATAATGATGATTTCTGAAGAAGCACGTGATACTGAAGACTGGTGTAAAGATGCTTCAAAGATGCTTCAAGAAAATTCAGCTCTGCATCAGAATAAAGGATTATTTTTGTGTGTTTTAAACACGAAAGCAGTTATTTTAAATGATATTTCACAATGTTGCTAATATTGTTGTATTTTTTGATCAAATAACTGGCAGCCTTGGGGAGAAAAAGAGACTAATTTTCAAAAAACAATGACAAATATTTTGAACTTTTGAACTTTATATACAATTTGTGATAATAAGATGCTCATCCAATCAGAATTTTCCATAGCCCTTAATGCAAAGTTCACACTACGGGATTTTAAGCCCAATTTAAGCCCGATTTGCAAATCGTTGACCTCGCCGACAGATCAGGGTGTTATCGTGTGCAAATCGCGGGGGATTAGCGGGCGATGAACGCTTGCCAATCTGTTAGTATGAAAGAGCCAACAACGCATCAAAGACGCTCGCAGACACGTTGCCGAACCCAGAAAAATAACTAGATATCCAGAGCTGTCGTACGACTCAGCCTCAGTGATGTCATGAGCTACAGCCAATCAGAGCAAAGCATGGGTTTAGGTCACCGGGTAAATCTTATTTTTCCTTTTTTTGCATTTTTTTTCTCAGAGCAAATCATCCCACAAACGGTTTGCAGCACTAGTTTCTGTCTGACGTAGAGGTCTTCACAGTGCACCCGAGACCCGTCGGCCCGGGTCTGTATTTTAAATGATCAGCCGGGTCCGGGTCGGGTCCGAATCTATTACTTCGGGTCCCGGGTCTGTTTAACATTTTGTGTAATACCAACGCATTCTCATCCTTTAGTGTCATATAGGACGCTATGACAAAACGGCGAAACGAAATACTACTCGCATGGCACCCGTTATCGTTAATATAACACGCGCTGAGAACGGGCTTCTAATACCCGTGTGATCGGAGTGCAATCTCAAGCGCTTGTCATGTTTCTATGGCAACCAGAGCAGAGTTTCCGCCAAACCGCGCTTTACATTTTCTCCAATGTTTATAATAATATAAATGAACCGTCTTGTTTAATTTTAAAGTTTTGGTGGTCAGATTCAGACTCAATGAAGAGCAGAGAGCACAGATATGATCAAGCTGAACAAGCAACAACAAGCAATCATTATTCAAAAGGGCAAACAGTTAAAGTTATTATGCGAGTTAACTCGAGTCAGAATGTACATGTGCAAGGCTGCATTTGTCATCCATCACCGTGACATCAAGTGGACTTTTAAAGCTGAAATAATGAGTGGATTAAGCTTGGAAAAACAAGAGAAATAACATGGATAGAACTTTCAGGGGTGGGCAACAGTTTTAGTCTGAGGGCCACAGTTACTTTGGCAAAGTAACCCGAGGGCCACCCTTTGGACAATTGCAATTGAACATAGTTAAATGATTTAATTGATACAAATTAATTCAATGCAAGTATACAATTTTTGTATATGAATATGTCTCTACAGTTATTTACAGCTACTAACTGGATTTACTTTCAAGCATTAATTTCCTACACTACTCAGCATATTGTTCAGCTGTCATTCATACCAGCTGTAGCTATTCAAGATAGAAAACTATTAACAAAACTGCAAATATATGTTTGTGCAAATTTATTAGCATACTGATACAGACTTCAGGCAATCTGGCTTGGAATTATCAAACTTTATTGAGGCTATATACCACCAGAGGGAGAACTTCAGAATAAAAAACATTTTCAGCTGATTTCATTTGTGATTATTCATTTTTTGTAATTTCTTTCACATATTTTGTTCAAATCTTTTATAAAATAGAACACAATTTAAGTGCAGATTAACTTCAAACATACTGTATGTTTGCTTGAATGATATAAGGGACAACATTGAAATAGGCCTATGCATCCCACAAAATTTAAATTTGATTTAGCTGTATCATAACCATCTACGCGGGACATGCATAAGAAACATGGCAACATGAAACTGAAAAATGTTTTAAAAATAACACCAATCAAGGGTAACTTGATGGAACTAGCCAAACATAGGCTACTTTAGAAAAATGTATTTCATCCTATGCAACTGAGATGACCACGAAGAGCGTTTTGTCGGTGTTCTGTAACTCAATGTGAACAATTGAGGCGGTCGCCTTTCTTTACTAACTCATCGAAATCTGGGGTCGTGTTCGACGTAGAGATGCGCAACACGGACGACAGGTGTGCATCGGTTAGTCGTGATCTGTAGCGTGACTTGTTAAAGTTCATTACAGAGAAAGTCTGCTCGCATACATACATGGACCCGAATAAAACTAGCATCCTTTGTGCATGCCTCCGCATGTTAGGAAACTTGCCCTCGTTGAATGCACTATAAAACCTGTCCAATGATGACGAGGTGAATTTCTCCTTGAGAGAGGGATCGCACTGCATGTCAATCAACTCAATCAACTGGTCGCTGTCAAAGGAAAAGGGGGCGGACACCAGCTCCATCTCTTTTTCTATTTTACCGAAATCAGAGAAACGCCTGTTGAACTCAGTGTGCAGATCCTCGATTGTAGTGGTGTATTTGACAGTGAGTCGGGATGGCACATCCTTTATTATGGCAAGAGTTGGGAAATGTGTAAAGCTCTTGTTTGTCATTTGCCGGGAAAACAGAGTCAGCTTTGCTCTGAATGCTCGCACGTAGGAATACAGTTTGTGCACGAACACATCCTTCCCCTGCAGCTTCCTATTGAGGTCATTCAAATGGCCCATTAAATCCACAGAAAAGGCAAAGTCAAACATCCAGTCGGAATATTTAAGTTCTGGAAAGTCACCAGCCTTCCCGGCATTTTTAATAGCAGGATCGCAATTCAGATAAAGACGGTGTTTTTTTGTTTTTTTTAAGGCGGTGTGTGTTTCATCCAAATTGCGAGTGCATCGCGGGGGCCGGATTAAAGCACTATGCGGGCCGGATCCGGCCCCCGGGCCGTATGTTGCCCATGTATGCATCAGTCAGTCAGTAACGTTACAAGGAAGTGAGACGACGGCTACTAAAATTAGGTAAGACAAAAAGTTTTATTTTTCGCAACTCCAGTGAAATAATATGTGACAATAGGGTCCAGTCGGGTTTGTGTCTTCCTGCCGGGTTCGGGTCCAGTTTTCAAATAATAGACGGGTCCAGGTCGGGTCCGGGCAGTACATTTATGTCATTTCTCGGGTCTGCACGGGTCCGGGTCCAACTTTTGAAATGAACGACGGGTCCGGGTCGGTTCGGTGTAGCACATTACGGGTCTCTTTCGGGTCGGGCATGAATTTTTGGACCCGTGAAGACCTCTAGTCTGACGTCCATATTCGCGTGTTGTGTTCTTCTTGTCTCCGTCACTGGGTATTGATGCACTCGCCATTTCGTGTCATTTCCAGTTCGTTTTATCGCGTGATTTTTCGTGACAAAACGTGGTTTGTAGACCAGATAGAATGGTTGGGTGACTGAGTTGTTGTCAACTCGTGTAGTGCGTTACCTCCTGTTGCGAATCAATCACGTTGTGTTGTGTGGTGTGAACAGCTCAACAACTTGAACACTCCTGATTTCACAGAGAGCAAGTCATGCTCTCAGTTCAGACCAGCGTTTTAAAATCATGTAGTGTGAACAAGGCTTTAGGGGACCTTTGCAAAAATAATAATATACAGACACACTTAGGCCCCGTCCACACTACTGCGTTTTCGTTTAAAAACGGAGACCTTTTGCTACGTTTGCACCTCCCGTCCACACTAAAATGGGAAAAACGAAGACCTAAAACGGAGAAGTTTAGAAACGCTGCAGCTGCGTTTTGCGTTTTGAATCTCCGGAGGGCGTTTTAGTGTGGACGAGACAAAACGGAGGAGTTTACAAACGATGACGCAGAGGCTCACGCTCGGCTCTATGATTGAGTGTCATCAGTCATGACGTATCTTTCCCTGATTCGCCAACCACTGTTTACACCGGCGCGCGCATGCCCAGTGTTGGTGAATGGTCACGTGATCCACGTTTTCAGTCGTTTTAGTGTGGACGGAGATAAATTCTAATACGCAGGTAAAACGCTACTGTGGACGGAGATCGTTTTCGTTTTAATTCTCCGTTTTTAAACGAAAACGCAGTAGTGTGGACGGGGCCTTAGAAGAAAAGGTTCTAGTATATAGAACCTTAAAAGGTTCTATCAGCGCTACGTATTTGGAACCCCTAAAAGGTGATGCACTCTTAAAAAAAGGGTTCCTCTGGGTTCTATATAGAACCTTGGGGTTCTGTACTTGGCCAATAGAACCTTTTACCCAAAAAAATGGTTCTATATAGAACCATTTTGGAGTTCCATATATGAAGCGGGGGATGGAACCATTTCTGGTTCTAAATAGAACCATTTCTTCTAAGAGTGGACTTTCACATGCTCATGAGAATTAAGAGTCAGTCATCTATCAATATCTGTTATGTATTTTATTTCTAGTGTTTCTTACCCACTAGGATAGCCACACACATCCCTGTCACCCTCTGCTCTTTAACTTCTTGGATCATGGGCTTCTCTCCAGGGGCAGTGGCTTTGCTCATGACTGTCAAAGCATTCACATGAGTCACCGAGCGCACAGTGGCGGCAGTCAGCCAGGGCAGGCCGAAGAGTGGGCAGATAGCTCCCAAAGACACTATCAGAAGCAGGTCCAGATGAAAGCCAGAACCCTTGACCAAACGCCTCTCCTTCTTGCTCACTATCAAGCTGCAGACAGGATGAAATTGTTGGAATGAATGCAACGAGCAACAAATATGATTGCGTTTCCATCTGAGATTAAATTTAACATCTCAAGATGTGTTGCAAAGGACTGTACATGTAATGTTAGCTTACTCACGTGGTGATTTGTGTCTCCATGAATATGAGGATAAAAACAAGCAGGGCCGGGATCACTGAGGCCCCCATCATCCAAACCGGAAAAGGCTGTTTATCTCCTAAAGGACTGATAAACCAGCTCCGTTTGTCCGGAGATGTGACCGAGAAACCAGAGGGGACGTTCAGCTTCTGCAACCACAAAAACACAAGCGCTCGTATCCCAGAGATCCCAGGCTTCATTGGTTACAGGGCTCTGCCAAACCAACCACACTGTAATACAGACTCAGAAGAAACCTGGCTCCAATTACAGGCCCAATACTTAATAAGAAGAGTACGTTGGAAGAGGAGTTTCTTTGCAGTAATATATAGTGCACGTGAGAGTTTAAGAGTGTGGTTACCTGTGTGTACGTATCAGGAATGGTGCAGTCCACCAGCACCGAGATCAGTATAGAGATGGGAATCCCGAAATCGCCAATGATTCGTCTGGCCTTTGATGACAACAGATGAAACACAAACACACACACGCAAACAGAGGATGGAAAACTTTTTAGTCGGCAAAAAATGTTTGCACACAAGGAATCACAACTGAAAAAGCATTTTTGTTGCTTTCCAGTAAAAACGTAATTAAAATGGAATGTATATAGCAAAGTTGTAGAATTACTTTCAAGGGATGGATGGATGGATGGATGGATAGAATGACAAACAGAGAGATAGAGAGATAGACACACAGACAGACAGACAGACAGACAGACAGACAGACAGACAGACAGACAGATAGATAGATAGATAGATAGATAGATAGATAGATAGATAGATAGATAGATAGATAGATAGATGGATAGATAGATAGAATGACAGACAGACAGACAGACAGACAGACAGACAGACAGACAGACAGACAGACAGACAGACAGATAGATAGATAGATAGATAGATAGATAGATAGATAGATAGATAGATAGATAGATAGATAGATAGATAGATAGATAGATAGATAGATAGATAGATAGAATGACAGACAGACAGACAGACAGACAGACAGACAGATAGATAGATAGATAGATAGATAGATAGATAGATAGATAGATAGATAGATAGATAGATAGATAGATAGATAGATAGATAGATAGATAGAATGACAGACAGACAGACAGACAGACAGACAGACAGACAGACAGACAGACAGACAGACAGACAGACAGATAGATAGATAGATAGATAGATAGATAGATAGATAGATAGATAGATAGATAGATAGATAGATAGATGGATAGATGGATAGATAGATAGAATGACAGACAGACAGACAGACAGACAGACAGACAGACAGACAGACAGACAGACAGACAGACAGACAGATAGATAGATAGATAGATAGATAGATAGATAGATAGATAGATAGATAGATAGATAGATAGATAGATAGATAGATAGATAGATAGATAGATAGATAGATAGATAGATAGATAGATAGATAGATAGATAGATAGAATGACAGACAGACAGACAGACAGACAGACAGACAGACAGACAGACAGATAGATAGATAGATAGATAGATAGATAGATAGATAGATAGATAGATAGATAGATAGATAGATAGATAGATAGATAGATAGATAGATAGATAGATAGATAGATAGATAGATAGATAGATAGATAGATAGATAGATAGATAGAGTTTATTTACACACACATAGACACTAGCTTTGCGTGAGAAATAGAGTGAAATTTAAGATGTTATTCACAGAAAATCTTCAAATGGAGCTGACAAGATATATAATGATGAAAAATTAGCTTGCTTATCTTGATTGATTTGTTTCAGATAAATATATTCCTTTTATCAATTATATTTTGCTTTATATTTACCTTTCCACCAAGGAATCTGCTGTTACGAAATTTTCGCAGAAAGAAGGCCACAAAAAAGGTTCCTATCATGAGTACTAAGGATAGCAGGGCTGTGTTGGGCTGGTTGAGGATGGGTTCTGCAATCACACCTTTGTCTATGGGTTTGAAGGCAGACAGTACAGGAGCTGTAGGGTAGCTCTTCATCAGAGGGTGCTCTTGAAACACCTGAGGGAAAATAACACATTTCTTTATTTAACCCTCACTTGGATTCTAGCATCTGAGAAATGAATAAATGTAACTAAATAAACACATTTCTCCACACATTACATTAACAGCAAACTACTAATATTCTTGCTGTCTACCACCTTACATAGGCAGCCTCCTAAGTTAATTTCAGTAAAATCAGAGTATTATGGCATTGCCTTCTACGCACATGTAAAGATGCCCTTGAATTTGGCAAAAAGGAGACACCTTCCTTTTAAAACACATCTGAAACACACCTACGATGGCTTTGCACATGCTGGTATTGGTGACGTTAAATATGTACCTTGATGAGCTTAGAGAAGGTTTCAAAGATGAAAATAAGAGAGATGAGAAACGCAAAGATCTCTTGGGTGAAAGGGGAGATGTAGCGTACGAGGAAGCTGCCCTCAGCCGCCACAATCACCAGGACAATGAAGATGAGCCAGAACCCGATCCACACTCGGCCTGTGAGATATTCGAAGCCCTGCGCCTGGCAGAACTGATAATGAGGAAGAACAAAGGAGCAATAGAAAAGATAGCAGAAGAAAAAGAGAGAAACAGGATGATAGAAAGGCAGACCAATATTAATGACATGAAACTACCTATTTTTTCTCGTAATGTTTGAACCATAAACACAAAAAAGTACCTTATAAAAAGCCTCCTCAAAGACCAAAAGTGGTCCAGAGAAACCAATTATGAGCAAGGGCTGTCCAGCTAGCAGGGAGAACAGCACACCCACTGTCGCCGTGGAGATGATGAGCTCAGAGACTCCCATCATGCCTTGTGTCTTCTCACCTAAATAAATGAGAATATAAAGTATCAAATCATACTGTGTAAACTCATTACCACCACACTAGAAAAAGAAAATTTCTGATGAATCGTAATTATGACACAAATTGTTGCATTTTTTTTACTTATTATGTCAGAATTCTGAGATTAAAAGTTGACATAATTTTTGACGTAAAAAGTCATGGTTATGAGATAAAAAATGGAAATTGACAACTCAAAATGAAGAGTCATTTTAACATAAAAAGTAAATTATGATGAAATTACAATATAAAAATGTCAAAATTATGAGATGCTAATCATAACAGAGATTAAAGTCAGATTTTTGAGAAAAAGTCATTGCTGACTTACAGTTCATAATGATTTTTTATCTCATTATTATGACAAAATGTCAGAATTACGACACTATTAATATAAAACAAAGTTACAAAAAGTCAGTTATGAGATAAAAAGTCATATATATGACACAGTCTCATAACTGTCTCAATCTCATAATCTCATATTCATGACTTTTTCATGTCATCATTATGATTTATCAAAGCATGTTTTTTTTTCTTATGTGGTGGAATGGGCTTCTATATAATACAAACACCATCAAAGATAGAAGGTGAGTCGAGGGACAAGAGCGTCACTGTATCACTTGCCTAATAAACCTCCAAAGGTGATAGTGGGTGAAAGAGCAGCAAAATAAATGAAAATGACAGCAGCCAAACATTGTGTGTCAATGGCGTCCTTCAGGTCGCTTAGATAGCGCGGATAACGGCGGCGAATATCATGGATCACACCTCCAAAGGGAATACCAGAGCGCTTGAGGGGGTCAACATCAAACTGATCCTCCTCCTCCTGTTCATCCGTACTCACGTCTATGACACAAAGAATACAGGTCAACATTAACAGAACAAACAAACTGGAAAACGTGAATCTCAAATGTAATACGTATTTCACCTTTGGTCTCCAGGTCAGCTCCTGCAAGAGTACTGCCGCATCTTTTGTGCTCCCTCTCTTTGCGCTTGCGTAGCATCTGTTTCTGGAAGGAGGCCACGGTCTTCAGCAGGTCTTTTCCCTCGACGTCCGATGGTGGAATTACAATACTGCAGTCTAAGAACTCATTGATTCCATTAAGCAGGTCCTGGCGGTCATCAGCAAAGTATGCTACCTCGTGGAAGTTCTGTGGAAGGTCATGAAAAACAGTGAAACGTGAGTGTTTACGAGTAATTTTAGCAACTCTTGACCAGTCGGTTGCAGTCCTGAAACTTGTTTTTAGCAATGTATCTTTTTAGCAATTTATTTAGACGAGTCTTAGAGGAGTAGTTCACTTTAAAAAAAAAAAAACTTTTGCTGATAATTTTCTCACCCCCATGTCATCCAAGATGTCCACGTCTTTCTTTCTTAGGTCGAAAAGAAATTGAAAACATTCCAGGATTTTCTCCATATAATGGACTTCATTGGGAACCAAATGGTTCAAGGTCCAAATGAGAGATTCAGTGCAGCTTCAAAGGGGCTTTAAACGACACCATACGATGAATAGGGGTCTTATCTAGGACCCTTCAAGTCATGAGTCAAAAAAGACTTGTTCATTTTGATGAACGAGTTCGAACAGGAGAGTCACAAACGCTCATCACAGAACAGAGCAAGGCGACCATTGAAACTTAACCCTCCTGTTACCCTCAAATCTGATAACACTTTTTACCCTCTGGGGTCAATTTGACCCCAGTAATTTAAACCTCGACAATATGTTTTTTTTTTTTTTTTTACAAAGGTTTGTCTCAGTTAATTTATGTCTTTGTTGACTACTTAAGTAACGTTTTACGTAAGTAACGTAATTCAAATTATAACATGTTATAATGACCTCAATATAACAACCAAAACAAATGTGTGTGAAATTTTAATATTTCTTCTGTTTTATTATACATCTAAAAGAGCCTGGGGTCAAATTGACCCCAAGGAACACCGATGTTACAAAATTTGTACAGGACTTTGAAAAAATATTAGCAGGTTAATTTTATGTTTACAGAGTTGTCCCCATTAAATTAGGAAAAGTCATTAAATTTGAAGCAAAAAAAAAAATGTATGTTTTTACAGACGTTAAACATTGAATGGGGTCAAACTGACCCCAAGGATAATAGGAGGGTTAAACTTTTTCATTTATTTTTTAAATTATCGTTTCGCTAGTTAAGACCCTTATTCATCGTCTGGTGTCGATTAAAGCCCTTTGAAGCTGCACTGAAACTGTCTTTTGGACCTAGAACCGTTTGGTTCCCATTGAAGTCCATTATATGGAGAAAATCCTGATCCCATCTTGGATGACATGGGGGTGAGTAAATTATCAGCAAAAGTTTTTATAAAAGTGAACTACTCCTTTAATGAAATATGCAAAGTTTTATGTCAAAAAACGTGTAGTGCCGTTGTTATATTTATTTGCGATTTACTTTAGAAAGAGTTGAAAATCAAAAATCTGTATTGTTATTTCGGTGAGGCTTGGTCTAAAGATCAACTTAAACAATTGTGTCCGATCTTCTCAAAAATATATAGCAAACAACAGCTTTCAATAAAATTCAATACGGCGGATGGGTCATAATTTGAAACTTGACAAATGGGGTGTCATATAACAGAATGGAGGAATATGAGTTAACCAGAATCAGAATTTTGGGTCAAGGCATTCTGAAGTTAGGATTTGATTTCTGTGCCATAAAACTGATTAAGCACTCTTTGGATGCTGGATGATGCCAATGATACCCATAAAGTTTTGTTTCAGCCTGCCAAAGCATTGGTAAAGTATCTTCTGTTTGAATGCTTTGCCATAAAATTTGTTAGAGTTTTATTGGAGAATGGGAAAGAATATCGAAAGTCCGTTCAGTGATTTTTGTGTGGTTTGGTCTGAATATTATCGTACCCAATTATGGAGAAGATTGGACAAAATTTGCAGCAGGAGTAGCAAAACAACATAAAATTCAAAATGGCGGCCAAGTAATAAGGTGAAACTTGACAGATGGGGTATCTTTTGATTTACTTAAGAAGTATGAGTAAACCAGAAGCGTAGTTTTAGGCCAAGGCATTTGGATTTAATTTTTATGTCATGAAACTGTTTAAGCCCTCTTAAGACATGAAGGCATTGATACCCCTCACAATTTGCCTAAGCTCAGGGTGCTAATATCTGTTTCTGGAGATATTAATTTGCTGGTTCTGGTAATGTCTGATACACTTTGCGGGAAGGTAGATCTCCAGGAACAGAAATGAGCGCCTCTGGCCAAAGCATTGCAGAGATACGTATATGCTCCATTCCTGTTTGGCAGATCCACCACAAAATTCATTACAGGTTTATAAAAGAAATCATTCTGGGATTATGTGGCTGGATCTCAAGATCATCTGACACAATTCTGGAAAAGATTGTGCAAAATTTATAGTTTTTTTGTTAACTTTAATACTTTAATAAACCTTAAAAGTATTTGTTAAAATCCAAAATGGCAAAAATTATAGCCAGAAATGTATCTGGACTGAACTGACCCAAGAATCATAAAAGACAAAAACGCAACTGGCGCTATTCAGAGGTTCTCAACAAGGGGGCCGTGGTCTAGTAGGATTTGAAATATTTAAAATAAGACAAAGCATGCATTAAAATGAGGTAAAACAACTAAAAATCCAATTCTTATCAAACCAATGATTCATATTGTATGATTCTGAAGATGAACCTTATCAGACATTAGGGTTGAGAAGGAGCGCCCAATCTCATGATAGTCCATGTTGGTCTGCGTGGGGCCCAGCAGCACAAAGATGAACCGAACCGGGACGGGGACTTCCAGAACGGACTCCAGAAGGACAGCCTCGTTCAGCCGGACAAAGGCCATCGCGGGCTTCTCTAGGAACTCCATACACCCTATAAACATCGAAAACCACACAAACAGGAATCCAGAAATCAAACACAACAGAAAGCATCAATCTTCGCTTAGGCATTATTGGAAAACTCTGGTGCTATGACTCAACATCATCTCTGGACCTGAACACAACAAACGCTGGAACGAAACACTCCTTAGCTTACCCACTAAGACCACTGTGGCCTCGGCATCCTTGGGAATCTTTGCCAAAAGTTTCATAGATCTGGCGGCAGCATGTCCCTCAGTTGAGACAGGGTGGAGGCTTTTCTTTTGTTGACAGAAGAAAATAGTTAGTGCCATTTGAACACCATCAGCCTCAAGCTGTGGCAGAAAAGCTTTGGCAGATACAGCGCATGCATAGCGGCCCTCACTCTGATTGTTTATTGTTCCATACGACTGAGTTCGGGTGAATTTTAATGAACCATTTTGCCTGTTTTGCATCACCGAGCGCTAATCTAAACCTACAGATCCAGGTGACAAAGTGGAAAAGCAAATGGTAAATCAATTTAGCACAATAGGTCTTCACTTTTTATATGGGCTGTTTCGAATGTGCCAACATTTTTAGCCATGAGGAACATTCATAGTTTCACAGCTAATGTATCAAGAGTTTAACTGGAAGCACCTGTAAACTCACTATTATGCTTAATCCTGCACATGTGGCAGAGACACTTACATGATCCAAGCATTAGCAGAGCTGCTAACCAGACCCAGACCGAGTGTGCAGATGCATTTTCACTGCAAATATATATTATTTTCTCTTGTTTTCCAGTACAAATAACTACAGATTAGCTGTTTCCATCCAAAGTTGCAAATTTAACTAATGCGCACAATTGGAATATTTGCAAATAAAGCAGAGTTTCCATCCAGTGAGTCAAAGAGAACAATATTGACGCTAAGTATCACTAAGAAAAATGGAAGTTCCTGCAGTGGGAGAAGCCGGTGGATATACTGTAATAATAAATTACTTTAATTTATCTTTAAGTTATCTGGCTTTCAGACGTGGATGCCTGCTGTTTGGTAATGATGTCGTGTAATACAGTTCTGGCAGGTAAAAATACTGAATCACTTTGATGACAGACAATTTCAGGACGACCAAGACAGCATTTCAGATGCTGCGCAATGAGATCAGTCCACTGGTTGGTCCAATTATGCAGTCCCATCCCAAAGTCACATGACTTTTTTGAAGTGCATAGAGAAATGTATGTGTTTTCAAGTTTTTTTATGTGCATTTTTTGTATGTATCACATTTGTTAGATGTGAATGATGAAAAATAGATCGGTGAAAACAGCTACTAAGATATATTTATTTGAGAAGCAGAATTACTCCATTTATTATTTCTTGTTTTCTGAAAAATGTATCAAGATTAAGTGAGTTTTTGTCTAAAACAATAAAATATTTGACAATGAAAAGTCTCGTTTTATGACAATGGGTTAAAAAAGATAAAAAAACGATTTTACCCCAGTGTCATTAAACAAACTTTTCATTCAAGAATGTTTAAGTATTTGTACTGGAAAACAAGATGAAAATACTGAGTAAGAAAATCATTTCTTTGCAGTGTTCTGCACTGATTTTGGTCTATGTGATTCTGTGGGGTGTATTAACACAGGGTAAATGCATTTAATGCAGTGCTACACTTTTATTGGTAGCTGGAAGCATAACTGAATACGTCAAAATATTAAATAAAGAAACAACATAATGAGTAGAGCTTTGGAAACTATGGATGTTCCCATTCTTTCTGCAGAGTTGGTTGAAGCTAGTTTAGCCGGTTTCTCAAGCTGATGTTTAGATGGTTTTGTTGGTCGAAAAAACCAAAGCCTAACCTGAACACGTCTAAAACAATTAAAACAAACCAGCCTGGTCAGATTTGTGGACCGGCAAACCACCATAGGCAAGTGTCAGGATTTTTTTTTTTCAGTAGATCTGGTTCTAACCAACAAAACGTACATTACATCGCTTGGGTGTAGGCCTTCAGAGCGATGCATACTGAATGGACCAAGCACTACCCAAGATGGTGTCCTCCAGGTAAACACATTACTAGCAGAAATTTTCTGGAAGCCTGGATGCTCACTACGGCATGCACACAAATGGAAGCAAGTAACTCACAAATAATGCCACAAGCACCTCTTTATCATGTTCTGCCGCTTTGGTGTCATGCATTTCCTCGTGATCCTGGGACACCAGAGGTAAGCTGGTGTCGTGAACGTGATTGTGGTTGTGACGGAAGCTGCCCAGGCTGTTGACAGAGTGGTTCCGATGGAAAAGGCCCTCTTTCTCGTCATTGGGGTGACTAGACAAGAAAAAAGTAATTTGAGAAGTCTAGAGAGCAATCTTTCATGTGAGAATGTTAAATGTATCCTGACGTTATAAAATAATTTTCTTGATTGTTTTTTTTTTTATCTGTAAACATTCTTAAAACAAGATGTAAATGTAAATGAAAATATAATATAATATACTCTCAGAAAAAAAGGTAAAAAAGCTGTCACTGGCTAAGTAAGGTAAACTTTTGTCCATTTCAGGTGCTAATATGTACATTTCAGGTGCTAATATTTACATTTCAGGTGCTAATATGAAAATTTAAGGTGCAAATATGTACATTTTAGGTGCTAATCAGAACACTTTAGGTGCTAATATGTACATTTCAGGTGCTAATATGAACATTTAAGGTGCTAATATGGACATTTCAGGAGCTAATCTGTACATTTCAGGTGCTAATATGTACATTTCAGGTGCTAATATGTACATTTCAGGTGCTAATATGAACATTTTAGGTGCTAATATGGACATTTCAGGAGCTAATATGTACATTTTAGGTGCTAATATGTACATTTCAGGTGCTAATATGTACATTTTAGGCACTAATATGTACATTTTAGGTGCTAATATGTACCATTAAGGTACCAATATGCAGCCTTTAGGTACAAAAGTGTACCTTTTGAAAAGGTACAGCCCCAGTGACAGCTTATGTAAACCTTTTTCAACATTTGAAGTGGATTAAAACCTTTCATCTAAGTTATAGATGACTTTTGAGCAATACCCGTTTTTATCTTTGGGCAACTTTTTTTTACTTCAAATGTTGACTACTGTATATAATATAATATAAATATCATAAATGTAATATAGTATAAATATCATAAATGTAATATAATAATACATTTCTTCTCAAGTACACTTGTCTCAAGTAAACTCTATTCTATAAACATCAGGCAATAAAGGGATAGCTCACAAAAATTTAAATTCTCATTATTTATTCATCCTCATTTTGTGTGTGTGTGTGTGTGTGTGTGTCATCATCATCATCAATCGGCTGCGAACAGGGTAGGTTTGCAGTCAGTCAATGTGTGTGTGTTTTGCCATGTATCTTTATGAAACAGCAAACAGCATCCATGAAAGTATAAGTCATATGGGTCATATGACAAGAGGATGAATAAATGACAGTATTTTCACTTTCTTTTTGTGTAAAATATGATTTCTTTGTTATGACTTCTTTAATCTGTCAAGCTACTCCATTTGTTGAGTCCATTTGTTCTCCTCCGTGAGACAAATATCCCTGCTCTTGTGTTTATATAGCTCTACGGGTACAGCAATTTCCTTGCTTATCAATGTCCAAAAAGGCAATTTTCCATCTTCGCTTGCAATATTTGCAAAGCAAACACAAAACCCAATATGTCAGGATATCAGAATCCAAACTGCAAAACCAAACCACATTCCCGGTTCGCTCGAAAATACACGTGCCAAAGCAATCAGTAAAAAATGCTAAAGACAACAGAAAAGCAACATGCGGCTAGATGATATCAGGCAATATTTAAACAGAATTCAAACTCTAAGAAATCGTAGACCAATGAATTAATAAATGCCTTTCACAAAAATACTAATCTTGGTTTGCTCTTGGTGCTGTATGTGTACTGAAAAAAAGGAAAGAGTTAGACTAAAGAGTGCCTGTCCAGCTTTGTAACACACGTCACCATGACCAGCTCCAGCGGTTGACATCGGTTCACTCATTAAGCTTAATTTGTGATCTTGTTAAGAAAGGTTCCCAAACACAAGGTGTGACTTTGAATTGTGTTTGAAAACATTCCCAAAACTTAAGTAACTAATGACCTAACTTATAGAGCACCTTGATGTATTTTTTTCCACAATACAAAGACATTTTTTGGTGACTAATTTGAAAGTATTTCCATTGGAAAGCTGCATCGGAGATGATGGGAAATGCTGTAGAGAGGTTTAATCTAGTTTTTGGCTTCATCATTTGTTAGTTTTATAGCCTGGCAGAGTGAAATATGCATCTCTGAGTAGTTCCAACTTCCCTTAACTGATATAAAAAACAACAAGAAGAAGAAAGCACAACTGGTATTGAACATGTGTGGCATTCACTTAATGCGACCAAAAGAGATTCCAATTAAAAAAAAAAATTGTTATCCTTAACATGTATTGGTAACAGATTAAAGTGATTTTTAGTTTTAGCCTAAGAACAAGAATAAATGATTATTTTTTTTAATCAAACATATGCAGTCGCCCCAAAAAAATATTTGGACATTCAAGCCATACCAAATGTCTTTGCATTATATACACTTTCGTTCAAAAGTTTGAGTTAAGGTTTTTTAAATGTTTTTGAAGGTTTAAATGTGGCTTGAGTGTCCAAAACTTTTTGGAGCCACTTTATGAATATCTTTTGCAAAGGGGTTTAAAAGGGTACATCTTCAAACCATTAATGCAACCCACATTTCTGGCCATGCAATATTAATTCTGTTAGCAGTAGCACTCAGGTAGAGTACCATTCTGACCTCAGAGTGTGATCCTGTGGCTGGGCAGAGCTTAACAAAGAAAACACAAGGCACTTCACAATCCTTCAAGAAAGGAGGCCTGTCTGAGCCATACTAAATACTGCATTTAAACAGCACTAACTTAAAATAGTCCAGAAGAAAGGTAAGCAAGGTAACAAAAACACAGCGAATGGATTACAAGAATAATTCACCCAAAATCGAAAACTAAGCCTCCTGTCTTTCTGAGCCTGTATTGTTTTTGAAACTAATGAGTGTGTGAGCTAAAAAGTACATGATGATTTATATGGCCAATCTCCCAAAAAAGCATCATAAAAATAGTCTGTTACTTGTGAGTTATACTTCCAAGTCTTCTGAAATCATATGAAAGCTCTATACAGACCATAATTAAAGGATTTGTTCACTTCAAAATGTAAATTTCCTGATAATTTACTCAACCCCAATGCCATCCGAGATGTTAATGTCTTTCTTTCTTCAGTCGAAAAGAAATAAAGGTTTTTGAGGAAAAAACATTCCAGGATTTTTCTTCATATAGTGGACTTAAATTGCAACCAATGGGTTGAAGGTCCAAATTGCAGTTTCAGATTCTACACAATCGGCTATTTTCTAAAAAAAAAAAAAAAAAAAAAATGTATATACTTTTTAACCACAAATGCTGTTCTTTCAGTTGCTCTGCGATGCGCCACATATTACGTAATCACTTTGGAAAGGTCGATCAACTACCACTGTATGGCGACGCCTTATGTCACGGTTGACCTTTCCAATGTGATTACGTAATGTGTGGTGCATTGCAGAGCTCTGTAAACTGAGCATTTGTGATTACCTTTGTTTAGAAAATTACTGATCGTTTCGGGTAGCCCCGTATTCATCAACTGGGATCGCGTAGAGCCCTTTGAAGCTGCACAGAAACTGCAATTTGGACCTTCAACCCGTTGATAACCGAATATATGTAGAAAAATCCTGGAATGTTTTCCTCAACAAACTTAATTTCTTTTTGACTGAAGAAAAAAAAAGACATAACTTGGATGACATGGGGTGAGTAAATTATCAGGATATTTTAATTCTGAAGTGAACTAATCCTTTTTGAATACAGTTTTTAATCTCTTTCGCACTAGGGTTGACACTGAAACCATAAAAAGGTACTAGTTTTCAAATACTTGTTCAAATAACACTGTTTCACGCTCGTTTTTAATTAAAAAAATGAGATGCAATTGTGGCATGGCAAGTGCTGGAAAACTTACACAGCATATTAGATTTGAGAGATATGGTATATACTGTAGCTATGGACATAAGTCATTTGGACTGGTTTTATGGATGGTTTTGAAGCTTATTTGCTGCACCAAAGGAATGACAACAAATATTTCAAGGTTGAAATGAGATGAGGATGAGTAAACAATATATTCCTTTAAACACTATTTGATATAATCAATGTCTGATGTCTCTGCAGCTGAACCGAAACCCCATTCTCTAAGACTCTATTGGCCATCGGCCTGGCGCACTGTCATACGAAGTATATTTGTTATGTAATCACGCCTCTCCATTTAGCAGGAAACCAATAGAGGCAGCTGTGACAAAGGACATTGGCATCAAGGCCCACCACAGAGAAGATCAATATGAGCTTTGTTTGGAGTATTGATGTCTGACCTCCCCTCACCTGTGTTTGAGCAGAAGCGCTCGCAGCACGTTGGCTCGGTCTTCGGCTCTGATCTGGTCCGAGATGATCATGGTTTCCACCAACAAGTGGGCGATGCCAGGCAGTGAGGTTTGATCCAGATCTAGCATTATGGCACCTGGGTAACAAAATACAGTGTTTGTAACATCGCTCCATTTATCATACACCTCTGTCAGCTTATATAATGATTTAATGTATATATATGCAAATAAAAGAAGAAAATGTACTGGCTAAATTTAAAGTAGCTTGCTTTTGTAAAGTATTTAATTCACTGGATTATCCAAAAATAGGCACTGTACCACATTTCAATCAAATGTTCAGCATAAAAAAATATATCACGACATGTACTCTTACTGTGATATTAAATTTCTCATATTGTGATCACACCGCCTAACTCAACATAACCACAGTAGTTTTTTCTTGTTTTTGCAAACCCTCATGTCAGTTCATCACTGCCGTCCATTAAAAATGTTTTTTGTCAGGCTTGTCATGTTGGTTCCATAACCACAAGAACTGAAACTTACCAAAACCTTCTCGTTGATAGACATGTGTTTGGGTTTGGAGTTTGGAGTCATGCTTTTTCAAAAGCATTTTTCAAAACTAAAGAACTGTTTACCTTGAATGGAAAATTATCAGTTTTTCATGGTCAAAAAGTGGATATGCCCAAGAGGGTTTAATCCATTTATATAATTTAAGTGTCCATTTGAATTCTGTCAGTCACACGACAGCAGTGGGTTGTCAACTAGAAACAGCACGTGGATGTTAGGATTGGACCAGAATCGCAGGGTTGAGTGGGCTGGCAGAGCGTTCGACTCTTACCATGTGTGATGGTCCTGCGGAGCTCCAGCAGGCTACGGAAGGACAGCGAGGCCACATGCGGTTTACCCCAGCGATCCGTCTCCTCCTCCACGTCTTCCTCAAACTTGATCCAACGTGCCGTCTCTTTCCAGCGCATCTCCTGGTTCTTATCCACTATCAGCTCGTTGAGCTCCACAAACACCTACGGTGATCACAATGTCAAAAGCACATCATAAAGCACTTTTAAAGAATCATAACCAAAGTTACTTCAAGACCTGGGCAGCTCATAGGAAACAGGCAAACAAGTACAGCTCTAGTTGGAAGGGGAGCAAAACTGAAATATATGACAGCAATATCATAAATCTTCTTTTGTTTTAATATTTTTGTCTGAAGGGACTGTTTGGTAGGCAGGCGAAAAGATGTAGTGTCTCGTTCCCTGTTATCAGGGAACGGAGGTTACAGTCGTAACCTAGACGTTCGGAAGGGAATTCGCACTGCGTTGATTGACGCTAAGGGGAACAATATACCAACGCCACCATAATAAGGGGAGTGCATACCCATTGGCAGTAAAAACTGTCAAAACCAGCGAATTAAAGTGAAATGCCAGAACCACTCACCCTCGGGTCACACTGGGCTGTCAGTGACAGCATTCCCTATGGTCATAGCCCACAGGTTCCACAGTAAAACCTCCATAAATATTGTTTAATGAAAGGCCTACCCGGGCCTTCTCAATGGCATAGAAACAGAAAGTTTCAAATTTATGGCGTTTTTCCACTTCTGGTATGGCTCGGTACGGCTCAGAACGACTCGGCTCGGCACGGCAGGGCTAGGTTCGCTTTAGCTCGTTTGCTTTTCCACTGCAGAGTACCGCCTCAAAGTGGGTGGGATTAGTTTAAAAGCAGTCGCTACAGCAGTGGCTGTTACTGGCTATTTAAATCTAGAGGGTATGGTTTCTCGTGTCGCAAATACAATGCTGGTAGTGACGAGTACCAGTACGATACGCTTGGAACCTCAACAGACCAGGTACCATTTAAAGCAAGCCGAAGCGAGCCGTACCGTATCATGCAGTGGAAATGCGCCTAGTGAGTCAAGCTGTACCGTACCATGCAGTGTCAACTCATGGCTATGCTCTGGCTTCATGGGAGCATACTTCGAAAACCAAAAGGAAGTGAAGGTTGAACTTTCCTAACCTTCCTAACTTTCCAGGGGAATACATCACCTCACCCTGAGATTTAACAGGGTGCGGGCCCTCTAGAGGAGACAGAATTCAATCTGCGACCAGCCTAGGGGAGTGGGGCTTGCTTGTAACCCACCCACCTACAACTCGGTGCTCGAGCAGTAGCTCAGCGAGGTGAGTGGAGCCTATTCTGGCGGCCCAAATCCATATGCTAGTTCTGCATGGCGGGGTTGGGCAGACAAAACCCAGTCTCTTTGTGAGGCGAAAGACAACCTAACACTGCTAAAGAAAGACCTATTGTACCAGGGAGCCCTTATTGAGGCCTAACCGAGGGTCTGCACCAAGCTGCATTATTCTTCTCGCCCCAGAATGCTGAGAAAGGGACGGGTGTTGGCCAAACGACTCCCATGGGAGGAGGCTGTAATATAGGGATGCTAAAAACCTAAATTTAGAAAGTGAAGGGCCAGAGGCAGAAATGCTTTAACAGACCACCTTCATTATCCCTAGCATAGGCTAGGCCAGCTACAGAGGCGGCCCTGGTGAGGGCCATCCTGTAAGCATAGATCTACCTGAGGCCTCAGAGGAGCCATAGCCTTACGAGAAAATTTGTTTGTTTTTCTTTTTTTTTATACGAGGGGCTGCAGAATCGCTCAGCTTACTGAAAACCCAAACAGAGCTCAAGGGGCCGGTGTACTAAGGATAAAAAGATATCAGACGGTCCTGTGGGACAGTCATAAGATCTATCTGAAGCTCCAGGGTCAGCTTTTTTTAAGAGAGAAAGAACAACTACTTTACCCTGAGGTGGCTAATAGCCCGAGGGCTAACACAGGTGTATGTAGAAAAAACAAGAAGTAGCATAAACATTCCCATTATTCTTTCTAGAATGAAGTTCTGCCACTAAACTCTCCGCTAATAACTTATATCAAATGAATGAGAGGCGGCCTCAAATGCTCTCACCATAAGAGGAAGTACAAACTACAAACATAGTTTTACAACTAGAATGAGTGGAGGCACACCTTGCTTTTCTTACATATGACAACAAGGGAAGCCATCACATAATCACAATCATTTTAGCCACCTGACAGGAACTTCAGGGCCCTAATACCAAAATATTTTACCTTACCTTATGACATTGACCTGACCCTATAACTCTATACAGGGAATGAGATCTGTAGAGAGATACATTTTAGTGTTTGTTGCACACAAAAATTACTCTTAAAGAAGACCAACTCAGCTTACCTGCGGCGTGCAAAGTGAAGACTCATCAGACAGTTCCTTATGAACATGGGGTCTACCATCTTTACATGCCTGAAAGAGGCACTCTCACTAACCAAGCCGAGGTGGGCCATCAGAACATTGTTCTCATCATGGGCCCAGCCTCAGGCCTGACGTAAGAAGCACCTGGGGAAAGAGAGGAGAGGGCTAAGATATAATCACGCCCTCAAGGAAGGTGATCCATCGCCGACGCTGTGTGCGTTTTTACTGGATCACCTCCATCAGATCCCTCTTCTTGCGGGAGTCGCTTCTCTTCTGCGACCGACTTCTCCACAGGGACGGCGCTCGAGAGGTGACACTGGCTCTCAATGCCCTGTCCTCGGACCGTGATTTGCCAGGCCCACCCGTCTGTCTGGGTGTGGATACAGATCTCAGTGGTATACATGGTCCTGAATGCAGCTGAGCTCACCTTCGCCTCTCTGAACTTTCCAACCACCACCTCCAGGCCTTTCTTGTTCTCCCAAATATCGTCCAAGTTCAACCACATGTCTCTCTGTTTGGTGGCTAGATCTGTGGTGTGGCGCAGCTCAGTAACCGCCTCAGGGGCCCCACCCCCTGGTCGAGATCCCCCAGCAGATTGGCCTGGTATACCTGCAACACCGCCATGGTGTGCAAGGCAGCACCGGCCTGACCCGCTGGTGTGTATGCTCTGCCTTTCAAACTGGCAGAGTTGGAGCTCTCAGTGTCGATGTCCTCTCTCCTATTGACTCAACTTCATCGAGACTAGGCCGCTGATTTCTTCCATGTCCTCTCGATCCAAGTATGGAGATCAGGAAGAATTGGAAGGCTAACCTGAGCTGGAGGTTTATGACCAGGGAGAATCCGCCCTTAACGCGACCGATTTCTCCCCCAATGCACAGCCAGGCAGCTGCATCCTGCCCGCGGCGTGTTCCAAAAAACCAACTATGCTCAGCATACACAGGGCAGGGTGGAAGAGCACTCGCTGCCGGACTAAGATCTCTCAAGAAGAGGGACAAATGAGATCAGAGCATTCTCAAAGATAAACTCTCACAATTTGCACAGTTCCCTCGAGACCTGCCTGTGCGCTCTTCCTTCCCAGACAGAAAACGCATAGTTTGTGTGTCACCCGGTGTCAAATATCTTGAGCACAGGTCTGCACACTTCTGAAAGCACTCAGCCTTCTCAGTTCATTTCATAATTACCTTATTTTCAAGGGATTATAGACAGAACAGTGTCCGCAGACGAAAAGATGATTATCATGTTTGCAAGGCACCCTTATATACTTCCAACCCAGCAAACACAGAACGTTCCCCTAACGTTCCCGAATGGTCTGATGAGGATATTTTTTTGGGAACCAAACAAGAACGTTATAGGAACGTTCCATGTAGGTTATTTTTAGGTTCCATTTTTATAACGTAAGGAGAATGTTGCGGGAACGTTCCCTTAACCTTAAGGGAAAGTTCTAGGAACGTTCTGGGAACCAAAAGCTAACGTTCCCAGAAGCTAAATTTGTTTGCTGGGAAGTCGCACGTTAATGATTCATGGGCTGTCGCCGGTCAATAGGATTACCAGATTTTATTGTGATTTCAGACATCTGTCACACCTGACGAGTGTCAATCGAAGCAGTGTGAGTTCCTTTTCGAAAAAATGGTGCCGTGGCAAATAACAGAATTAAAATTTTAATTTGACATTGAAGTATTACTACATTTTCGAATCTAAAAACTGAAATAAAAATGAACTAAAGCTAAAAAAAAATATTATTAAATCCAAAAACTAATAAAAAATAACAAAAGTACATAACTACTAAAATTACAACCAAACCAGAAAAATCTAAAAATGAAAGCTAATTAAAAATGTTGTACTATACAGTAAAAAATTGGTTTGTAATGAGATTAATAGTTTATTTCCTTTAAAAAACACTAAACAGTAAAAATCTTTTTTTTTTTTTTCAATCAATGCAATGTAATGTTGATTCTTCTCTGATGACTCCTTTGGCTGAAGCACAATTTACTGAAAAAAGTGTTAAAATGGCAAGCAAAAATGCTTATGGGACCTAAGGTGCTTAAAAAATGTCAATTCACTGTTGTGTTCTATGGAGGAATTGTATGCATGTGTATATGAATCCTGTACTCCAGTGAGCGAAAATTATCCTTCACTGGTTGATTCAGAGCTTATAGATCAGCAGATGAATAGCACATACTCCAGTGTTGATTGACTGTTGAAGTGCCTTATGTAATTAATCCAACTGATTTAGACACACAGATCTGGCTTGTTTAGTGAATCCCACAGAATGAAACGGATCAATAGGTATCAGCAGACTAGAGAAAAAGATCTCTGAATCAAGGGTCTCTCCTGCTCCTCTAGATTGATTATCTCTATTAACAGCCCCTCATTATCACTATCAATGTCAGTTTAGGGAAAATGGAGGCTTTACTTTGAGCTACCTCTTGAGGAACAACACTGAAATTCAGATCTCAAAATCAATACGCATTTTACACTTTGCATCTTAGTTAGTTTTTGCCTAAGAATAAGTTCCAATGTGGAGCAAACTGCTTGTCTGGATGAACGAAACTAGGTTTCATTTTTCTTTTCTCCATGCAGTCAGGAAGCTCATGGTCTCACCTCATGAGTTTTCTTGTCCGTCCTCTTTCTCCTCTTCAGACTGGACAGAGGAGGTGAGCTATTGCTGGATCGTGGTATTTGACAGCGGGAGGATTTCTTGACGAGGTGACGTCTAACCCCAGGATTGTCCTCGAAACGGTGACCTTAAAGTGAAAGAAAAGGAAGAACAAAAATGAAACTGTCAGTTTTGTAAAGGCAGATGTTGGAAAAAAAATACAAGTGAACCAACAATAAACTAACACAGTCTGCTTTAACAAATAACACACAAAAAAATGATACATTTTCATGTCTTTATTGAACACACTGTGTAAACATTCATAGCAGATTAATTCCAATTAACTAAAATTAGTATTCCTTAGATTAATCAGCAAACCTGGAGTCCAAACAATGGGCCTGTCCCAATACACACCCTAGAGAGCCACTGGAAATAAGAGCGCAAGACTGTTCCAGCTTCGATAAACATCACAGTTTTGACTTTGGAGCGGTATTTGAGGTTAAGTATATCCCAGGAACTCATGTGTTTTGCAAGATTTCGAGGAAAACTTTCCATTGCAAATTACATTAACTAGACATTACATGTACTTTGGTAGTAAATGTAAAGTGTTGCATGTTGTATTGGTGCAGAGCATGTTTATTGTGAAGCATCACACTAACTAAATCGTTTGTTTCTGAAATAGGGAATACTACAGACATGTAGAAGTTTTATTTAAAGTGCATAGTTTTAAAAATCAAAATAGATAAAATTCGGTCCCGTAAAAACTTGACTTGCATTTTTACAACACTATGCCCTGCTTTTAGCTTAGAAATCTAGAAATCAACAAAAAATATTATTTCGCAGCCTGTGTGGTCTAGCAACTTTCCATAGACGTTTTAGCTGGAAAAACCAAACTCTGCTCAGGCCAATCACATCGCGTATAGAGTCGGCGGGCGGGCTTAAAATAATGACGAAAGAGTTGTGACGGTTCACTGCTACTTGAAAACAAAGAATGGCTGCTGCTGGCGAACAGCTGTCTTTCGATTCGGCTTTGAACGCTACTCTGGATGATTTGAACTTAAGCTTTTCTTTAAAAACAGAACAAAGTACGGCACGTGTTTGGAGATTTGCCGACTGGATACGGTAAAAGTTTAATATATCAACTTGCTCCGCTGGTGGGAAAACACATGGGACTCAGTCGTCACTTCTTCATTGCTCTGATTGGTTGTAGCGTTATCCAATTGCGTATCCCGCCACTCGAATTGAGCCCTGTCAATGATGAGTTCCCAGACCTAACATCTTGATGTAGGTCTGGCATGCCAGGCTACCCTGCTTTCACAGACAAGCCTTAAGCTATAGTAACAGACAGTGTTGTAGTACTCGAGACTCGGACTCGTCTCGGACTCGGTCTCGAGACCATATTTTAATGGTCTTGGTCTTGTCATGGACTCGTGTCCATTTGGACTCGGAATTGACTCGTACTCGAACATTTTTTTTTTAGGACTCGGAATTATTCCCGAGTCCACTCCAGTTCAATTAAAAATATTTATCATGATTATTATTGTATGTTAATAAAATATTTCTTTAAATTGATTGACACGCCTAGTGATTGGTGATTTTCTAGTGCGCAACTGCGCATGACAAATTGTAATAAAATTACTTTTAACACCACCTACTATGTGGCCTTTTTACCCTAAACTGATCATATTTTTTAAACTCTAAGTAAATTCAGTAAAAAAAAAAAAAAAAAGGATTTCTCTAAGTAAATAAAAGTAAATTAGGTAATCAACCCTCACTGGTCTCGGTCTCGACTCGGACTCGACCGTCTCTGGTCTCGGACTCGACTCGGACGCGACTCTCTATGGACTCGGTCTTGACTCGGACTCGACTCTCTCTGGTCTCGGTGTCGACTCGGACTCGAGTGAGGTGGTCTCGACTACAACACTGGTAACAGATTAAAATGCATTATTGACTTGTTTTAACTAAAAGCAACTTGCATTGATATATCCTAAAATATGTTAGTGCCATTGTTTTGTCTCAAGATGGACACCAGTAATGTTTGTTTCTAAGGCACGTTTATAAAAGCCACTTAAATGCCCTGATTGAATGAAGGCTTAATCCTGGCTTAATCTAAGCCATGTCTGTGGAACTGGGCCTATATGTTATAAGTGTGTTCCATCAGGTAACCACTTGAACACTTAGGCCAAATACACAAAGAATGTCATGTAAGTGGTCAAGACTGCAAATGTTGGTATTGGGACAAGCCCAGCAAAGCCAGACTGGAGGTGTTGGTCAGAGCCGCACTGCCCTGTATAACAAACACTCACAGATTTCGATTTTATCTATTTTCCTCAAGCATTGCCTGATCCATGCCTTGAAAAAGTGATTTCAGAAGACATAACACTGAGACGTTTAGGGATAAAAACACCCACAAGCCTTGATATTCATGTCCATGGCAAAACACTTTGTCTATATGTCCAATTTATACAAAAGTAAAATGGTAAATCCAAGGGTTCACGTACCTTTTACTTAACTGTAGCAATGAAATTGCATATTTGTGTGATTGGGAGTAAAAACGGGCCTAGAAAAACAAGAGAATCCCAGGCCTTCTCAGCTGAGTGCAACTAAGAGGCGTACTTTGGATGCTCGGCCTTTCCAAAAAAATTGCTGTGATTTAATATTGTATCATTTTAGCCCACAAACCGAGGTTTTTATTGAATTTGGGATAATTGAAGGGGTGTATTATGAGAAACCCTCTCTCTCCTGCTGTTCCGAGTGCCAAGTAAAAGGCCGGGGCTCTCCAAGGGTTGAGGCCTGCCAGGACGCCCAAGGCCTCAGCTGGTTTGTGTTGTCCTAGTAGCCCGGGGATGTTCGGTAAACAAAGTAAATGTTTTACCCTTTCTCTCCTAGCCTCGCACATGACTCGAACCCCTGCATCCCCCTTTTAAAAAACAAAAAAAGTCCACACACTGGTGATGGGCCTTTACCCAGGGGTAGAGCGCTAACAATAAGGTGGCTGTGCCTTTTGGCTGTACTCTGGTTGTGCTTTTCATGGCAGCAGAGCAAAAATGCTAGAGGAGACCAAAACAGCCAAGTTTTCATCAAAACACCAAAGGACGAAACCAACTCAGGCCGCAAATGTGTGTTTGAAGCACAAAAGTGCTGATTTGAAATCCCAATTCAAACATTTGATCTGTCCTCTCTTATTTTGTTAGCATTACCTATTTACCACCTTCAAACATACTTTCTCAAAATGGTTCAATGGCAGGCTCGCTTTTTGACAAGATCTATTAAAAAATGCATTTAAAATGCAATACATTGAATACACCTCTGAAACTTTAGAAAAAAATCTAAATAAAGGTATAAAATATATTATATTGTTATCATAATCAATATAATACATAATTCTAATGTAATATAATATTATTAATATCTAAAAAACTGAAATAAACTGTATATTCTATCCCTTTAACTCATCACAGAAAACTTTAAGCATTTTTACATTTTTAAAAAAAAATCAAGTTGACAACAGGTTGAATTTTTTTTTTTGTGATCTTGTTGGTTTTTTTTGCTGAATTTTTTTTTTAACTAATATAATTACAATTATCACATTTCTTGCCTCATTTAAACTAGGTGATTTTTTTCAAAATTATCCATTTGCCATTGACCCAAATTCAGGCAGTTATAAAAGTTTTATGACACAGAGTTTGTGTGTATTCTTGAAAAGAAACAGCGAAACAGAAAGATAAGATGGAAATTGATCTCTGCTAGACTGTCTGTCTGCTATTCACACAGACATTTTCCCGAGGGACTGCAGAGAATCACAGACAGGGAAAGGCCTTGAGGGCGACGCACTAGTAAACACAAAGACAAAAGCAAAAGCCTAAGGGTTTTACTGTTTATCAAACTACAAGTAGGCTATTAGTGAAAAGCAGTGTTTGAAGTCTGATAAAATGGTTCAGACCCATCTCTTTCTATATAAGGAACTGTAACATTTGTTATATTATCTACTCAGGTTGTAAAGTGGTTAGTATAAACCAGTATGACTGACTTTCTTCAAATGGATAATGCAATGGTTTCTTTTTCCATGCAATTGTTGTGAATGGGGTGCATTAAAGCTTGAAAAACAAAAACAAGCCATAAACCTAATTTGGATTATTTATTTTTGTAACCATGTTGTGTCTAAAATATGAAAGTTAGTCATGTTAACGTCTTAATTATTGATTTGGCTTATGACTGATATGAGATATGCAAATTTAACAGAAAGACATCTTCGGTTGGTGTCACATCAGAATCATCGAACAATTACTGTTCAGTGGCTAACTATAAATGGCTAAAAACATGCAGGAAAGACAAGAGCATTCGCAATTCAGTATCCAAATAGATGTAAGAACTAAGACCAATCATAATTCAGTGTGCATACAGAAATGATGCCACTGTGTAAACTTTGGTAAGACTTTTTAAATGATTTTGGAAATAAGTTTCATCTCTCTAAGGCTGCATTTATTTGGTCAAAAATACAGTAAAGAATTATTGTGAAATATTAAGATAACAAAGTTTGTATCATGATGTTCCTTCAGAAATCGTTCTATGATGCTGATTTGGTACTCAAGAAACATAACAGTTGGACTGCTTAATATTTCTGTGGAAGTCGTGAAACATTACATGTTTCAGGATTCTTTTATTAATAGAAAGTTGTTGTTTTTTTTTGTAACAATGTTAAAAACTTTAATGTCACATCTTATCTAATGCATCCTTGCTGAATAAAACTAATAAATGACTGACTGCCCCAAACTTTTGAGTGGTAGTGTAGGCCAAAAAAAACGTCTGAATTAGGCTAATTACAGACGAACAAACCTCTAACCATAATGCATGAAGAATATCAATAGGAATCACCATACTTTGTCTGATTTAAGTTACTGCGTAATATGACTCTGCCCTGAGATGATGTGTGTGTGGAGGCTTGGCTGCACATGTACTGTATGTGTCAACAGGAGTGGATGATATGGAACTTCATAACAAGCCATCCACTCAAACATGCCACATCACACCAGAGGCCATTTCATGTCAGCAAATTGTTTGAATGGACTCGGCTTGACGTTAATTATCTTGTGTTTCCCTCCCCGATCAATAAAGCAACTCAGTTCGAAATCCCCAGCAATCAATTTCCAATGCGAGCAAGATCTATAGAGGGTGGAGTGCATTTTTACAATGTCACAACCGCAGTCATGTGAACGGAAAATCCTATTGGATTTAATCAAGAGGTTACACATTCGAGTCCAAAAGCGTACTTCAAGGCTTTTTGTCATTCATTAACCTAAACTACATTATTGTCAATGACAATGGCAAAATTCCGTCGAAAAATGAAGTAAGTGTGAAGCAAAGTGACATTTGCAAAAACTAAGGTTGCTGGAAAATATTACCTTTCATCACACGTCCAACTTTTTTAACAGTAAGCACACTTACGGATCGGTTCGTCCGGGGAGCCAAGGTGTGAGTGGATGGACTCCAGAAGGTCATAATCATCAAAATCCAGCACAAACTCCTCAAAGTCCTCAAAGCCGGCCAATGCAAAGCTTGCCAGAGGGTTTTCCTGATCCACACAATGCCCCTTTCCAGCACCCTTATCAGGGCATTCCTCCCCTGAGCTACCTCTGCTGTCCTTCTCCTTCTCCACGTCTGTCATCTCCACACCTGGTGCCTCCGGATCATCCAGGATGCCACCCTCTTCCGCGACGCTATTTTGTACCTTCTACAAAGTAGAACTCAAAAAAACTCGAGGATATCCTGGAAGCGCAAATTTCTAGAACTATGGAATGACCAGAACTATGGATTGTCCAAGAACGGCAAGTTAAAGAAGAAAAGAGGGAAAAGGGATAATGTCTCAGCTAGGCCCTCATTCCAAAGAGAGTTTGTAAGATCCACCTGGCTGCCTGATAAGGAAATGGTGTCTGGCCCCAGGGTTTCCAAGCAGTAGTTCTGCGAGACGTGTCCTCATGTACGCAAGCGAACAGCAGGGATCGCTGGAATTGGCTGATGATCCAGAGGAAATGTTGATACAACTGAACTACTTTTGAGGTCTCGCACTGATCTATCGGCTGCCTCTGTGCTTTCCATGACGTTGTCGATTGATCCCGTGGCTGCATGAGGGACAGAGATGCGGATTTTCCCCCATCAGATACAGAGCTGGTTCCAGCACCCTATCAGAAAGCAGAGGTGAAAACCTCCATCCGGAACAACATCGGCGCAGATGAAGTGCACAACATGGTGCCACACATTACACAGCACTGTCTCCACATGACCGATCTCCATGGAAACCATGGCTGCTTCTAGATCTCAATCCTGTCTCGTTTTCAAGCGGTTACCTGCACAGGGATTAGCCAATCACAGTTCAGATGAGTCCAATAGTCCATATAGCTGGACGTTTACAAGATTTGTATGCATATGAGAGGGACATTTAATTTTTTGGACATTTAGATCTCAGTTATGTTTCATTTAGATAAGAACTTTCTCATTTTAATTCTTTAGGAAAAAACAAATATAGACTCAAATTAGTCTATTTTGTAGATAAGATAAAAGAGAGCTCAGATCATTTGATTTTTGGGAGAATTTAATGAGAAATATGAGGAAATTTTCTCAGGAGAATGCAAGAAACTGCAGAAAAATTTTCCTTTTTACAAAATCGATTATATTGAATTTAAATGTTCACTGTAATTGCTGACGAGGAAAAACCAATGGGATTGTTACGAAATGCTCCGAGACTGGGAGATGTAGATCCAAGTGCAGCTTTATTTAGAATCATCAAACAGGCAGGGGTCAGGAAACAGCAAAACAGGGATATCAGAGAGTGAGCGCAGAGAGTCGTCAGGTAACAGGCAGGAGATCAGGGCAGGCAGCAAACAGGCAGAAGTCAGGAAACAAACCAGGATCAAAACCAGAGAAACCAGAAACAGGATATACGCTCAGAAATTACAAGCCGTGGCAATGCAATACTTCGCAAAGAGTCCTTGTTTGAATGTGGCTTATGTAGGCAGTCTGAAATGAGGTGCAGGTGTGCGTGTAATCAGTCACAGGGATGAGGCATTATGGGAAACGGAGTTCTGGTGAAGTGATCAGTTCTGATGTGGAGTGCCCTCTGGTGATTCTCTGGGGCACTCCAACTGGTGATCGTGACATAGCCCCACCCCAAAGAGCGGCTTCCAGACGCTCAAAACAAACAAAACTGTCCAGGTGGGCGGTGGAGCGAAGGCGGATCTGGGGGTGGGATGGAGGACCAGGTCCGTGGAGCAGAAGAGGAGCAGGTGACCAGAGCGTATCAGGTTGAGCAGGCGACCAGGGCGGAGCAGGCTGTGCAGGCGACCAGGGCGGAGCAGGCTGTGCAGGCGACCTGGGCGGAGCAGGCTGTGCAGGCGACCTGGGCGGAGTAGGCTGTGCAGGCGACCTGGGCGGAGCAGGCTGTGCAGGCGACCTGGGCGGAGCAGGCTGTGCAGGCGACCTGGGCGGAGCAGGCTGTGCAGGCGACCTGGGCGGAGCAGGCTGTGCAGGCGACCTGGGCGGAGCAGGCTGTGCAGGCGACCTGGGCGGAGTAGGCTGTGCAGGCGACCTGGGCGGAGCAGGCTGTGCAGGCGACCTGGGCGGAGCAGGCTGTGCAGGCGACCTGGGCGGAGCAGGCTGTGCAGGCGAAGGCCAGGGCGGAGCTGGACGAGGCGAAGACCAGGGCGGAGCTGTCGGACTCTCAGGCGTCCAAGGCGAATCAAACTGTGGGCATGACCAGGGCAGAGCAGGCTGTGGACGTGACCAGGGCGGAACTGTGGGACCCTCGGGCGTCCACAGCAGTGAAGGTCCCTCAGGCGGCCACGGTCGTGAAGACCCCTCAGGCGGCCACGGCGGTGAAGACCTTTCAGGAGACCACGGCGGTGAGGACCCCTCGGGCGGCCACGGCGGTGAAGACCTTTCAGGAGACCACGGCGGTGAGGACCCCTCGGGCGGCCACGGCGGTGAAGACCTTTCAGGAGACCACGGCGGTGACGACCCCTCGGGTGGCCACGGCTGTGAAGACCCCTCGGGCGGCCACGGCTGTGAAGACCCCTCGGGCGGCCACGGCGGTGAAGACCCCTTGGGCGGCCTGGGCGGTGATGCCCTCTCAGGACCAGACACCGGCTCGGGACCAGACACCAGCTCAGGAACAGACACCGGCTCAGGAACAGACACTAGAACAGAAATGGTCACAAACACAGAAACAAACTCAGGAACAGACACTGGGTCGGCCATCTTGTCCGGAGACACTGGGTCGGCCATCTTGTCCGGAGACACTGGGTCGGCCATCTTGTCCGGAGACACTGGGTCGGCCATCTTGTCCGGAGACACTGGGTCGGCCATCTTGTCCGGAGACACTGGCTTGGAGGCGGCCATCTTGTCCGGAGACACTGGCTTGGAGGCGGCCATCTTGTCCAGAGACACTGGCTTGGAGGCGGCCATCTTGTCCGGAGACACTGGCTTGGAGGCGGCCATCTTGTCCGTAGACACTGGCTTGGAGGCGGCCATCTTGTCCGTAGACACTGGCTTGGAGGCGGCCATCTTGTCCGTAGACACTGGCTTGGAGGCGGCCATCTTGTCCGTAGACACTGGCTCGGAGGCGGCCATCTTGTCCGTAGACACTGGCTCGAAGGTGGTGACGTGAACAGAATCTGGATCAGCAGAAGTGATTTCAACAGTCTCTGAATCGGCCATCTTGTCTTTAGACACTGGCTTGGAGGCGGCCATCTTGTCTTTAGACACTGGCTTGGAGGTGGCCATCTTGTCTTTAGACACTGGCTTGGAGGCGGCCATCTTGTCTTTAGACACTGGCTCGGCAGAAGTGACGTGAAGCGTCTCTGGCTCGGCAGAAGTGACGTGAAGCGTCTCTGGCTCGGCAGAAGTGACGTGAAGCGTCTCTGGCTCGGCAGAAGTGAAGTGAAGCGTCTCTGGCTCGGCAGAAGTGAAGTGAAGCGTCTCTGGCTCGGCAGAGCTGACGTGAAGCGTCTCTGGCTCGGCAGGGCTGACGTGAAGCGTCTCTGGCTCGGCAGGGCTGACGTGAAGCGTCTCTGGCTCGGCAGGGCTGACGGTGAGCGCAGGCTCGGCAGGGCTGACGGTGAGCGCAGGCTCGGCAGGGCTGACGGTGAGCGCAGGCTCGGCAGGGCTGACGGTGAGCGCAGGCTCGGCAGGGCTGACGGTGAGCGCAGGCTCGGCAGGGCTGACGGTGAGCGCAGGCTCGGCAGGGCTGACGGTGAGCGCAGGCTCGGCAGGGCTGACGGTGAGCGCAGGCTCGGCAGGGCTGACGGTGAGCGCAGGCTCGGCAGGGCTGACGGTGAGCGCAGGCTCGGCAGGGCTGACGGTGAGCACAGGCTCGGCATGAAGCTCAGGCATGTTGTGGTGAAGCTCTGGCTGGACGGTCTCTGGCTGAACGGTCTCTGGCTGAACGGTCTCTAGGAACGCCCCCTCGGCCTTATCCTCAAAGCCCACAGTAAATGATGAGCCGCTAATCCTCAGGGCGAATTCAATATACTGATATAAAGTCCATTGAGGGGTATTATCAGGCATGAGATAATTTATTATGTCCTTAAGTCCATATCGGAAAGCATCTTTTAAAACTGAATCGTCCAAGTCTACCCCATGGCATAGCTCACAAAATTCCTCAACATATTCCTCTATAGAACAATTACCTTGGCTGAGGCGGAAGAGACTAATAAGTGGGTCCATGGTGGATCTCGGTTCTCTCTCGGCTGCTGGATCTGAAGTGGCGAAGTATTCTGTTACGAAATGCTCCGAGACTGGGAGATGTAGATCCAAGTGCAGCTTTATTTAGAATCATCAAACAGGCAGGGGTCAGGAAACAGCAAAACAGGGATATCAGAGAGTGAGCGCAGAGAGTCGTCAGGTAACAGGCAGGAGATCAGGGCAGGCAGCAAACAGGCAGAAGTCAGGAAACAAACCAGGATCAAAACCAGAGAAACCAGAAACAGGATATACGCTCAGAAATTACAAGCCGTGGCAATGCAATACTTCGCAAAGAGTCCTTGTTTGAATGTGGCTTATGTAGGCAGTCTGAAATGAGGTGCAGGTGTGCGTGTAATCAGTCACAGGGATGAGGCATTATGGGAAACGGAGTTCTGGTGAAGTGATCAGTTCTGATGTGGAGTGCCCTCTGGTGATTCTCTGGGGCACTCCAACTGGTGATCGTGACAGGGATATTGAGACTTTTTTTTTTCCGAAAAAATAAATAAATAAATCAAATAACTTAAATGAAATATTAAAATAAACAAAAATATTCACATTGTTGGGAGATACAATTGGAATAGTGAGACAATATTTGTGGTCATTCAATACACTTAACTAAATGTATAGAATATGCTGTATATTCCCAAAAAAATAAATAAAATAAAAAAAAATATCTCCCTGTAATTGTACTCTAATCATATTGCTGTAGCAGAAACAACTGAGATATGAAAAAGAGGCCATTTGAGATTATTCAACAGTGCAATTACAAACTATTCTAAAAATAAGAAACAAACAATGGGGTCATTCACAAAATAAGTAGGAAAATCAATTATGTGGTTTACACAAGTGAGCATTCGGACATTTGTGGAATCTAAATGCCATATAAAGGTGTCACACTTGTCAAAACAGTGGCATGGAGCGGGACAGAGTTAGACATGAGCCGTTTATAGCAAGCTAGTGTGATGCAAGGCTTAAATTCAATGGCCTGTTCCAGTGTGGCGGCCTCATTTGTAATTTGCTGCGGTAGAGCAGTCAATGCTTCCTCTTTTCTAAAAGCAGGAAAGGCTGCGGGCGGGTCTTTGGGAAGGATAATCAATTGGAACAGTGAAGTTAATTATAGCTGGAGGGGAATCATCCACAGAGCCGTTGCAGCCCTCACCTAAAAGCACTCTGCTGGACCCTGGCCTTCATTCACAGGGACTAATTTAGCCATATTAGCTGCACTGTATGTCACGTAGAGTAAACGGCAGTATCATTCATGAAATTAGCCTGTATCGGCGCGCCACATGGAAACATCTATGCTTCCTTCAAAACCCAACCAGCTCCAGGCATGTTAGCACTAAAGTATTTATTAATAAAATGTTAAAAATATATATAAGCAGCACAGAACAATTGAACTAATTGCAACTTATTAATATACCAAAATATAAAAAACAATTTTAGCAATGATATATTAAAATAATATACAATGATAGCAACTTATTAATATATCAATTTAAAAAACAATATTAGCAAGGATATATGATATATTAAAATAATAACAGTGCTGTCAAACGATTAAAATATTTAATCGCGATTAATCGCATTAATGTTGTAGTTAACTCGCGATTAATCACACATTTTTATCTATTCTAAATGTCTCTTGATTTCCAGAGTTTCCATTCAAAATCTTATTGGCATCCATTTCGGCGTCTCGCGCTCGTCATCCACTCAAAACGTAACGTTAACCTACTATTTGGCCGTCTCGCAAGCCCAAACGAGTGTGTGTGGCGTGCCTGTTGTTTTGTTTCCGGTCTAGCTAGATCCGCTTGCGCTTTGGTCGACGAAGCAACAAAACGTCCTTCTCGTGCGGCGCAAGCCATTGAAATGAATGGGTTTCATAGCGCAGCGCGTAATGTTGCAAAAGCATATGAAAAAAAAATACAAAGTTTGCTAGGCCAAAAAGACCGTTAATCGCGCAATAAAAAAATTGACGCCGTTGGTTTGCGTAAACGCCAACCCGGTCTCATCCCAAGACGTCATATAACTGACGTTTTGGGACGTCTTTTGACCATACGTCAATATTCGCCTTTTTAGGGCCCCCTTAAACGTCGGTAGATGAGATTATGGGATCCTAACTCTACCCCATACCTAAACCTAACCCTAAACCTAACCCGTCACCTAACTGACGTTAAAGGTAAAGCGTCAGTTGTATGACGGCCCGGGATCGCCATCTACCGACGTTTAAGGGGGCCCTAAAAAGGCGGATATTGACGTATGGTCAAAATACGTCCCAAAACGTCAGTTATATGACTTTTTGGGATGAGACTGTGTTATAAACGCCGTTAATTACGCGTTTAAAGGGTTTATTTCCAACCCCGTAAGACCTTCATTCATCTTCGGAACACAAATTAAGATATTTAAGATATTAAGATCACTCCTGTATACTAGTCCATAGGCTTCTTGAGGGAATGACTTGCTGGCCTCAAAAAGTCATTAAAGGACATCGTTAAAATAGTCCAAGTGACTACAGGGGCTCAATCTTAAGTTTATCAAACGACGAGAACACGCGCAAAAACAACAAAAATAACGACTTTATTTCAACTATTCGTTTATTTCTCCCTCTGCCTCGAGTCAGGTTACTAGTTTAATAGCGTAGGCCTCTGTTATTGTACGTCACACGCATCACACACATGACCAGCGTCGGCCAATAGTGAGCCTACGTGTGACGTAGCTTTACGCAATCACACTACGTTAACTGACTGCAGGCCCATAGAGAAGGAAGTGAATAGTTGAAATAAAGTCGTTATTTTTGTTTGTTTTTACACATAAAAAGTATTCTCGTCGTTTGATAAAGTAAAAATTTAGCCACTGTAGTCACTTGGACTATTTTAACAATGTTTTTGATGACTTTTTGATGCCAGCAAGTGTCATTCCCTCAAGAAGCCTATGGACTAGTATGCAAGAGCGATCCTAAAATCTTAAATATCTTAATTTGTGTTCCGAAGATGAATGAAGGTCTTACGGGGTTGGTACAACATGAGGGTGAGTAAATACATTTTTGGGTGAACAAACCCTTTAACTGACAGCCCTAAATAATATACAAATAATATTCAATGATGGAAACAATAGAACTAATAATGATAGAATCTTACTCCTGTTTATCCACTATATTGTATACACTCACTATACTGCACACACACACTAAACTACTAAACTTAGCCTCTGAAAATCATCTGGCTCAATAAAATTGTGTTTCTAGCCATTCCCATGGCTTGAAAAATCACCACATCACACAGAGGAACAGCTGGGAGGCCAGCTTGAGCATGGGAGCCCATTTAAAACAAACCTCTCGCGTCAGGAAGAACTGTACAATGCTGCATCTAAGAAAACATCCATAGTCATGTGCAGCACATCTTCAGGGATTCTCCCAGACACGTACGGGACTGACTTCAGTGACGTTCAACAAGATAAAAACACTAAAGAAATAAAATACTAATTTGCACTTTCCAGAAATAGGGTGCCAAAGCCCACAGATCAAACTAAATATTATCAGTGGTGGACGAAGCACACAAATCAAGTACTAGAGTAAAAGTGCAGATGCCCCATTAGTTCTCCTTTTCAGTTTTATGTATTAGAAGTAAGATGTGACTGACAGGTGTGTTTTGCTGTTAGGTTGCAGCTCAGGCTGACATTGTTATGAATTATTGGAAATTATTATTTTTTTTCTCTTATAATAACTTTGGTAAACAGGTCGAAAAGTTAAGCTTAGCAATTGCGGTCAACACTTCTATCAAAAGGCATTTGATATTGTATACCTATTCTTCATGTTATGTCCCGCTGTGGTGAAAATCAAGTTTTTAATGTTGTTTATACATCTATGCGTTTGTTTGTTTTTTATATGCTTTAAGACAAACCATTTGCAAATTCTCATGTCAACACGATTGCTGAGTATTTGCTCCTTAAGACTGCAGTGATCTTAAGGCTCAGTCTCAAAAATGCAGTTTGAATTGAAATATCTGGTGATTCTGACGTCACAAACTACCTGTAACCAACAGGTTAACATGTTATTAAACTAGAAGGGGAGTCTCGAGAGAAGCATGTATTTTTCAGTTATGATATGAAAAATTGGATAGATTTAGCAATACAGCAGGAGTATGATGTATATTACGATGTTATGATGAATTATAGATATGCCTTTCTCCACTGGCAATCTAGGTTGTTCATAGTGTTTCTGATGATAGTTAGAAGGCAGCTGTCTGACTCTGAAATGGCGAATGGGAACATGGTTTGTGCAACATTAGCAACACATTATGATCTGTTTGATAACAGTCAAACAAAAGGCTAATCATATTAATTGTTTTTTGGGGGGTTTAGGGATCAGGGGGTGGAGTTGGGTAGGTTTAGGGTGGGTTTAGAGATCAGGGGGTGGAGCTGGATAGGTTTAGGTATCAGGGGGTGGAGCTGGATTGGTTTAGGGATCAGTGGGTGGAGCTGGGTAGGTTTAGGGGTAGATTTATGGATCAGGGGGTGGAGTTGGGTAGGTTTAGGGTTGGGTTTAGGGATCAGGGGTGGAGCTGGATTGGTTTAGGGGTGGGTTTAGGGATCAGTGGGTGGAGCTGGATAGGTTTAGGGTTGGGTTTAGGGATCAGGGGGTGGAGCTGGATTGGTTTAGGGTTGGGTTTAGGGATCCGGGGGTGGAGCTGGATAGGTTTAGGTATCAGGGGGTGGGGCTGGATAGGTTTAGGGGTGGGTTTAGGGATCAGTGGGTGGAGCTGGATAGGTTTAGGGGTGGGTTTAGGGATCAGGGGGTGGAGCTGGATAGGTTTAGGGGTGGGTTTAGGGATCAGGGGCTGGAGCTGGATAGGTTTAGGGGTGGGTTTAGGGATCAGGGGTGGAGCTGGATTGGTTTAGGGGTGGGTTTAGGGATCAGTGGGTGGAGCTGGATAGGTTTAGGGGTGGGTTTAGGGATCAGGGGGTGGAGCTGGATAGGTTTAGGGGTGGGTTTAGGGATCAGGGGGTGGAGCTGGATAGGTTTAGGGGTGGGTTTAGGGATCAGGGGTGGAGCTGGATTGGTTTAGGGGTGGGTTTAGGGATCAGTGGGTGGAGCTGGATAGGTTTAGGGTTGGGTTTAGGGATCAGGGGGTGGAGCTGGATTGGTTTAGGGTTGGGTTTAGGGATCCGGGGGTGGAGCTGGATAGGTTTAGGTATCAGGGGGTGGGGCTGGATAGGTTTAGGGTTGGGTTTAGAGATTAGGGGGTGGAGCTGGATAGGTTTAGGGGTGGGTTTAGGGATCAGGGGGTGGAGCTGGATAGGTTTAGGGTTGGGTTTAGAGATTAGGGGGTGGAGCTGGATAGGTTTAGGGGTGGGTTTAGGGATCAGGGGGTGGAGCTGGATAGGTTTAGGGGTGGGTTTAGGGATCAGGGGTGGAGCTGGATTGGTTTAGGGGTGGGTTTAGGGATCAGTGGGTGGAGCTGGATAGGTTTAGGGTTGGGTTTAGGGATCAGGGGGTGGAGCTGGATTGGTTTAGGGTTGGGTTTAGGGATCCGGGGGTGGAGCTGGATAGGTTTAGGTATCAGGGGGTGGGGCTGGATAGGTTTAGGGGTGGGTTTAGGGATCAGTGGGTGGAGCTGGATAGGTTTAGGGTTGGGTTTAGAGATTAGGGGGTGGAGCTGGATAGGTTTAGGGGTGGGTTTAGGGATCAGGGGTGGAGCTGGGTAGGTTTAGGGATCAGGGGGTGGAGCTGGATAGGTTTAGGGTTGGGTTTAGGGATCAGGGGGTGGAGCTGGATAGGTTTAGGGGTAGATTTATGGATCAGGGGGTGGAGCTGGGTAGGTTTAGGGGTGTGTTTAGGGATCAGGGGGTGGAGTTGGATAGGTTTATGTACATATGTAAGGTGGGTGGGATCCAGATCCAACTCCTCCCCAAGGATTTAATTTTCTGCAGTGAGGACCATCTCATTATGTGTCCAACGTTGTATAGAGCGATATCATTGTGCAGCGTTTACTTAGTTGGTTGACCGAGTGAATCTCTGATCGTTTACTAATCTCTGAATCTCCACATATACGAAATGAAGCAAGGGTGTAGTAGAGTTACATTCAAGCTATTTTAAGGCATTAAGATTTTTTTTTTTTTCACAGGGAAAACTTTTAAATATGTCATTTTGGTGACTAAAGATGAGTTTTAAGGGATACAATTATTGACTACAGGGGGACTTTAAATAACAGTATTTCGCCCAAACCAAAAAAAAAAAAAAAAAGAAAAAACATGGGATTTGTCTTTATAATACTTTTTTTTAAAGCGATGGGACATTCTATTTGTGGAAAGTGCCAATTACACTCTTGCAAGGGTTTTTAAAGGAGTAGTAGTATTCTTGGACTGTCATACCCTGTAATCAGTTGAGCTTACTTTATTAAGGATAATCATTAATGTAAAAACAACGGGAAGCACTCTGGTGGATGGCGTGGATCCAGTGACCCTGACCACATCTGAACATCTCGAAGGCTTGTTTACAGCCGCGGGAAAGGGAGGAGAGGGCAGGCCAAGTGCTGACCATGGCCAGCCAATGATCCTGCTGCTCTGCTTTCCACCAAAACACATTTATGAGTATGGACACGAATACCCCAGCGCCCCGAAACTTACCAGAAAGCTTGCCAATGTGAACGTCTAAGTCCACTATACAAACACTCCCTGTCATCACTCCCCTTCTCTAGAGTGAGATTTTAAAGAGCATTTGGAGGGACTACAGGCTTTGGCTTGTCAAGATCAAGTTAAACCATCGGCCTGAGACTCTGTCTTTGGTGTGGTTCCAATGACACATGAAATCAAACACGCCCATCTAATTTTGTTTGAGTTACTACACTGATTTCAATTAAGATCGAACGACCGCGACAACATGGAAGTTGTCTGCTTTAATCCTTGTTTTAATCATCATGGCTACACACACTGAAAACTCAAATCAGTTAGTGCACTGTGATTCTCGAGACAAAAGGCTACAGTTGCATTTCGTGCTCATAAATGTACACACCCCTTGCAGAATCCAGGAAAAAGGTTATAGATTAAACCTTAAATAAGAGCATATAAATGATGTCCTTACTTAATTAAGCACAGAAGAAGACATTTATAAGGAAAAGTCATATAGTCAGCCTATTGTTATCAGAAAAAAAACCCTGAAATAAAGCTTTCTTGATTTAACTAGTCATCTACAAAAGATTCATGCTTACTACACTACAGAAAAACAACTACAGTATAAGTGTTTTGTTTTCCAGGTAAAATATCTAAAAATCCTGAAAACAATTCAGTTTTTTTGAAAAGCAGCACTGTTTTCAGGGAGTGTATAATTTATCTGTATTAAGTTTTAGATTTTATCACTTAAAAAAGTCTCCCAGTGTACTAATATTAAAGCTGTATTCATTAAAAAATAAGTCCTAATGTCTCATGCAGTGTTGCTTCTCAAGTATCTCAAATATATCTTATTTTTATTTGAAGACTAAATAATTAAGATAAAACGCTATTTTGATGACCCCAATATTATGATGATAAATTATTTGCATCCTCCAAATTGTGAAAGGACAAATGCAAAACAAAGATAATGTATGTATAAATAATTATTTAATTGTTAATATTTTGTTGTACTGATAAAGAATTAAGAAATAAGAATCTGTGAAATAGAATATTCTAGAAATGCCCAAACTAATAGCAGGTTGATGATTTGTTCCATGTCTGAAAAAAATCGATGCGTATTAGCGTCCCGCTATTTTCATGACTCCTTCAGAACTGATTTTGCTTACTTTTCATGTCATCCAGGTCAGCGCTGGCAAGCATCTGCGCCTCTGCTTCGTCTGTGGGAACTTTCTGGTAGACCGCAGTCTCCATGGCTGTCATGCTGCCTATGCAGATGCGTTCTCGTAGGTCGTAGCTGTTCCGCTGGGCTCCAGCCAGCCGGTGGACGGGCTTCCTGCGAAACCAGCCTCGTGTTGTCATACTGGCAGGTTCTGGAGAAGGGCTAAACCTGTTAAAAAGAAACCTACAATTGAACACTGTTTTTTTACCTATTGTTATTAGCAAGATGAAATGAACTGAGCAGGATGCATTGCTAATAGAGCACATATTTCATAGCTAATAGAGCACATATTTCATTGCTAATCATGAAATATGTGCATGATTATAGGTGGCTGGTTTAACCACATAACACCTACTGTATGCTGAAAAGGTTTACAAGAAAAATTCGCTTTTGATTTAAATGTGCCCCTATTATGCTTTTCGGATATTACCTTTCATGCAGTTTGTAAAATAGCTGTTTGTGGATGTAAAAGGTCTGCAAAGATTTAAAGATTCACTGTAAAAAATAATCGTGATTTTAACGGTAAAAGACCGTGTTGTTAATTGGTTAACAGAAAGTTTCCGTACTATATATACGGTAAATAACTGTGATAGATCTCATGGTACATTTAATGTATTTTTACTGTAAATTTACAGTTTTTGAAAGTGAAAAAGAACAACTCATTGTATAATTTACAGTGAAAAAACGTAAATTGACATTCCCACAATTCGTTGTGTGACACTTCACATTTGATGTATTTTTGTTGAAATAACTATATGGTTCCTCATGGTTTTCTTGTTGTTGTTGTTTTTTTCTAATCAGTTATGTACATTAGGGTTTTATGTTACATTTAATGTTGTTAAATTAATGTTTATTGCATTTTTTTTATTTCATGTGTGTTCAGGTGTGGTACAAAACAGATATCAATTCTACAATACATTAGTAAATTACCATTATTATAAAATACGGTTTATTGCTGTAAATTTTAAATTAAGTCTGTAAACACCATAATGTTGCTACCGTATTTTTGACGGTAAAGTTCTGGCAACCACAGCTGCCGTTTTTGATTTTTTTTTTACAGTTTTATTTTTCACAATGAATTGCACAATAAATAAATAAAGTCCCCCAAAAGAAAGAATCGATTCTGAACAGCCGAAACGAGTCGTCAGTAAAATTCCAGTCTTACTTCTGTGACTTACAACAAGTCAATAAATAAAATGCCACTATATCATCAATTTAATGCTGGCCATATATCCCAATCAGTGTGTTGTTTGGAAATTATACCCCAAATTAAATTAGTCAAAAAATGAATAATATATATCAAAAAATTACCCAAGTCCAAATGATACTAAAGTATCATTGCGCATCACTTGGAGCATTTTTGTTCATTTAATTAAATTCAGGGGCCCAGACAAAATATACAATCAAAAGTCTCATTATTCAAAGTAACGGCACTGCAAATAAAATAAAAAAAAAACATTATTAAATAAGGCAGGCAATTATGCCTAATGATGTTTTATTTGTACATTCCCCTTAACCAAGTTTGCATATATATGCTGCAAGAAGCAGGATAGCCAGCAGAGGGCAATAAAATACAACTTTTCCAGCTCACTCATAGGCAGTCATGTTCTTTTCACAGCATCACATTGTATAAAAAAAAGTTGCATGATGCCCTTTCCATTGAAAGCACATCCAAATGTAACTGCTGTGAATACACCATTCAAATGAATCGTTTAAGAATGAGTGAACTTACACTAATGTCTTGAATGTATTGTGTATTGTTCATTACTCTAATAGAACCTGATCTAAATAAAATGCACGCAATTGATTGCTTACAATTATTTCTGACATAGCGCTGAATAAATTTGATGGCTACACATGAGGGGGAGTAAATGATGACTGTATTTCAAGACTCATTCAGGTGTAGATTTCAATACCGGTTTGAAATCTTTTCCTCCTCTTCTCCATCCGGTCGTTCTTGTGTTTTCTCCTCCATTCCGGCAGGGATGGGTGGGGTCTCCTCGCTGCCCGGGGGTCTCTCGCTCTCCAGATGAAAACTGGTGATAGAGAGGTCGGCCGCCAAGTCCTCCTCACTTCCCAAACTGAGCTGTAAGATCACATCATCTGTCAGCATCTCCCTATTACCCTGCAATCTCTCAGACATATATCCATACATATGCATCAGTGCAGAAAGAAACTGTGCTAAAAGAATATACCGTATACAGCATATTCTTTTTTTAATAGTATGTGCAACTGAATGCAATAAACTCTTCAAGCAATAGTACTCCAAATTGTTGTCACATGACCTCATTGACACATGACCTGTCCAGGTGGTTATGTTTTGTCTTCAAATCAAGATGCATTTAAATGGATGCAGTAAAATGGCAAGCTATTATCTAAAAAAAAATGTTTGTTTGTTTTTTGGAAAACAAGACATAGCATCTTATGGCCTTTTACTCATTTAGTAAATCTTGATTAAAGAGTTTAGATATTTGGACTGGAAACAAGACAAAACTACTATGTAAAAAAAAAGCATTTTTTTGCCATTTTTCACATAGTTTTTAATTGCATATAGCCTTCATAGATACATTAAAAATGAATTATTAATTAATTTTGGATTATTGAAAGAAATAATCAAAAGATTAATCGACTATCAAAATAATCATCAGTTGGCCCCATCAAAAAATGTCTTAAATTCTGATGGTTCAATCTCAAAAGTCAAGAAAGAGACATTTCATATTAAGGCGAGACACTGCAGGTGAATAGGATAAAAAAATTTAACTTACAGATGTCACCATGAAACTTTACCAGTTGATTACTCGCATAAATAGGAGAAAAAAATGTATTACAAGTTTTCTGTAATTTTATGTTTAAATATGCTAATCAGGCTACATCCAATTAAATATGCGCTAATTTGCACATATTTTGAAGTGACGAATCTGACCATTAAAAAAAAACAAGGATCAAAATTATGTTCACGTTTTGTTAATATATTCAATGAAAAGACATTTTCAGATAGGATTATGAATATCTCCTTTTGTTACCCTGTAAATCAGAAAATCCTGCCAATAGCCCTAAAAAAATAGATTTCCGCCCTATTTTTAAGAATAAAATGTCAATAAATCAGGCCAAGAATGATATATCAACAAATCCCTCAGAACAAACCTTCACAATATAGTTAAGAATACGGCTGTAAAGTTTGGTGTATGTACATGCTACAGGAGCGGAAAATCATCATAAAACTCATTTTGAGAAAACGGCCTTTAAAGATTTTTATGGGATTGCGCATTTCGAGTTAAATGGCCCATTTTACTTTCATGATTGGTTGCTGATAAACAGGAAATGACCATATTTGGATCCGACAGCATTGAAGAAGAGAGAGAGAGCTTTCTAACGGTGTGTTCGATGACAGGGTGTGGATCGCGATCACGGAGCAGCGGGATGATTTTGAGGAATATAGGTGAAATCTACACACGCAAACAGACAAAATGTAGTAAAATAATGACCTAAATGTGTATTTTGGACTTTTTTTCAGCACAAGTCTGAAAGACGACATGTTATTGGATACAAATAGCCCAAAATCTCAAAATTGACCAGTGAAACGTTTTTGCCTGCTGTGTGTCTCGCCTTAAAGGGAAGGTTTAGTCAAGTGCATTGCATTGTTTGATACAGTATACCAGCAGAATATCCAGGTACATCAGTAGTACTAAAAATTAATGTATACTATACTTCAATCTACAAAAATAATAGAACCGTAAGTTGAAGTAACCTGAGGCAGCTCTTCAGATGGCTCAGTGGGCGTGGCTGCTTGGCACTGGCCCTCCGTCTCAGACTCCGCCTCCTCCTCATCAACCTCATGAATAGTGGGCGTGACATCTGACGGGGGCACGGACGTCTTCTTTTTCTTCCTCTTTTTCTTTCGCCGGCGGTCCATGCTGAGAACCCTCTTGCGGAAACGCTGCGGTGGGAGGTGGGTGGACAGGGGGTGGTGGGTGTGGTGGAAGGTGTGCCGGTGATCTGCGCATAAAGAGAAAGAGAGAGATTAAGTAAAGGATGATGTTCAGACTGCAAAAGAAAGAGACTGCGGAGTGATACGAGAGACTATCACAGGTCAATGATTCAGTTTATTGTCATTATACGAACACATTTGGCGAAAAAGAATGCCAAACCGTCAATCAGAATCAAGTATTCCAGAGAACCATGTAATAAGCAATTATGAGGTGTGTCACAGATAATTAAGCTGCCATTGCAACATCTCCATTAGTTGGTTCCTCTTGCTCAAATTTCTCTGTTGCCACTCAGGTATCTCTTATTTCACAGGCTTAAATCTTGCATGTTACATTTAAAATGTACATAAATTAACAAGCTACAGCATTTTGTGAATATGATGTGCAGACTTATTTCAGTATTATACACAACAGTTCAAAATATTGAGGTAAGTATTTATTTTAAAATACTTAGTAATTTAGTAATTTATAGAATTTATAATTTATAATAATTTAGTACTTTAGTAATACTTGTTTAAAAGTGACAGTAAAGACATTTGCATTGCAAATAAATGCTGTTAACTTGCTGTTCACAAGAATCCTGAAAAAAATATACATTATGGTTGGTTTCCACAAAAATATAACGCAGCACAACTCTTTTCAACGTTGATAATAATAAGCAGAAAAGTTTCTTGAGCTGCAAATCAGCATGTTAGAATGATTTCAAAAGGATTTCAGAGTAATGAATGATGCTCAAAAATCAGCTTTGATCACAAAATGTAAAATGACAAAATAGAAAAAAAAAATAGATTTCTAAAAAAAAAAATGTAAAAAAAATGTAAAAAACCAAACAAAATAGATTTATAATTGTTTTAAAGGAGTAGTTCACTTTTGAAAAAACTTTTGCTGATAATTTACTCACCCCCATGTCATCCAAGATGTCCATGTCTTTCTTTCCTCAGTCGAAAAGAAATTAAGGTTTTTGATGAAAACATTCCAGGATTTTTCTCCTTATAATGGACTTCAATGGGAACCAGGTCCAACCGAGGTCCAAACGACAGTTATAACAGTTATAGATACAGCTTCAAATGTCTTTAAACGACACCAGACGATGAATAAGGGTCTTATCATGCGAAACGATCGGTTATTTCAAAGCTTATTCCAAAAATGTAACTTTTCTAAGGACAAATGCTAGCCTTTCTCCATTCTGTGAGGCGCGTTTGCAACGTCACGTAATACGTAATTACGTTCAAAAGGTCACGGGCGACGTAGCCAGAAGTACAGAGTCAGAGTGTTTACAAGTTGAACGCATAGGTTGAACGTGCAAACTAACTCAAACGCCGTTTACAAAAAAGGAATTAAAAGGTAAAACAACGATGTCGGACGATTTTGATTCTGTACTTCCGGCTACGTCGCCCGTGACCTTTTGAACGTAATTACGTATTACGTGACGTTGCAAACGCGCCTCACAATATATTACAAGGCTAGCATTTGTCCTTAGAAAAGTTACATTTTTGGAATAAGTTTTGAAATAACCGATCTTTTCGCATGATAAGACCCTTATTCATCGTCTGGTGTCGTTTAAAGACATTTGAAGCTGCATCTGAAACTCTTATTAACACTGTCGTTTGGACCTTGAACCATCCGGTTCCCATGAAAGTCCATTATAAGGAGAAAAATCCTGGAATGTTTTCATCAAAAACCTAAATTTCTTTTCGACTGAGGAAAGAAAGACATGGACATCTTGGATGACATGGGGGTGAGTAAATTATCAGCAAAAGTTTTTTCAAAAGTGAACTAATCCTTTAACTTATAGTTTTATAGTTATAGTTTTTCTTAACATGTACAGTTTTCACACTTTTAAAAAAAAAGTAGTCTGTTAAATCAAAATCTTTCTCGGCTGACCACTACACTTGAGATCGGATCATCCTAGTCAGATTTCCAAACCTGAAACAACATGGCTTAAAGATTATTTAAAATGGAGAGCACATATAATTATGGTTACACATCAGATAGTACTTACACTCAAAGTCTTTCTCATTGTAGCTGCGGCCCATTTTTTCTGCGCCATTGATGGCAGACTCAGTAATGATGTCCCCGAACCTCTCCACAGACAAGGCCTTCTCCCATTCCTCATCTTCTTGTCCTGCTGTGGAGTCCTTCTCTTCTTCTGACAAAACCTGCAGATGAGATCATTAGAAACCACACAGTAAGTGCCAGACAGATGTTCCAGATGCTAAAATACATTTGAGGAAGTATAGGAAATAAACTTGAGGCCAAATGATTCCTTCTGGCATGCTCTGAAGAATTTGAGAAGTTACGGCCAGATGTTTTATGTTCTTCGAGATTGAACCACAACCACACGTCCATTAGCGCTCACCCAGTGCACCGCAATTCTGGATGGGTTATCAGCCACGAAGAACATGGTGACTGAGAGGCATCATTTGAGATTCTAGGTAGGTTTTTATCTAGGTGGCTTGTACTATTGGAAAAGTCACAATTCAGGACTGTGCCTCAAATCTTCTGACACTGTCAGAATTTCATCTAAGGTATAGTACCTTTAATAGTATTGTTAATATCTTACAGTATCAAGAGTATGTCTTCATTAAAATTATCTCATTACCACCATGATTAAAATAAAACAAAACTCTTCGTCAAGGAATGTTGAATGGGACATTGGAAGGGCCAATCATATTATAGCGGCCCCTATGGCCCCGCCTACAGTTCCACCAATGGGAGGCATCTAACATTTGCCTTTGAAGAGCGGGATAAAGCATGCTGACAGGCTACAAGGCTCGCAGATCAGTCGGAGTAAATGTCACGGTGTCAGCGGGAAGTCAACAGCAGCCCTGCAGCGCCCCCATTAACAAACACAACTGCATTCAACAGCACCCGTGTCATGTCCAACAAGCGCCAAGATTCAGAACGGCCAACTGAACTCGGCAAGCCAACAAATCATTTACCCTGAAGCATTAAAACAAACACGAATCCTTTAAAATAGTCACATTTTCTTTCATTCTCAAAATAAGCACGGGCAAATGGCAGGCCTCTCTATAATTAATCAGAGCTGATGGGGCAAATTTGGCAAAACTGAAACGAGATGAACAAATGAGGCACTAAATAAGACAACAAAGTTTCTTTGTTGTCTGTGACCCTCAGTTTTGCATAAATTAATGAGGACAATATTTCATTAAGCTCTGTGTCTGCACGCTGTGTGCCAATCTTTAATCATTGCTGAAGTGGTGACTTTAATGAAGACCTGTGAAGTCAAATGATAAACGGCTGGCTCTGATCGTATGGGAGGCCTTGGAAATGAGCCAGTTTGAGACACTGGAAAAGTCCATTCTGCTGTATCACACGATTTCTGCTCCTTCATGCTTTTGGATGGATGCTTTTCCAGGTTTTGTTTTACTAAAGGAAAAATGGGCTTTCAACAAAACTTGGCTGCCTATACAGTAGAAATGTAAAAAATAAAAATGTAAATGAAAATATCGAAGAAAAAAAAAGGCTACAGTCATCTATTTTGCCAAAAAGGTATGAAAAAGTCATAATCCATAGGCCACTCCCACCAGTCTGCTATAGGCTTGTTTGCATGGAAGCTCATTTCCGTCACAGAATAAAACATTTTAAAAGATAATTGTGACTTCACAATTGCGAGTTTATATCAAGTCAACTGGTCAAGTTGTCATGACAAAGACACTGACAGGTTATATGTCAAGATGTCATAAAGACATCATAAACAATGTCATATTTGCATTCAAAATGTCATTATTGAGCGAAAGACACTTAATGACAGTTGTCATAAACCCTACATCATATTCAAGACATATGTCATGTTTATGAAGGTGTCATGTCAGTCGTATGCACACCCCTTCAAGTAAAATGTTACCGGGGTATCATCACAAACCTCACGTATTTTACATCCTTATTTTATTACAGTAATGTTTTACAATAACAAATATACTAATGTATGTTTTTTTTCTTCTTTTTTTTAATTTAACACTTTTTTCCTACAATAAATATACTATATTATTTAAATAAGCTCAAGAAACGTGAGGATGCATTGCGAGAATTTGGAGTAATTAGGAATATGTCCCAATTCAAATGTTCTTAAAAACAGGTAGAAATAAGCTAGGGTGAAATTGGGGTGAAACCTGGTCATGTTTTCATGAGCAGCAATGTAATATTATCCCTTTTCTCTACCTCTCTGTTCAGTCACCTCTCGGTTTCTCTTCTGTAATTGCCCTTTCTTAATTACCATAATGCATCAAAAGAACAAAACACATCAGGGTTTTCAGAATAGTACTTTTTTGAACAGCATTTCCCACTGTTTCTCTACTCAATGTAAAACAAAGGACCCAAACAGCATTTGCTCTTGCAGTTCTCTGATTGTGCAAATGTTAATGGCTTGAGCAAGACTGAGTGCATGTGCTCCCAATAAAGGTTACGGGTTATTTCAACTGCAAGGTGAACAGAATGACAATGGGAATTCAGTGAGGACTGGCAGATGTGTTTGCTTGCTGTTAGCAAGTGCTCTGGGTAAACAGTAGATAGAGTTACATACGTCATAGGTGGCTGCCCGCTCTGCCGAGATACTGAGGGCTTCTCGTGATACCAACATTTCGGTAGTCGATTCCAATGCAGTGAAATTTCAGGATTATCTTCATTATATTTATATATACGTAGTGCTGTCAAACGATTCAAATATTTAATCGCGATTAATCGCATTAATGTCATAGTTAACTCGCGATTAATCGCACATTTTATCTATTTTAAATGTCTTTTGATCTCTTTTTGTTACATTATTTTTTTTCTCATTTTAATGCTCTTATCAACATGGAAAAGTCGATTAGCTTGTTCAGTGCAAATGTTTTTTTTTTATTATTATTAATGAAAATAACATTGGAATAGTGTTCAATTTCACACTGACATATTTAAATAATCTCTCACACAATGTAACACTGTCTATCAACAAAAGGGTGAAAGAAATACTGACGAGGCCCTGATAGCCTATTGACGAGGGGGTGGAGAATTCGCATCATCTGTGTGTGTGTGTTTGCTTGGTCATCATCAAGTGGTGTTTCAGACTGGACGTGCTGCGATGATGATAGCTCAGTTCACAACGACAAAACACAGATCACTTGGTCTTGTCAATGGGACAATTTGGCAACTTTTTAAAAGTAAACTTTCCATTCAGAATCTTATGGCATCCATTTCGGCGTCTCGCGCTCGTCATCCACTCAAAACGTAACGTTAGGCTACTATTTAGCCGGCTCGCAAGCCGAAACGAGTGTGTGCGGCACAAAACGTCCTCGCGCTGCGCTCTGAACCCATTCATTTCAATGGCTTCCGCCGCGCGAGGACGTTTTGTTGCTTCTTCGACTAAAGGGCAAGCGGATCTAGACCGTAAACAAAACAACAGGCACGCCGCAAACACACGTTTCGGCTTGTGAGCTTTGAGTGGATGACGAGCGTGAGACGCCAAAATGGACCAGGACGCATGCCGCGCCCTGTTGCAAAAGCATGTGAAAAAACTACAAAGTTTGCTAGGACAAAAAGACTTAATCGCGCGATAAAAAAAAATAACGCCGTTAAAATGGGTTTGCGTTAAACGGACAGCCCTAAAACGTATATAATAAAGAACAAAGTAAATGAATGGTGTAATTTTTCTATCCCACTTTTCAGAGGCAGCGTTCCTGTTGCATCTTGTGAATTTGAGTGACTTAAAAACCTGCAAAAATGAGAAGAAACGTCTTTCTGTTAAATTGTCTCAATAGAATTGCTGCGGGCTGTGAACAAAAATCAACATACGACATTAGCACTGAGGTATGATTCACTAACAAATTACTTTATTCTGATCTTTTTTATTGATTTAGGCATTCTACAGCCCCCCACTGCTCTCCCCTCTTTAACCAGAGCCATCTGGATGCTCCACGTTGTTGCCTATGGCTCTTCTTGAATTAGCACTTGTGTGCCGTAGGTCTTGCACAGAGAGTTGTTAGAGCAGTGCCCTGAGAAGAGAGGAGAGGATGGAGGAAGCTCAAGAGGGAGAACTACCAAGAATGTATGCTACTTTAATTCCAGCTCACTTCTAAATGGCGGAAAAACCCTGGTGTAAGTGTTAGTCAGGGATTGTCTCTCTGTTCTTGGCTGCCTGAAAAGGTCACTACTTTTGGGAAATAGTGGGACTGTGAGAATAAATGAGTGTCCTGTGCTTACACAAAGAGCTCAGGTGGGCCTCCACAGTCACCTGAGACCCAGGCCAGACTTAGCAGGCATACCTGCAGCTTTAGATGGCACTTCCAGCTCCAGAATAGCTCCTTGAGCAGCCTCCAGACAAAGAATAAGTGTAACCTCATCGGCCACAGGCTAGAGAAGATGCAGTTACCTCTCTCAGCTGAGGCACACATTTTATGCATGAGATATCAATAGCATGGTATCTTTCAAGTCGATTCTAAAGTTAAAAATGTAATGAAACCACATTTCTGCAGTGTCAGAAGTACTTGATACAAACTCAATTCCATACCTCCATACCACGCAATGTGTTCTTTAATACTTATTACACGGCTCTGTGGAATACTTGATTCTGATTGGTCAATCGAGCCATCCAGTGATATGTTATTTCCAGATAACAAACGGTAAAAATTGGTAACACAAGGATCATTGTGACTTACCTGTTTGTTATCTTATAATTAGTCTGTCATCATTAAATCGCTTCACTTTAAAAAAAAAAAAAATTGTAATAGTAATTGTAATTATGGGGATAAAATATATTGATTTGAGATTAAACTGTTTTAAAATATCTTGCGCAGACCGAAGCACCCTCGCCCTCAGATCACTTGGACGTGGCTGTGGTTACAAGAGGTAAAAACGATATAAATACTGTTGGTTTTCTCACACAAACCGCTCGTTTCATGTCTTAGGCCATCGATGTGTGCTTACATTTACGAGTCATTAAATCGTGTTTAATTTGGACTTCTCTGTGCATGCTCTTGAGGTGGTGACCATAGACCTCCATTATATGACTGACAGACAAGAACGGTTTGACCTAAAAATATCAATATTGAAAATACTGTGGATTGGAAACAAAGACACCTACATCTTGGATGCCCTTGAGGTAAGCTAAAACATGGAAAAAATTAAATTCAAAGTGAACTTTCCCTGTACCATCCATTTCTACCCCTGCCCTAAACCTTAAAACAATGCAAATACAGTGTTGGTAGCACAATCTTATATGTAGCTTTATTCAGCAGAACACTGGCTCATACGCACAACGTCATTCATCTTGAAATCATACGATTCGATTCGTGTCTTCTGATTGGTTCTCTGAACTTAAAGGCTCTTGCTGGCAAAAAGAAGAGGTTTCTGATAACAAACCGGTATTTCTGAATGGGCAGATGCTGGGATTTAGCAGGTTTGAAATGAAAGTACAAAAGTATTTGATTAACCCTTACGAAAAAGAAGTTTATTCAAGTATGCCATTAGTATACTTCTTTTAAACTAAAAATAAGAAAGTATAGTTTCAATTTATTTTTCCTGTACTTCTCAGAAGTATACTATATGTACTTCTCAGAAATATACTTCAAATTACACTTACAGTAAGTGTACTTGACTTATACTGAGAGAAAAGCAAGTATATTGCAGCAAGCAAGTATATTGCAGCAAGCAAGTTCTTGTACTCAATCTTTTGATCCAGAAATACTTAAAAGTATAATTAAGTATTCAAAGTATATAGTATAAGTATTACAGTAAAAAAGTAAACTACTAATATACCCATAAATTCACTTGCAGTACACATGAGATACATAATTATGAACTAGTTGTGCACTTACTGTTACACTTATAGTACACTTAAACATATACTTTTATGTACTAAAAGTGGGCCAATTTAGTCCTAAGCGATATTAAAATAGTACACTTAAGTTTACTACTAGTACATAGTGACATTAGTATACTTACTACATAATGTATACTTAAAAATATACTTGAACATTACTTAAGTATACTACATAAAATGAACTTGAAATATACTTTGTTTTCGTAAGGGAAAGGAGTTGATGTATTATTTGCCGGTTCAATTTTTTTGAGTTTAACAAAGACTAGTAAATTTCTAGTGTTTTGACAGCTCTGCAGCCTCAGCCACAACATCAAATCACCATTCTCCATCTAGCTTTGGTGAACCAAACACAACATGTCCCTTGAGCCCTGAGATACTGATGCTCTCAGTGATGTGTGTCAGGGCTCACTACAACAACAGTGACATTCACAAATGTTCCCAGGACAAACAACAACTTAATGCACATGCGGCCTGTAGTGATAGAAAGACTATACGACTGAAAACAAGACTGTATCGCATCTTTCATGGGAATAAAGAACAATCATGAAGCATTGTAAATGACATAATCAAATCAAAAATGAATAATACAAAGAACTTGTGTATGAAACATGCCATATAAATAAAGTTGCCTCCTTGCAGCAGAGAGAAGAAGCGTACACGTGACTCTTGCACGAGAGAGACTGTTGTCAGAAATGAGGCTCACAGATGCTGCCAAGGAGTGATGGGAGACGAGAATGATGTAAATGAGGTGTTTTGTTTAAGCTTGTAATCGTGAGTCATTGGCTTATAAACAACTCCATTTGTGTCACTGAAGAGCTGCAGGCAGAGACACCTTCCTCTGCTTAAAAACACCAGATCACTAGCACACTACAGCAGGATTCACAGCATCTGCCCTTTCCCACAGTACCAGCGATGACTCACGGTCACTATGGAAAAAATATTTCATGGCATGTTTTTGAAAAAAAGAGGTAAATGCAGAAAAAAAAGGTCTGCTTCGTTCTCTCCAGGATTTCAAATGTGTGTCAATAGCAGGTCAAACTTATGTTCCTGAAGTGTTGAATCCAGCTATAGAACTGTAAAAATACTGACATGTTTTGACTGAATATACAGAGACAAAGCAAAATAAATGATGTAAACATAAAAGTATTTAGTTGTGAACTTCATTTACTGAGATAAATGGGCTGAGAGATAAAGATCTCTCCAAAAGGATATAAATTCAATAGACAACACATTGGTCTTACTCTAATGGTTGCATGTGGAAACATTGACCAGAATGGTATATGATTCACAAACATATGAGCCGGTACTTTTTAATGAAAAAGTCAGAAAGACTCAATAATTGCAGTGTTGCTGTTGTTAATTAAAACTAAATCTAAAACTAAATATTAAAAATAATTTTCTGAATTTAAGATTAAGCTAAAATAAAAGAAACTAATGAAATAAAGCAATGAAAAACTTTCTTGGCAAGGATGGACAGAGGCAACAATGCTCTTCTCTCATTAGCAACACAGATTTTAAACATTGCTTCCCGAATACAAATGTAATAAAGCCAAATAAAGCTGTCTAAAACCGGCGTCTGCGTTTCAGTCCAAAAGGGTGAGTCAGAAATGCTCCTTCAACCCTATACAGACAAATGTGTGAAACTTTCCTGTGAATGGAGGAGTGTGAGCCAGTCCAAACTGTTGAACTCTCTTTAGAAAAATACAGAAAATTATATAAATAGTGTTTTATAGCTGCACAGTGTTTCTATTGACACACATGAAATGGCCCTAACAACACACGCAATACTGCTTTTGAATATTTTTCCTTTTTTTTAATTAGCTATTATTACAACAAGGTCATTTGTAGTCTGTTTATATTACCCTGTAGGTATTCTGATTACCATTGTTGGTATTATCATAGATGTATCCATGTGTTCATAATCTGTCTTATTTTACCTTGTAGGTATTGGATTACCATTGTTGGTATTATTATAATTGTTACCTAAGATCAAGATCATATGGTGTGTATTTAGTAGAGGTAGACCGATTTATCGGTCGATTTTTGGCATTTTTTAACATAATCGGCATCGGCCAATATCCAAGTATATCAAGCCGATTATTAGGCACGCGCATCTGTGGGCAGCCTATCCACAAGTTTCCTACGCCCCATGAGGCCTTGCGTCAAAAGTGGGCGCGACTTCCGGTTGGAAGTAAACAAAGCGCGATTTGACATGCTTGACACTCGTTCATTCAACAGCTGACAGTCATTCAAGTTATAGCGATCCAAACTAGCTAACGATGTGGGAACACAACCTCAACGAAATTCAAAAGGGTGAAATAACAGTGCCTTTACCCTCTGCAGTAGTTGATTGGGAGTATTATAATAACATTATTAATAATCAATACTCATCAAGGCATGGTGACAGACAGTTGTGCGAGCTGACAAACAATTAAAATAAAAAATACACACTTAGTCATTGTGCTTTGGAGTTTATTCAAAATTATAAATGAATGTGCTGCTTGAATACATTAACTGGCACATTTGGTATTCTGTCAACACAGGCTTTGATCCTGAGTTTAGCTGTAACATCAGTAGCGAACAGCCAATCACATGCTGATAGAGTTTAGAGAACATTATGATTTTAAACAAATGTACACAGGAAGATTTGTCGTCTTTTGGGAGGTGATGGAAACTACAGTCGTTGACAGGATCACTCTGATTTCGTTTTCAGCTTATGTTCAAAACAATCCCGTTTAAGCCACTAAATTAGTTTAGTCCGGCTATACATACAACCGCGAACAGCACATGTTGCCCCTGAGCTCCGTAACGACATCTCTCATAAAGATTTTCGTCTTTAAATAGTAAAATAATTCTCCGAAAAACAGCTAGCATCTTCGCTAACTAACACACAAAATACCATTGGAATGCTACTTCCGTCGCGTCACCGGAAGTTTCACCCACTTTATTTTTTACAGGAGCGCCCCTCGGAAACTTGTGGATAGTGTTGTCGTGGAACACGTGTTTGACGTGCGCTGCCGCTAGAGTCATTTTCCAGCCGAGTGAGCAGCAGAAATACGTTTTTGTTAGAAGTTAAATTAAATAAAATATAATAAATCTTATATATAAAAAATTTAATCATTTAAAGTTTTTTTTTTTCATTTGTCCATTTGTCTTTGTCTGTTAACAAACAAAACAAACCAAAAATACATGTTTCAGGACATTTTTTGAGAGGATAAAATGTTTTTGTTGAGAAAGTTTGTCTATGTTAAGTAATTATCATTTCTTTTACATTTTATCTTTCAAATAGAGGTTAAAAACCAAGCAAATATCGGCCAAATATCGGCCAAAATAAATCGGCTGCATTAATCGGCCGACCCAGATTTCAAAAGATCTGTATCGGCATTGGCGTAAAAAAAAAAACATATCGGTCGACCTCTAGTATATAGGATATGTTTTTGTTTTTTTTGGTATTGTTTTGCTTTTGGTGAGGAGAAGGGGTTCCCCTTCTTTCGTTTCTCATGTTTTCTTATATGTATTTATATACAAAATTGTAATTGAGTGTTATGATAATGTGTAAGGAAGCAGTTAGCATTGTTTTGTTTTGTTAATGGTAACCAGGGTGGGTTCAAATAAGTTGACTTCTACCCACTCTGTTTCGAGCAATAGATGAAGTTTTGTTAAAGTTGATGAAGGTATGATGAATTTAAAGGCTTGTACAGATTATTCAAAATGCTTCTTATTGCCTTGTCATTCTTTCTTTCTTTCTTTCTTTCATTGTATTTACAGTAAATATTCATACAAACATTTTATTTCTGTTCTCAAAATCCATATACTGTATATTGCTGAAATGAAAATCTATAGGTTTACCAAATTATTAATTGATTAACCATTAAGATCTGTTGGATTAAATAATAGACAAAAGTATTAATCTGAACAAAAAGAGATGAAAATCAAAAGTTTGATAGTAAGAGCTTTATGAAAGTGAATTGTACTAACACAGTTGAAAACATAATGAATTGTTTGAAAAAAGTGCCCTTTTGATGATCTGTTGTGATATTAGCACTAAGAGTTTTGAAAATGTACACCTTACTTGTGAAAATAGTACCAAAGCGAATAAAAAAAAACTGTATATAGCATAATTTATTGAAACTAATTCTCCTGCCTTCTTTGTTATATATCTTGTGGAATATCTGAGTTTGAACTTCATTTGCCTTCATTGCATTTATCTACACCACCAGTCCGTGACAGCAGAACAATAAAAAAACAAAATTGGTGTACAAACAGAAATTGCAAAAATTTCACAAACAATTACAGTTGTGAGTTATAAAATCTGCATTGCAATATATAAACTCACAAATCTGAAGAAAAAAAAAACAATCTAAGATATGTCACAATTCCCTTTCTAGTTTTTTATTCCATTAGCTTCCATAAGTAGCACATAAGTATAAAAGATTGCTTTTCCAGTAAAACATACTCCAATAATCTTTGTTTTATTGTCAGCTTTGATTTTTCTTTTCTTCAGTAGAAGAAACTAGTATCTGTAAAAGTCTGTCAGTCTATATAGTTATAGAATTTTTTTGTTATAGCAGGTCAATGATGAGATGTTCGTTTATGTTTCCTGAACAGACAAGCACATTTTTCCAAGCCTTAGTGAGTTTCCGAGCGAAATAAGAGATAGTATGGACTATCCCTGGAATAGATGTCCGGCCCTAATCGGTCCCTTGAGGACCCCGCTAGACGCTGCTTTATCAGTGTTTGCACTGTACGGGGTCGAGGATAGACGGATCTCTATTCTCAGTGGTCTGAGCTCATGGTTGTCATGGTGACGATGATATCATAGTGCTGTGTACAGCTGGGGTAACCGCCCCCCCCTCCCTCTATCCTGATGCCACCTGTTTAGATTGGGAGGGGCAACATTGATCTGCTGCTTAAAAATGTACAGCATGTGGTTTACTGTGTATAAAAAGATGGGTGGTATAGTTTGTTGCTCAGTTAGAACAGACTCATATGCTCAAACAGACTGATGCATAATAGGATTAGATTCGTACATACTTCCAAATTCTTGATCACTCTCTGTCCATCCTGTTTGTTACTTTATCTTAGTCACCATCATCACAAGAACAGCTCTGTTAAATGTTCAAAAACACATTGCGCTGCAGTGTGACTGCAGAAGTGTGTGTCCTGCTGCCACTGGATTTTATGGGATGTATAAATAACACTCGGTCAAATATTTGCGTGTGGAAAATCAGCGTGCAATTCTGGGCTAAACTGAAACACCACATCAATCTCTGAACACTTTCGCTTTACTCAGTCTGGCCAAATCATCTCGCTTACCACTATTGATATCGTTATTCTGTTGATTTTTGCCAATTCAAAGAGGGGGTGATGCTTGTGGGAAGTCTGCATCAACATACGGAGTGCTGATTATTGATTTAGAAAACAAGTAAGTACCAATGTGCAGCATTAACATGTTGCTTTTGTCTGGGTTGTACTATAATGTCTCCTGGACACTATTTTATTGCTAAACACTCGATTCTCTTTGCCGAAACATGATATGGCGATCTTTACAGCCAGGCACAACATAGCAAATGGCCATCCGCATGCGGGTCGACACCAGGCAATTAATCTGGTATCTGATGCCATGGTGTAGCAGATTGCTCCCTAAAACGATCCAACCACACTTACTCACAATATGTTCATGGAGAGTTCATGGAAACAGGCTCTAAATTCTGGTGAGGCTCTAATAGATGTAGGCTATGTTCCGAATCCTGTCTAACAACTGATGATGATGTATTTAAAGGGCTCATGTCATTAGGAATCAGATTTTCCCTAATCTTGTGAGAGTTCATTGTGCTAAGAAAACTGTAACTATGGGCTTTGCCATATGACGCTAAAAAGTCTATCGTTTCATATTATGCTCTCTTTATTTGCTTGTTTATTTCTTGGCCTACTTTAGGCCCCTTAGTGCCAATCGGGCATCGTTTAAATGCCACGGCCTACCTGAGCATTGTTTCTGACCTTGTCCTTCCCTTTATGGCCACCATGTACCCATCCTCTGATGGCTACTTCCAGCAGGATAATGCACCATGTCACAAAGCTTGAATCATTTCAATTGGTTTCTTGAACATGACAATGAGTTGACTGTACTAAAATGGCCCCCACAGTCACCAGATCTCAACCCAATAGAGCATCTTTGGGATGTGGTGGAACGGGAGCTTCGTGCCCTGGATGTGCGTCCCACAAATCATCCACTCCATTAACTGCAAGATGCTATCCAATCAATATGGGCCAACATTTCTAAAGAATGCTTTCAGCACCTTGTTGAATCAATGCCACATAGAATTAAGGCAGTTCTGAAGGCGAAAGTGGATCTGAGTATACGAAGATGAGTATTCAGAACCTAAGTCCTCAGTAAAATTAACGGCAGCACATTGCCATAGTGATTTACCTATGATGAATTTACAGCTGAGCGCAGGCATTTCACTCACGCTGGTTTCTACGCTATTCATCAATCCCATTTGCACAGTCTGTACTATCTGAATTTGTGATTGCTGCTTTGAACAACTGATTGCTGATACATTTTAAACTTGAAAGAACAATTTTTAAAGTTGACGTTGTATATAGCTATATTTTATATTTGTCCTGTAATCATGTGTTTTTGAAAAGTGTTTTATTTATATTTTATATTTCTACACTCCTACTCAAACATTTCCCCGGAAGTTCTAAATAAAGGAAGAAAAATTATCACATATGAATGAGTTTTCAGCATTTTTGAGTATATACTTTAAAATGTAGAAAATAATTAGTCTTTTCCATGTGGTAAATATATAAACTATTAAAGGATTAGTTCACTTTTAAAAAAACTTTTGCTGATAATTTACTCACCCACATGTCATCCAAGATGTCCATGTCTTTCTTTCCTCAGTCGAAAAGAAATTTAGGTTTTTGATGAAAACATTCCAGGATTTTTCTCCATATAATGGACTTCAATGGGAACCGGATGCCTCAAGTATCAAAAGACGGTTAAAAACTGTTTCAGATGCAGCTTCAAATGTCTTTAAACGACACCAAACGATGAATAAGGGTCTTATCATGCGAAACGATCGGTTATTTCAAAACTTATTCCAAAAATGTAACTTTTATAAGGACAAATGCTAGCCTTGCTATATTCTGTGAGGCGCGTTTGCAACGTCACGTATTACGTAATTATGTTCAAAAGGTCACGGGCGACGTAGCCGGAAGTACAGAGTCAGTGTTAACAAGTTGAACGCATAGGTTGAACGTGCAAACTAACTCAAACGCCGTTTACAAAAAAAGGAATTAAAAGGAAAAACAACGATGTCGGACGATTTTGATTCTGTACTTCCGGCTACGTCACCCGTGACCTTTTGAACGTAATTACGTATTACGTGACGTTACAAACGCGCCTCAGAGAATATAGCAAGGCTAGCATTTGTCCTTATAAAAGTTACATTTTTGGAATAAGCTTTGAAATAACCGATCGTTTTGCATGATAAGACCCTTATTCATCGTCTGGTGTCGTTTAAAGACATTTGAAGCTGCATCTGAAACAGTTTTTAACCGTCTTTTGATACTTGAACCATCCGGTTCCCATTGAAGTCCATTATATGGAGAAAAATCCTGGAATGTTTTCATCAAAAACCTAAATTTCTTTTCGACTGAGGAAAGAAAGACATGGACATCTTGGATGACATGGGGGTGAGTAAATTATCAGCAAAAGTTTTTTCAAAAGTGAACTAATCATTTAATTGGTTGAATTTACAGAAAAGGTACTATATGGGCTCTATGCACGGCGGTATTTCCGGTGAAGGATTAAGGATGCTCGATAACTTCCGCCGATCGTAGAGTCCAATGCAATACTGAATTTATATTGAATTTTATACTCCATGGTTATAATAAAGAAACGTTAGTCACAAAAACAGATAAAACAGACACCCCTCGTTGTGTTTATGCTTCTTTTTAAAATTATATTAAATAAACATAACTATATATAAAATTACATCTAAACGTATGTACGTTTCGTTTCAAAGTCGGGAGGACAGTAAATATTGAAGACTCTGCCATAATCCCGTTTTCCTCGGTTCGAGGAAATGGACGAGCATCCTTGTGTCAAATGCAGAATTTATGCGTGCATATAGCCCATTGTGATCGTTATTGGGATATGAGATGACTTATATCGTGATATGAGATTTTGGTCACATCGCCCAGCCCTATTAAATTCATATGTAAATGCAGTATACGTAGCATGAAATAAATGCATTTCGGTGAATTTATTTTTCACTAGGGTATGGCTGATAAACTTGATAAAAATTAGTTATCGCACACAACAAACAACACATTAGATGCAGGCAACCACAAAAAGGGCCATTCAAATATACACACACACTGCCTGAGATCCATGCATCCCAAGTGTCAAACGAGACGGAGGTCAGACTGATGCTATTGTCCTGTGTACGGCCCGTGTGTTTCATCACATGTAACCCAGCACCTGCGCCTCCCTGCTTGGCGCGGCGCCACCAGCCCCAAACCTGCCGTTGCTCAGGAAACCACATAGCAACCATTTGCAATTCCAACCATATACAAGTCGTCTTCCCACCATATATTTTCCACACACAAAAAAAAACATGAAGCAGCACAACTGTTTACAACATTTAGAAAAATAAGAAATGTTTGTTGAGTGATTTCAGTCATGCAAATGCAGTGAGGAAAACCTAAACTTCTCAAAAGCTGTTCACCAAACTTATGATTCAAAGAGGATTACATTTACATCCAAAATGGTGATAAATCTAAACAAAACCCAAATTATAGGTATTTATTGCTTAAATCATATGGGTTCAGTCATATATATTGAATAGAAAGAGCTTGAGTGCATCTGTAATTACAAGTGGGTCTTTTCAAACAGTATGTGAATAGTTTATATCGCTTCATTAAAGCTTGTACTGCAAAACACTGTGTAAATAATGATTTCTAGACTAGTGCATGTTCACCCTTTTTCTAAATAGGCTCAATGTTGAAACTCCACAACTCAACTCCACAGCTGTGCTTCTGCTTTATAGCACCACAAAAGCAATATGCTCTTAATAATCTACAATCTTAAGGATCTTTATTGGCATTTATGGTTCCATAAAGAACATCCATAGCATTTCCATTCCACAAAATATTCTTTAATGTGGAAAAAGGTCCTTTAGATTATTAAAATATTCTTCACACTAAGAAAATGCTAGGGGTCGCTAATGGTCGCTAATCGAGTCTTATAATTACACAGGCGTAGGTTGATGGCGCAAAATTTCCTGCAGATTTATGGAACTTGCCGTCAAGCTGATGGATCTAATAATGTTTATGGATGAGTGACTAATACATTGATGTTTTTAACAAACCAATTCAGGCATAAACGACAGAAGGACAAACCCCACAGAATGTGAAGTCCTTCTACAAAACAAAATCATTACATTAGGAAAAGAAATATTCATACATCCACCAGTCAACATAAGAATATAAACACTGCTTACTTCCGATTGAGCATCAAACTCTTAGTTTCCCAATCAGGACTATTGATCGTTTGTATTCATAAGGCATGGTTATTTCTCCATTACCAATCTGCTACTTCTACTCTCTACACCTGTTTTATTACTGAGAGTATTACTCCTTGTTGCCCCCTCAAGGTGTGTAGTACAATTACAACCCCAACCAAAAAAAAAAAAAAAACATATACACAAATTTGACTGTTACAACGCTTTATCTAGAGCAAGTAACTAAGCCATTTATTCACATTATATCATCATGGTATTACCTGGTCTTTACAATACAACGAACACTCATGACTGTAAACTACACTGTAAAAAATAACCGTGATTTTAACGGTTAAATACTGTAAAAATGCTACAGTGCAAAACTGTTAATTGGTAAACAGAAAGTTTCCGTACTAAACACAGTAAATAACTGTGATATAATTTTACAGTAAAATACAGTTAAATTTACAGTTTTTGAAAGTGAAAAAGAACAAATCATCGTATAATTTACAGTGAAAAACCGTAAATTGACATTCCCACAATTCCCTGTGTGACACTTCACATTTGATGTATTTTTGTTGAAATTACTATGGTTCCTCATAGTTTTATTGTTTTTTGTTTGTTTGTTTGTTTGTTTTTTCTAATCAGTTATGTTCATTGGGGTTATATGCTACATTTAATGTTGTTAAATTAATGTTTATTGCATTTTTTTAATTTCATGTGTGTTACCATGATGGTGCTTAATGTTTGTGTGAATGACATTGTGCAGCTTCTTTAATTAAGTATTGCTTTATACAAGTATTCACTTGTGATGAGCTGCGATTGCTCATGTAACTCTCAACACTGTTGTGATGATTGTTGGTTGTCAGTGTATTACAATGGTCTAAAACAGATATCAATACATCAATAAGTTGGTAAATCCACATTTTATCAGAAAATAAATTACGGTTTGTTACTGTAAATTTTAAGTTAAGTCTGTAAAACCATTAATGTTCCTACCGTATTTTTAACGGTAAAGTTCTGGCAACCACAGCTGCCGGTTTTTTACCGTAAAATGTACGGTTTATTTTTTACAGTGTATGCTTTTACTATCTAGTAATTGCTGACTCTATTACTCCAACTCTGAACGAACTCTCTGTTCCTCACCACGGTGCGTCTCGGGTGCTGCGGTAATCACTCCGCCCAAGTAGCAGTGCTTCGCCTTCTGAGAATATAGTTCCCAATATTTATATGGTTAAAAGAGGGCTGTGTCTCATATGACCTTGTTATTTGTACACTCTGTGACTTTACAATTCACAACATGTACATAGGAAAATGTTTGCCTTATTTTGTCACTTATTTGGAATTAGTATGCTAGCTGTATCCATTTACATCCAGTCTTTGTGCTAAGCTAGGCTAGCGGTGGGTGCATCAGACAGAGTTGCAGCACGCACGGAGATGAAAAAGGTATGTATGGACTTATATAACTCTGGGGGATATGGTGAATAAGCTAAAGTCCCAAAAAGTCAGAATGTTCCTTTAATACTCACGCAGGTCAGTTTATTAGACGAATGAAGCTTGTGAGGTAACAGTTAACGCAGCACTGTCCCACTTAGTCGACGTGTGTTGAAAGTTCTATGTATTGTATGTGTTAGTTTGTTGGCTATCTGAGACTAGCACTACACTAGATCAACATTAGAATAACATACAAATCATATTCTAACATTTAATCATGTTGAACTATATAAAATTGATTAGTTTTATGTACATTTGCTCACCTGTCTAATAAAGTATATGTAAGAGCTCTGTCAAGTCGAAGTTTGTCACGGACGTGGAGCTGACGGCATCTTGAAAACACCTAGTTGATATTAATCCTAGTTTTAGTTTTCATTTTCCCCCAAAGCCTGCTTGTCATGGTCCATTCTGTTTGAACGAAACAACAACAGCGTACGGCTAGACGTTACGCACTAGGCAGTTGGCCACGTCTGTTGCCATGGTTACTATAGTACTACTAGCGGAAACCAGCGATAACGCGGATATTATGTCATTGACAGGCAACAAGTGAACAGGGATCCTGGGACGGCCAATTATTTAAAATGGGAATTTCTCTGAAAATTGGGATATTGTAAGTACACAACTACTGGAAGTATGCAAGTGATTTTTTGGATATTTATTATAAAATTCTTACATATTGTACCTTAAAGAACTAAAATGGTTAGGCATCTCTGCAAAAAAAAAAAAAAAAAACTCACAACAGGCAGGGTCTTCACATCTCTCACCTGATGCAGGTTGATTAACACATCTGTCTCGGGGGCATGACCTCCTGTCGCCATGGGGACAGGGAGGGGCGCAGCTGCGGGAACACGAGGGGGTCTGGGATCAGCCCTTCTCTTTCACGGCTGGATTTCCAGTCAGCCTGTGGGGTGGCATAACCTGTAAGAGCGAGACCGCATTAGGCCACCAGATCCCAAAACAAACAGAGGAGCAAGGGTACATGGGAAAGGAATACTTTAGTTGCAGAATTTCCAGAATAAATCAAGAAGAAACACACAGTTTCTTTTCTAGTCCTTAAGTTGGAACACAGGAGCTCGTCAATAGCCAATGAACTCAACTGACATAATATTGATTGTGTTAAAATGTTAATCCATAAAACAACCATGTTAAGCATGAGAAAGTGTCTGTACCCAGTTGGTAAGATCGATTCATTTACATGAAACAGTTCAAAATGTTTCAAATCTATAAAAAAAAACCAAAAAAAAAACCCATAAAAATCCATTCAAAACTCATTCAATTAATCATTTGCATCATGATTACAGAAGTCTCTGTGTGGCTATATGTACATCCATACACACAGTGAATATATATATATATACACACACATATATATATATACATATACATATATAGGCTACCCACATCATGCTAATTCACATTTACTTAATTCATTAATTTATTTAATTTATACACATTTATTAATTAACACGTACAACTTTTGATCTTAAAAGTGTATTCATAAATGTTGAGATTAATTAATGCTGTATAAGTATTGTTCACTGTTAGTTCATGTTAACTAATGTTAACAAAATGAAACCTTATTGTAAAGTGTTACTGTACTTTATGGTTTACCTGCATGTCATGTGACCGTTAATCGATATCAGAGAACTGTGAACATGAAAATGTGTTGTTAAATTATTGAAATATTAATGTAAAAATCTCAAGGGGTACTTATATACCATACCTATGTATTTATTATAGTAATAATTTTAACTTATAATAGTTATAAAACTTTAGACATGTCGCATTGTACTACAACAAGTTGGCAAACATGGATTTCAGAGTTTCAATTAACAATAAATATTTTGAATGTGCTCATTTTCTTGCCATGCTGACAGTTGTCTACATTTTAATAGGAGCTTTGAGCTAATCTACAAGCCAGGCAACACAGTTATTTCAAAGTTGAATCCTTGATTCATACATATCTATGATTGTATTTAATTGATAAACAGTCATAAACATAATGGTACAGTAAGCAGATTATTAACCCAAAATAAACCGACTCAGGATGAATGGGCTTTATTTAGCGACAATGACCAGCTAAACACAAGCTTATGCTCACACTAAACAACAGAGCAGTCAAACTGGGTTCTTCAGTCATCTTTTCATAAGTGGATTTTTATACAAAGACCATGGATGTAATTAGTAGGCTATGGCACCACAACATTTGAGTGTGTATGGGGTGAGTCTGCTGTGTGGTTGTGCGATCGTGACAGTGTTCGCTCTGCAACTGTAGATCCAGAGTCTGCTGTATTATATGATAAACAGCTCTTGGGAATCCAGCACTGATGATGACTCATGTCTTGAGTTTGCGTCACTGCAGACAGCACTAGCATACGTCTCATTTCTGCCATATAAACCGCACCCAGCTCCTTCAGGAATGCAGCTTTACGATGGACTGCTAAACGACAGTGGCATCTGCATGTACCAGCATCTCTGACCTGAAACGTCACAGTTCTGCTGCCTTGAATCCACACAAATCTAAGAACATTGATGCCAATCAGATTGAAATGAAAAGAACTAGTTTCTCATCACTGGTATCATCTCCAGGAACGGTTGCTCCTTCATAGCTCAAGCTAAAACAAATAAATACATTTCATTTCAAACCACAAACACCGTGCTAAGTGAGTTGGTCGATTGGAAATACGTTTATGAAATCTAGTTACATGGAAATACATGAATTACATCTGTTTATTAAAATATATGGGCGAATAACTATAGCTAAGAGGAAAATGGGTTGCATAAGTCATAGTTCAGCTCATTTAGCAAGTGCTTCGGTTTGCATGTAGAGACCCTCAATATGCTACTGTGTTAATATGGGCCTAATTTTAGCCTTGTTAGTGGTATTAACTAGATATTTCGTTTTAATTATTCTATGCCCTGTAAACTAGCATTATAAGCTAAACAGTTTCTCTTTACATTTGATTATCATGAAAACAAATCCCAGAGAATGGTAGACTCGGTACCAATGTGTTATTTGACTATAGGTTCATTTTGTCATGAGTTCTTTGAGCATGAACATTTACATGTAATCATGTTGAAGATTTGACCTTTAAAATTGGGTTAAAACAAGAAAAATATACAGCATATGTATGGAAGGCATTTTCTGCCAAAATTAAATAAATAAATTAAATGATAAAAATGAAAAATAAAACAAGTTTAACCATTTCATTGCGGGAAATGGTACGCAGAATATGTGACAAAATTGATAATGAAATTAAATTAAACTTGTTTTATTTTTCATTTTTATCGTTTAATTTATTTATTTAATTTTGGCAGAAAATGCCTTCCATACATATGTGCCAATTGGAGTATAAAAATATGATTCTATATATATTTTCTGAAATATAATAAAGCCTTCTCAAATAAATTGACCTAGTTTTTAGGGGGGGGGGGGGGGGGACGAAGAAACTAAAGATGAAAAAATGAGACAATATCTGTGTTTACATGGAGCCTGATGATCCATTTGTAATCTGACTAGTTGCACAGTCGGAAAAACAAACTAAAAGTAGCTAGTTGTTGATGTACAGCAATAAATGTGGATAGCATACCTAAGATCATTTGATCTTGGAAGAATTTGATGAGGAATGTTTGAGCTCTGACTTAAATTGGCTTTTATATCTTGGCAAATCTGAGCGCTGTGTGTTGAGATCACTTCTGAAACTCTAGTGCTTCTCAAGCTTTTGGACTCCATTACCAGACAGTCCATTTTTTCCAACCCCAAAGTCCAGCCAATCATAATTAATGGCAGGATTGAAAAGGATTCTAAATTAAAAACAACAGTTTGTATTAGACAACTTAAAAGATATGACGCTGGTCTAAAAGCATAAACAGCTGTGTATACTTAGAGTGATGAATAAATCAAAGGACCTCAGTTACAGATCCTGAATGAAGCAGGACCGTGTGAGAACAGATTCACTGCAAACATGGATCAAGTGTACCTACTCACAGTAGAATTCGGCAGTAGTGGGCGGTGTGGACTGAAACTCGCAGTAGTGGGATGAAAAAAAATCAATCCAAGTGGACCTCTGCGCTGCAGTGAAAAAGTGTCAGAGTGAGAGCTCAGCGCTGCGGAAACATGATGTTTTAGGCTTGGATCTTCTGCAGTTGTAACATTATTCTATTTTTTTAAGTCATTTTCCAGCACCGTTGGAAGTATGCACAGACCGCTTGATTGAGGAAAAACTGCACTAGAGAAGATTTGATGTGAGATTTCTGGGGTCTTTTTCTCAAGAGAAGAATCCAAGAAGCCGCAGACTTCGGTAAAAATCCATCTGCTCTCCACTTAACCCCTTAACGCCTGAATTTATAGCTGTATATAAAAAAAATGTTTTATGTGTGTTTTTGCCTTTAAGTAGATGGTAAATAATGTTGAGATTATCAATTTCACTTTTGCACAACAAATAAATCAAAATTTTGGTATGTTGCAAATCTGCAACATCAGGCATAATGGTCAATTTGGGATGTTGCAAATCTGCAACAGCGGGCATAATGGTCAATTTGGGATGTTGCAAATCTACAACAGCGGGCATAATGGTCAATTTGGTATGTTGCAAATCTGCAACAGCGGGCATAATGGTCCATTTGGGGTCAATTTGGGATGTTGCAAATCTACAACAGCGGGCATAATGGTCAATTTGGTATGTTGCAAATCTGCAACAGCGGGCATAATGGTCAATTTTGGGTCAATTTGGTATGTTGCAAATCTGCAACAGCGGGCATAATGGTCAATTTTGGGTCAATTTGGTATGTTGCAAATCTGCAACAGCGGGCATAATGGTCAATTTGGGGTCAATTTGGTATGTTGCAAATCTGCAACAGTGGGCATAATGGTCAATTTGGTATGTTGCAAATGTTCCTGACCGGAGTAATCCTCGTGCGTAAACAGGAAATAAGTCCATCACTTTGCGGTCCCACCAGAAACAAGTGCTTGTCGAAGGTCCCAGGTCCGTAGCGAATATGCACTAACCGGCATTGGGGGAATGCAGACGTTATCTCGGCTGCTTGACTGAGTCAAACGGTTTGTAGCATATTTGTGACAGTGGGCGTTAAGGGGTTAAAGGAATAGTTCACCCATTGACTTCCATTGTTGGGAAAAAAAAACTATGGAAGTCAATGGGTGATTTCCATTACACGAGAGTAGATGTTACAACTTCATGCTAATTTGTACTAGGCTTTCACCAAGATAAGCAAAACTAAGACATAGCTTTGCAGTAAACTATGCTTCTCCATCCATTTACGCTTCTTTCCATATAGTGGTGTGACTCCCCTTCTATCCGGCATTAACGGCTGCAGTGTACTTGGCACATCAGCACACACAATGGCAGCAACAACAGTGGTCTCCCTAGTGGACCAGCACCACAACCATCTAGATTGAGCAGTTTTCCCCACTACAAATAGGAAAAAGGGGCTACAATTTACAAGAGCTCACCAAAATTGGACAGTCGAAGACTGGAAAAACGTTGCCTGGTCTGATGAGTCTCGATTTCTGTTGAGACATTCAGATGCTAGAGTCAGAATTTGGCGTAAACAGAATGAGAACATGGATCCATCATGCCTTGTTACCACTGTGCAGGCTGGTGGTGGTGGTGTAATGGTGTGGGGGATGTTTTCTTGGCACACTTTAGGCCCCTTAGCGCCAATTGGCCGTTGTTTAAATGCCATGGCCTACCTGAGCATTGTTTCTGACTATGTCCATCCCTTTATGGCCACCATCTGCTGCTGAGACCTAACCACAATCTCACAATCTCTCCGCAACCCAACCATACACGCCAACCTGTTTGGCTAAGGCTGTCGAGCCTCACTGGTGCGTTAAAGCAGTTTCCGTATGGCATACCACCAACCGCAAAACACAATATCTGCCCAATCACCCGTCATTCACGCAATATACACAGGAATGTAATTACTATGCAACCTATACAAATAACCAACAGACTCTTTGGTTTTTCAAGAACTCTATGAAACCGTAGCGTGGCGGCCTGTACACAGCCAGCTAGAATCTTTCTGTCTCAACCACAGCCAGTTGCTGCTCCTTTCTGCTGCTTCAGAGGAGTTCTTTACTGTGCGACGCAACTCTTGGCCACTGAACCCGACGTCTCTGAGGAACCGGGTTGTAGAGTGTGCCACAAAACCTCGACAACCCACTTCCACTGGATAAACCTGGACTCTCCATCCTCGATCCTCGAACATCTTCTGTGTTCAACAGATGTTTCTTCATGTCTGGAACGACTTGAGGGTGAGTCGACCAAATGATGACAAAATTTTAACTTTTGGGTGAACTATCCCACGCATTGCTGTCTAGGGGAAAATGAGAAACAACACTCTAAAAAATGTTGGGTTGTTTCAAACCCAATTTGGGGTCAAAATGGACTAACCCAAACTTTGGATTAAAAATGCAATTTAAAAAAATGAACCCAATTGCTGGGTTTGTCCATATTTGACTCACAAATGGGTTGAAAGAGCTTTTATTTGTGCTTTATTTATTCCTTTGGGCATGAATACGTCGAGATTTATTTGAGGGAAATCGGATAAATAAATGATTAAAAACAACTTTTACTGTATTGCTTGTTTAGTGTGCCTTTTATAATCTTGTTTGCTTGCAACTCTTCATAAGCATAACAATGTTTTGGGGTCTTCACTCATCTCTCTCTCTCTCTCTCTCTCTCTCTCTCTCTCTCTCTCTCTCTCTCTCTCTCTCTCTCTCTCGTCAGCAGGAAATGGCCTTTCTGACATATTTATGGAGCAGCAGCAGCAGAATATTTCATCAAATGATTCACTTGCCTTCTGCAAATAACCCAAGTGGAAAACTGCTATTAATGTATGAGAGAACACTCAGGGCATCATGGGAAAAATTAATAGTCTCACCCGTCGCTCACCTGGGAAAGCAGTTGCTTTTAAACACTTCTAGAATGTCTGATCCATGAAAACCCTGGACATCTTCCTGACTTGAGGGTCACTTCTCTCTCAGCTGTTTAGTCACTGTTGTCCTGCTGTTGGTCCAGCAAACGCTCAACCTCAACAGATGTATGAATCATTTTGATAAGTATCCCTGTCTGCTTCCTGTGTGTCTAAACAGCATTCATCATGCACTTCCTCTTCCCTTCACCGAGCCTTCAAAGCGCCACGAATGATTTATGAGCTGCACTGGAACACAGAGACACTTATTCTGTGCACTTACCGGTAGGCATGTACTATGTACTCAACCATGTATTGTATGAATTTTGGTTATTTTGTAGGGCTGTGCAAAAATTAATTGCGATTAATCGCATCCAACATAAAAGTCTGTGTTTACATAATATATTCGTGTGTGCTATAATTATTTTGTATATGTAAATACACACACGTGCATGTATGTATTTAAGAAAATGTGTTATTCGTATATAAAATATTTATATTTATATAATACAGATTATTTATTTATATATATATATATACAGAATTTAAGCACAAATAATTCTTAAATATATAAATGTATGCATAGGTATTTATATATAGAAAATAATTATATACAGCACACACATATACATTATGTAAACACAGACTTTTATTTTGGATGCGATTAATTGCAATTAATTTTTGCACAGCCCTATTATTTTCTCATTCGACATCAGAGTCCCTCCCCCTCCGCTATATAATTTAAAGTTGCGAAAGTTATTTTAGTTAATTAAGTGCATCATCAGAGTATTTAAAATGCGCATTACAAAACGCCATAGAATACTTCATATTTATGTAAATTGGACCTTGTGAATAATTACTTTTCTATAAGATATTTATCTTGAAAAAAGTCATTTATTCAAGGGATTGTTTTCTGTCATTTACTCACCTGTATGTTGTTCCAAACTTGTATGAGTTTCTTTCTTCTGTTGAAATAAAGAGAAGATATTTTAAAGACCGTTTGTAACCAGACAGTTTACGGTAGCCATTCACTTGTATAGTAGGGGGAAAAAAAAACACTGTGGAAATCAATGGCTATGGTCAACTGTCTTTAAAATATCTTCTTTTGTGTTCAACAGAACAAACAAACTCACAAAAAACAGTCTTTATTAGAATCCACACAGAAAACTCAGGGGGTCGCAGGAGATAAACTAGAACTCGACCGCATTCAGCATAGACGGTAATGGACAAATGACCTAGGGAAACTCAGGGCTTGTATATAAACAAAATGTAGGGAATAAGTGGAATTAGGAACTCGGGAAAATAATTATTTAACAAACAGGGAACCTAAGAAACCAGGCAAATAGGAACAGGGCAAACAGAGTGAAAACAAAAATGAACATGCACGTTACAACCATGTCTTATGGCATCCAGCCTGATTTAAATGAGTGTGCACAAGTCTTCAAATCTGGAGTCTCGTCTTTAAGGGTCCATCAACGTTGATGCACGCACACATTAATGGATTAACAAATGGCCACATGCAGCTTTTACACCAGAGAACGTGTGGGTCACATCAAGGTCTGCACAAATGAGTGTACGTCAGGGCCAGATGTTTGTTTCTGAGGGAGCTCTAGGTAAATTATTAACGCTAATAGCCTCTTATCGCAAACAATTAGGCACGCAGAGCCCAAGCAGATTTAGCTAATGGCCCCTGGGGCCATGGACTCTATAGAAACAAACTGCTTCTAGCTTCGTAACCATGAATAACTCCACTGACTTTGGATGTGAACAGTTAGCTTACGTCCTGAGCAGAGGCTTAGTTGCAGCTTCGAACATTCAGCTCAATGTAGAAAAGAGTGGAGAGAGTTCAGAAGCACTGTATTCTGCTTGTTCTTCCAGCTGTCTCCGGGTTCTGGATTTTACTACAATGTTGTTCCACCGAGAGCATTAGCTGTCTAAATAGAGCTCATCCAAAGGCTAATCACAGGCATGCTTGATCCCCCAAACCCAACATGCTCTAAATAAAGAAATCCCCAATGCACACAGCTCATCGACTCCACTAATGTGAAAGTTAAAAACCAGCAGGCACGGTAACTATCCACTATATCTTTTGCCTCATTCTTTTTCTGCCTGCTTTTAGGATGCGTGGGGGAAATGATTTTGATTCAGCTAAAATGTTTTTTCTCTACACTTGATATGGTCATAATGCTCTTCTCCATCATTTTATCATCATTTGATTAAAAACTGCTGCCACGACCAATAGAAAGTGCACACAATGACATAAAACAAAACAACATTACATTTATGCTTAAATTCCATGGAATTTAAATTCCAAATTCCAATTTAAATTTAAATTTAAATTTAATTTGGAATTTAAATTCCAATTTAAATTTAAATTTAAATTCCATGGAATTTTTAACATTGCAATCTTATAAATGTATAATCCATAAAATGCATTTGGAAGACATTTTTATCCAAAGCAACTTGCATAACGTTACTTGCATACCGAGTCTAAATTACATTTACATATACACTCACCTAAAGGATTATTAGGAACACCTGTTCAATTTCTCATTAATGCAATTATCTAATCAACCATTCACATGGCAGTTGGTCAAGACAATCTCCTGAACTCGAAACTGAATAATCTGTGTATTTTCCGAAATCTCTGTGTGAAAGGGGCTCATCAGTGAGCTTCCAACAACTCTTATAGTCTTGATGTTAAATCTACAGGTTTAAAAGTTTGATGAGGTTCGGCCTGGTGATTTTTAATGTCCAAAAATGTAAATAGACTAAACTGTGAGGAATAACAATTCCCACCACTAAAAAAATGTCACCGATGCATCAATCTCAGCACTACAGACTTTGTAATTTAAAATAAAAAAGTGTGAATGGAAAGTGGACCAAAAATACATAAATATTATATGAAGTATTTTAATATTTGTAATATTATATTAGCGCCATTCCACCCTGTGCGATGTTTGCAGAAACTTAAATTGATTTATTTTTGTTTCAGTAATGGAGAAAATGAACACTGAAAATATTTAAATTTATTACAATTACATTATTAAAACTAAGCATACATCATACATTTATTTTACAAAATATTTCTAAAATAATAACATTTTCTATAAAAATATTTCTTTATATATTATTTAAAATATATAAAACTATAAATATTTAAAATATTTCTATAATGGTAAAATGAAAACAGAAAAAGTTATGATTATATCCATACTATATATTACTAGTGCATCTCAAAACATAAATATTGTATGCTAAATCTATGCGGGTGAATTTTTAAAGTGTGCATTATGAATATTAATTACTATAATCATTCATTAAATCATTATATGAAATCATTATAGAATATTACAATCGTATATAATAACTGCCATGCATGCATCTGCCATATTTTCAAATGTAATGGTCTCCAAAACACAGATGTAGTCTGCAACTAAATCAAACATTATTTGAAATCAGAAATGTAATTTGTTCCCACCAATCATAATACAATAATGTATAAAGAGTTATTTACCAACCTTGTGCTTCAGCACACCAACCCCACAGTTATTTCTATAATTAACCGGCTCTGCAAGAGGAGAGTCAATTCACATGCTTAAGCCTATGCGTGCAGACAGTAAGCCAACCTCAGGAATTAAATAAACTTCTCACAAAATGAAATTACATCACAGGGACAGACCTCAATATGTGTGAAGCAACTCACAGCCGATGCTAAACCCAAAGCATCCCTCGTGAGAGGCCCAATCAGTTAAAGAGGCCGCTTTATTGAAGTGTCTTGTTCTCAGCCAGTCTGAGCCTCTGCTATTGTGCTAACAGGTGTGATCGCAGCACAGCACCCTCACATCACAGATTACTGCAGCCCGTCTACACCTAATAACACACCTTACACTAAACCCATAGACGGAAAGTTCTTAACCACGTGACAAAGACACATGAAGGCAAGCCTACAACCGTAGCCGAAAAAAATCGTAATGCTAGCTAACGCTGCCGTAGACAGGGAAAGTCTTTTTTTTTTTTTTTTTTTTTTTTAATGGATGTCAATGGAGGAGAGGCTTCACTATGCTGAATAAACATGAGGAAATAGCTTATCATTTAATGAATGGACCACCCATCGGCTAATCTTCAACACGTTTTTGCTCTCAAACGTTTTAGATTGATCTATTTTTTGAGTTTACACTGAAAATAATGGTGTTTTATAAGAGAAGAGATTCCGTTCACGGCCATTCTCAGGGTTGTTTCAACCCAAATTTGGGTCAAATATGGACAAACCCAAATGTTGGGTTAAAAATTTAGGCCTAATTAAGAAATATACCGTTGAAAGTGAAAGTTGAAGTTAGGTTAACATTTTAAATTACATTTTTAACCCGACATTTGGGTTCCGGGGCTTTCCGGCGCTTGCGCAGACCGAGGCGCCCGCGCCCTCAGAGTACTTGGACGTGACCATGATTACAAGAGGTAATGATATAAATACTGTTCGTTTTCTCACACAAACCGCTCGTTTCGTGTCTCGGGCCATCAATGTGTACTTACGTTTACGAGTCATTAAATCATGTTTAATTTGGACTTCTCTGTGCATGCTCGTTGAGGTGGTGACCATAGACCTCCATTATATGACTGACCTAAAAATATCAAAACTGAAACGACTGCGGAAACAAAGACACCCACATCTTGGATGCCCTTGAGGTAAGCTAAAACATATCAAACATTAATTTCAAAGTGAACTATCTCTTTAAGCATCAGGATGAACAAATAAAACAACAAGCTGAGGAAACACTGTTTACATCCCCATCTATACAGATGATAACACACCACTGACAGCTGAAGAATGAGAAACATTAGGCTGAAGAACACCTCTAATGTGTGTGTAGAAAAATGAATACACAGTATCAGCCCAATTGATAGTAATAGAGATCATAATAACTTACCTGGATCTTATTTTACTTTGCTTCTTCCTCATAAATGCATTACATTGAGCTTGTTTGAAAATGAGCACATCTGCAGCTATTCCTGGGCATTAATCCAGGTAACAGATGAGACCTAATTACAACTGAAGCTTTGGTCATTTAAAGGACTCCAGCAGAAGACGTTGAAGATGTTTCAATTCAATCCTGACAGTATAAATGTCCGTGGTCTGCTGCAGTTGTGTTGGAAGTGGAACAGCTGGCTCTATGATGCATCGATGAGTCAAGACTCAACACCATTCAACCCTTTTTTTAACAGCCCATTCTCACCCCCAAGGCGTCACTTAACTGACGCCTTGGGAAGCATTTGGACATGCTTCAATATCTGACGCTTTAGGCGCCCTTTAGCGTCAGTTAGATGACGCCCTAGGATCGCGTGTACCCTACCCCCACCCCAGACCTAAACCTAACCGCGTCCTCTAACTGACGCTTTCCTTTAGCGTCAGTTAGATGACGCCGTAGGATCACGTCATGTAAGTGACGCTAATGGGCGCCTAAAACGTCAAATATTGAAGCATGGTCAAAGGTGACGCCTTGGGGTGAGAATGCGTTGTTTTTAAATGTTAAGGATTTGAAAAACAAAGCAGTTTCTTCTGCACGATTACAGCGGCACTGACTGAATAACATTTATCATTTAATGGCCGTCGAATAAGGTTCATAAGGCAAGCATGTCTACACAGCAGTGCTTTTCAACTGGTTTTGATTCAAGCTCCAGATTTTACAATGGACATCAAGTGGCGACACAGTACAACATATTACCATGAACTGCATCCATTCAGCAATATGCAACTACTACTTGAGTACAAAAGCAGAATAGTAAAATGGATTTTGTAGATACATGGACAGAAAAAGTGTGATAATAAGGGCCCTATTTTAACAATATAAGCGCGTCTAAAGTGCACTTAGGGAGTGTCCGAATCCACTTTTGATAGTTTAACGACGGGAAAAATGCTCGACACAACAACTCCATTGACTTGACTTGGATAAAAACTATGATCAAAACCTGTTGGAAAGCATCCTTTGCAGCGATTTTAAGTGAGCATAACAACCCAGACCACTCGGTGAGTTTCACGTCTTTGTATTTGTCTCTTGTTTTGTTGTTTTGGGCTATGTGTTTGCATTGTCTTGTTTTATCTTGTTAGTTAATGTTGTGTCAGTGTCACCTGTGATTGTGATCATGTGTCCCCTTGTTCCCTCGTTAGTATTGATGTTCATCAGGGTCACCTGTACCTTTTGTGATTATGAGTTCTATGTAAGCTTTCGGTGTTTGTTCATCAGTGCTGGTTTGTCTTGTTAACGGTCGGTTCGGTGAGTATTCTGATCTGCAGTGTTGGGGCGTAGTTAACTACAAGTAGCGACGCTACTAACTTAACTACAGTTTTCAGTAGCTTGGCTGTAGCTCAGTTGCTTTTTAAACAGTGTAGCTTTTCCAGTAGCTAACAACTTTTTGCAGCAAGTAGCGGTGTAGCTCGAGCAAAAGCTACATTGTGTTTGTCGAGCCTGTGCGAATCAGCGCGATGCTAGGATATTCTTCTTCTTGTTAGATTACAAACTAATTTTTTGCCATTACCGCCACCTGTTGTTTAATCACGCATCTTGCGGCTAACGGTTCACTGACGTACAGAAGTCTGTTGACACACACATGATGATGGAGTAAGATGTGACGGCAGATTTGGAGGATGGAGAAACAACTACAGTTAATTACCCATGGCCTTATTTGTCCAAGTTCAATCGGTATTTTTGAGAAAATGTTCTACATGCAATTTACGTTGGATGTTTTTTTTTTTTTCTTGCAATGTTGTAGGCTATTTGTTGCAATTTTGCACTTTTGACAAACATTCTGAGATATTTGGGTGTTGTGTGTAATAAAACAATACTTTTTGAACTTTTAAACACTAAATATTTTACATGTTTTAAGTAAAACATTTAGTGTTTAAAACAATGCAATAAAATTATGATTTCAAAAAGTATTGTTGTCCCCTTCTGTCCTCAGACACTTATTCAGTTATTAATAATATACGTTGTTCAAAAAAGCAAAAGTAGTTTCAGTGTAGCTAGCAACTTTTTGATAGTAACTTGTAGTGTAGCTAACTACTTTTCCAAAAGAGTAGCTTGACTGTAGTTTAACTACTTTAACTTACGAGTAGCTTGTCAAACTACAGTTTCAGAGTAGCTTCCCCAACACTGGTGATCTGTCCGTTCATGTTCCAGTTCTGATTTATTGTCTTACTGTTGGTTTGCCCCATCGTGGGTCTATGCTTCCTGCTAATAAATTAACCTTGTTTTGTGAAAGACACTGTCTGTGCTTGGGTTCTGTTTAGCGTAACGTGACAGCTTTTTGGGAAAGCTAGTTCCAGTGCACCTATGCAACCATTGTGGAGGTGAAAATTTTCGGGCCGCCAGCATGTGTACAAATTTCAATCTTAAAGCTGAATGGAGCTTGGAGCTGTATGCAAGACATTTATTTCATTTAATCATAAATTTTCCCTGATTTGTCCCTAGACATGAAAAAATCATGTTCATTTGAAATACTTCTATCACTGACAACAGTAGTTCGGCCAGGATATTGTCATTTACAAAGTGAAGTCGCAGCCCTCAACTGGTGTTGATGTCAAGTTGTGTTTTGTTCTGATGCGTCACCCTCCACCGATCTACAGTACCGATCTAGACTCGCAACGCATTCTCACCCCAAGGCGTCACCTTTGACCATGCTTCAATATTTGACGTTTTAGGCGCCCTTTAGCGTCACTTACATGACGCGATCCTACGGCGTCATCTAACTGACGCTAAAGGAAAGCGTCAGTTAGAGGACGCGTTTAGGTGTGGGGTAGGGGTAGGGTACACGCGATCCTAGGGCGTCATCTAACTGACGCTAAAGGGCGCCTAAAGCGTCAGATATTGAAGCATGTCCAAATGCTTCCCAAGGCGTCAGTTAAGTGACGCCTTGGGGGTGAGAATGGGCTGAGACTCAGTAGTGTTGTGGCATTCGGGTTGCCAGCTCTTCTCTAGTTACCACAGTTGCAGATACAAACGTGTCGGAATCAGATAAAAAAAAATATAACGTTGCGAAACCCCAAAAAAACTCGATATGAATCCGAAATATTTTGTTACAAAGTCCGAAATAAATAATTAACAGGAAAAAAACTCGCTGTGTATGACTCGTAACTTGCAATTGGAGGCTTCATGTAGCAGCCTACATTCCTGTTGGATCCTGCAGCATATCTGGCAACCTCGAGTCATGGGGGAAAAACACTTGCTTCGCGCCACATTGCGTCAGGTGTATGATAGGGCCCTAAAGGGTTTTCCCATTCAAAATTTGAATCTCAGTGACCCTATATCAGAACAGATTGGTGTCGTAAGTCGCAAAGCCACCACTTGAGATTGAGAACCATTGGTATACATACTGGAGCTTCTGAGTGCCATAGTAGCACAGATCTAGACAATTGCAAAGGCTCTGACGGGCTCCACCTCTTCTGGGAGTATCTATAATTTTCAACCTACTTAACATGATCCACAAGGTCCTATCTGTTGATGTATGGATCTATATTTGGATGTGTGTGGGCAAGAGAAACGATGTCGAGGGCACATCTGCAAAGATCTAATGCTTACGTAGGCCTACATGAAGAAAACATAATACTTTATCTACACTGCTAAACTTCATAGTGTTGTTTGAAGGAAGTATCGTCCAACATGCTGAAGATAAGGCCAGGTGCAATTTGGTTAACACAAATTTGAATTGTAAAATATCAGGGTTGTGGCATTAAGTAAGTATCTAAGAATGTAAAAATTATGAAAATGCATTTTCAATCCGGTTCTTGCCCTTCTACAAACCAACTAATGTTGTCATTATTTTTTTCTTAACATTCAGCATCAGTGTATTGTGATCATACTGAAGTTTAAAAAGTGGTAAAGAAGTAGACCAGGGTTATATCCCATATCTTTAACATGAGTCCAGCTACCTAGAGATACATTTTAACCAAATGTTTAAACTTCATTTTAAACCAAGGCTATTCTGTTAGGCCAATCTGTAATTTGTTACTCGATGGTAGATTCTTCTCACAGTGACAACTTACCCCATACTGTTACAACATGCATCATCAGCATGTGATAAATGTAATGCATCTTTCTACATGTGCCAATTCAGAAACTGAATTTCAAAAGATAAAACCACCCTGGGCCTGGGGGATACTAAGAAAATTATTGTGACAACTAGCCCCAATTACAACTAAATACCGTAACATCCTAAATGTGATTCAGATAACTACACAACTTTTAAAAGAGACAGGAAGGAAACTTAATAACTAGAATTGCACAAACTCTGGCACTAACATTATTATTTCCTTTATTGATATGAGTCAATGGCTAATGCAAGATGAAATCTTTTGAAAATGTATATATTTTAGTAACTCTGAACAGTTTCTGCCATAAATCGTTCATTCTATATTTAGTAACCAATGATGGGGTTTGGCTGATAACTTCATGCATGCTCAGGATGACTAGCTCAAATAACCTACTTCAGCATCTTTCAAGCATTAACCCTTTCAGGAGCGCTCTGCTCTTTGTAGGTTTCTCAATACTATGAATCTGATGTCTTTTCACTATTAAATTTTGCATAAAAAACTGAACATTTCTGCACACAACATCGCCTTTGAATCATTATATCCAATCCATAAAATGCGTCTGCGAACGCTTCACCTCACTATACGACTGCACGAGCATCTTCCGATCCATATGAATGACCTTTCCGCGCATTTTACGCATCCTAACCGAGTATTTTGTCGGCTTTGTTGTTCAACACACACCCCTGTCATCATCATTTCCACGGGGAGACCCATTTCTGCCATAGGCTCTGGAGGAAAGAGCGCGTGCACGCACCCGTATCCACGATAGCCACGATGATCTGCGCTATTCCTCATTGTGCCATCATGAATATGTGTGATGCGAAAGATCTGCACCCGGGCAGTGTTGTGCTCGCCTACCTGTGTGTTTGGAGAGTTGTCCAAGCAAAACTAGAATGTAGACGATCTGTCAGAGAGCGCGGCGGCCGTGCTGGTCCATAGTGAAGCGCTCCAGCTGCTCTATCTCTCTCTTTCTGTCTCTCTCTCTCATCCGAGAGCGATGCTCGCGCCAGCCACTAGATGATGCTGAGGGGTGCGCGCATCATGGGTGCTGTGCATCAGGGCCACACAGTCAAATATGATCGTCATTGTGACGGGGACCCCCTACCTAAAATTTAAAAAGGCATATGATTTTGACTTCGAGATGGTATATAATCTTTCTGTCACCAAAAGTCACCAATTGCCTCCTGTGAAATGTCTCCTACTGTGACAGATGAGCTGCCATGTGTCCGAGTGAGTGGAGGGGGCGTGGCTTAGCCATAGGTCAATTGGTCGTGAGATAGCCTTGGTCCGACTCCCAACTGAAAAATAATAAAAACGAATAAAACATTGTTCTTAATATATATGGATGAAAGAGCAGATTATAGATTTCAAACACTGCAACAACAAAATAAAAGCAAAAAAATGAAGCCTACTAGGGTGAGAGCTGGGCACATTGCATAACATAACACTTTTTGACTTTGTTAATTTGTGTAAATCTACTTTGGGTTTAGAGCTTTTTTTCCCCACATTAATTTACCACGTCTAGTACAATTATGTGGTTTTGTTTTATTAATACAGTGTATACGTTTTTCTTGATTTACCCTGATAGAATGGAAGTGAACTGTGACAACATGCCCCATGGGTAGGGTACATAGTAACATGTGAGGGGCACATTAACATCACCATATAACAGCTTAAAATGTTATCTGATCTAATCAAAAAAATATACAAAGTCAAACCAAAACATAAAATAGAATTATTAACCTTTTCATATAAAATAATGGCATTTTTTAATAATTAAAAATATAGTATTTTTTTAGTTTGACAACAAAAACACTCAAACACAGATATACAGCATAGTTCAAAACAAAATATTAATTAATAATTTCTGAACATTGACTCTCAGTCTTTATTTAGGCCTACATGTTTCTCTTGTTTTCTCAATAGAATTCATAAAATAATAGAATCCCAGGTGAAAAGGAAATGTATTTAAATTGTACTTATTTTGATATACTTAATGTATTTTAAGTGCACCGTATTAAATATGTATTAAATGTGCTAAATTGAAACAACTTCAAGTATATTAAGTGTACTTTAATATGTATTTAAGTTCAATTTTAAGGTAATAGTAATATATTTTATTATATTAAATTGTGCTAAAATGGAACCATTTTAAGTACATTTAATGTAATATAATAGCACTTATTTAAAGTGTATTTTAATACACTTTAAATCGACTTTAGAAATACAGCATTAGTATATTTTAGCTTCACATTAATGCGTTCTAAGTATATTTTAAATATAATTTCAGCTTATTAATAATGTATTTGTAGAACACTATAGGACCCACTATTAACATATTAAAAATATATTTTTTCCAAAAACCATTTAATATAAAAATAATATATTTTAATGTATTAAAAATACAGTTAAACATTTTAATTCAACAAAACCCAGTAAAAAAATATTATATTTCTACAAAACACACAAACACTCTTTGAAAGATAAACTTTAATGCACTACATCAGTAAAGCATTATGAAAACTAAACAAAATACATTAACATAAAATGCATTGATTTGCAGAGGTATTAAACAGAACAAAAAATAAATAAATAAATAAATAAACTAACTGAAAGGAGTAGTTCACTTTTAAAAAAAAACTTTTGCTGATAATTTACTCACCCCCATGTCTTCCAAGATGTCCATGTCTTTCTTTCTTCAGTCGAAAAGGAATTAAGGTTTTTGCTGAAAACATTCCAGGATTTTTCTCCATATAATGGACTTCACTGGGAACAAAACGGTTCAAGGTCCAATGGCTAACAGTCAATTTGTCGTAAAAGCATGAGAATTGGCTCAATTGCGAGAGTCTCGTGCTGAATGCTTGAGAGTTGGCAGCCCTGACAAATCTTTTTTCAAGTCAATTCATTCATTTCGTTCGTTGAATGAACCTAATGACTCAGAAAAAGATTTGTTAATTTTGATGAACGAGTTTGAATAGGAGAGTTATGAACATGCATAACAGAACAGAGCATGGCGACCATTTGAGCTTATAAAACTTAAACGTTGTTTTTTTTTTTTTTTAAATGAGCGATCGTTTCGCTTGATAAGACCCTTATTCATCGTCTGGAATCGTTTAAAGCCCTTTGAACAGTTTGCACAGAAACTGCCTTTTGGACCTTGAACCGTTTGGTTCCCAATGAAGTCCATATGGAGAAAATCCTGAAATGTTTTCATCAAAAACCTTAATTTCTTTTCAACTGAAGAAAGAATGACATGGATATCTTGGCATGGGGGTGGGTAAGTTATCAGCAAAAGTTTTTTTTTTTTAAGTGAACTAATCCTTTAAGGCCCCGTCCACACTACTGCGTTTTCGTTTAAAAACGGAGACCTTTTGCTACGTTTGCACCTCCCGTCCACACTAAAACGGGAAAAACAAAGATCTAAAACGGAGAAGTTTAGAAACGCTGCAGCTGCGTTTTGCGTTTTGAATCTCCGGAGGGCGTTTTAGTGTGGACGAGACAAAACGGAGGAGTTTACAAACGATGACGCAGAGGCTAACGCTCGGCTCTATGATTGGGTGTTATCAGTCATGACGTATCTTTCCCTGATTCGCCAACCACTGTTTACACCGGCGCGCGCATGCCCAGTGTTGGTGAATGGTCACGTGATCCACGTTTTCAGTCGTTTTAGAGTGGACGGAGATAAATTCTAATACGCAGGTAAAACGCTAGTGTGGACGGAGATCGTTTTCGTTTTAATTCTCCGTTTTTAAACGAAAACGCAGTAGTGTGGACGGGGCCTAAGTCAAACAAAGTGAAATACAATAGCAAAAAGTAAAGTGGCCAAGTCGTGAGTAAAAAGAGAAGTTCGTGACTTCTGCCAGAGAGTCTGCCATAGACTCTTTTGGGGACATCAGAACCACCGAGGGAAATCTGGAAAGAATAAAAAAAAACAAGCATTAGTATAAACTTGTTCATTTATAATTCTAATAAAAAGCTGTCACTTTGTTACTTAATTCAGAACACTTACTGAAGTATTAATGCACAAAAAGTCAGATATAATTATTATAACAAATAGGATTTTTCTTTATCATAAAGAATTTTCTAACCATTTCTGAGGTTTCAGGAAGACACAGCTCAGATGATCTTGGGCTTGAGCTGAATGAACCTCGTTTCATGGACTCCAGGGCCTCTTTGAGAGATTCTAATATCCCTGGAAGCTCTACAAGAAAAAATAAAGTTGCATGTTATACAAAGTTAGGGCAGAACAAACACTAGTTTGTGTTCTTCATATATAGTTTGTATTTTGTTTAAATGGTAAAACATATTTAATGAACCATTACTGTAACTTCCACCCTATTATTAAAGTAATTATTCATTATTAATAAAGACAGAACGTTCTATTGAAAGTTACAAGTTGGTGACAGCTGATAACGACTTGATTAAATGTAAAAAAGCTGAATACCACACAAAAAATCATATAAATCAGTCCCTCGAGAAAAACACGATTATGCGATTGCATAATTCAATGCATAATCAGGCAAAATACATATTCATGCGGGGGACGCAATTTTTAAAATACGTGTTAATATATAATAGGTCACTTAGCTACTTAGCTGCTACATGACACACTATTGACTGTTTTTGTTGTTTTTCACCAACAAAAAGTTACAAATCAAGATGATCAACTACTACTTACTCGACTTGACCTCATCTACTCACGGTTAGGTTTAATATAAAAAAATGTCTTTGCAATGTGCAAATTCCTTGGTTAGGCTAAATATTAAATATAAAAACTCTCATTTCATTATTTAACATCGTTTTAATTTCTCAGTGCAAGATATTTAATAATTGGTTTTATGAAAGCTTATAGTTGGTGATTACAACTTAATTTATTTATCGAATTGACATGAAAACTGACAGCCTACTAATAATTAATTAGATTTTACTATGAATTAAATATCACAAATGTGAAAGTTGTATTAGAGCTTAAAATATATTAAAATATTTAAAACACAAGAAGTTACTTAGGGACAATCAAGCCTGTCGTGTAATCACCATTAATAAAAAATTTTCTGAAAACACAGTGTGCAATGTTTTTATAGTTGTATTATGTCACTGTCTAGATCTATAACAATTAAGTTGATAGACGTCAATGGATTAACTCGCTTTAGTGTCAAATCAACAGAAACGCCAGTAATCACGTACAGAACATCGTCATCAACTTCTGAAAATATTTTCTAAACTCAAAGTGAGAATAAAGCCAATTACACTAATCACTTAAACTAATAAACTTACCACCAAGAAGTAAGATCTTTTCTGGCAGTATCTTGCTCTGTCCATGTCGTGGCGGCGCAGCTCTGCGTTGTCCTCTTCACTGCTAAATTGTTCGCGGGAGCTGACGACCTGGTAATCTGCTCGTGTGTTCTCTCAATATTAGATCGGTGCTATCCACATTCACTAGGTCCGAGTCAGTGAAATAAAAAAGGAAAATTTGGAAAATACATGATTTCTGTTGAAATATCCGAAGCTATAATGGAATACCACAGACATTCAGTATCCGTTGTCCGCGCCCCACCCAACATGTAAGTTCAAATGGCAGTGTGTGATTGGACAATTGCCGGCAAGCTTGTTTTGAAAAGATTGGCTCTGATTGGTCCAAATGAATGCAACTGGAAATATTAACTAAAATCCACAAAAAAGAAACAACTCTGTTAATATAAACATAACATGCTTTATAACAAGTTTTTTTATTCATTTTGGCTAAACAAATGTAAGAGTCAAGCTTTAAGAAATTAATTTTGTTTTTCTAGTATGTACACCTGATCTTTTATGTTGATGTGTGCAAGTACTGGTATTCACTTGTTTTGTGGAAAAGACTATTTGATTAATTAATGCAGAAGTATAGAAGTGCATTACTTGTTAGTCAAATTTTAGTGCTTTTCATAATTATAACAAATTAATTTAAAAAAGTTAAACCTAAAACACATAATATAAAGTGTGAAATACATATGCATTGAGTTAAGTGTTGGTAGGCTAGTATTACAAAAAGTGTGTTAGTTTTTGGTATATTTCTTAAAAGCTTAACTGAGCACATATTTATAATTAAAGTGCTACTTCTAGTCTTTGTAGAAATATACAATTAATTTCGATACATGTTTAATTGCCTTCATGTTAGGAAGGGAATTAAAGGGACTTGAATTTTTAAACTTGAAGTGAACACAAAAATACTTTAATTTAGCAACAAGTATGCTTTCTGTAAATACACTAAAACTTCACTAAAACTATGTTTGTTTTTAGCATATTTCTAAAAGTGTAATTAAGTGTATATTTATTATCATTGCGTTTCTAGTAAAACATTTTTAAATATAATTAAAATATGTTTGTATTTAGCATATTTCTTAAAAATGTAATTAAATACCAATGTACTTCTAGTACACTTTTTAGAAACATATTTAAAGCATGATTGTCATTAGCATATTTATTAAAAATATAATTAAGCACACATTTATTACCAATGTACTAATAATATACTTTTTTAGAAATACATTAAAAGTATGCTTTTCTATAGTGTATTTCTTAAAAGTGTATTTAAACATATATTTATTACCAATGTACTTCTAATATACTTTTTAGAAATACATTTAAAGTATAATTATCATTAGCATATTTATTAAAAATATAATAAAGCATACATTTATTACCAATATATTACTAATATACTTTTTATAAATACATTAAAAGTATGCTTTTCTATAGTATATTTCTTAAAAGTGTAATTAAATATATATTTATTACCAATGTACTTCTAGTATACTTTTTAGAAATATACTAAAATGCAATAAAATACATTTTTAGTACACTTTAAATAAGCATGTTGTAAATACAAATGTATTATAAACACACTATTTGTATTTCAAATATATTTTTAATACATTTAATACAACGTCTTTTTCACCTGGGATATAATAGCATATTTCTATAGAGGCACCAACTGCACAACTGTTTAAACCCTGCTAGTGTCTTCTGCTAGTTACCAAAGCATCAAAGAACTATATCAACTGTTAAACAACGGATTGGAGATTAAAATAATATCAGATTTGTCTAATTTTAAATAAACACAAAAAATACAGATGAAAAAATCAACTTAGGCAAGACATTTTGCTATGGTTAAATAAATGTTCAGTGATATCTTAAAAAGATTTCGGAATTGTTGCCCATTTTTTTCTCTATATAGTGTTGAAATGGCAACTAGTAAATACACCAAGTTTCGTCATGCTAGCAAAATTCATATTTATACAGTATATATTGTATCATATTTTTACAGACCTTTTTACAGTGTAACTTTTACTCGAAATACGCCAAAAACAGTTCCTGGTGTTAAATGGGAGTTGATCTATACGCGAATGAACAGCAAGATTAGTAGTTGAAATTCATTAACTTGGACGCATATTGATCTTGCTTTTCTGCAAATAACCTAACAGATCCTTTTGCTCATTTTGAGATTTGCGAGGTTTTCTTTTCAACTGTACCCTACATTTGCTTGTTTGAAAATAAGAAATTGTGAAATTGAAAGCCTGCAGGCCTACATATCAACTCCTGCCAGTGCCAGATGATGGCAGGCTATAACACTCATTTCCCATTCACTGCCTTGAAGCGAAATCAAACCAGCATATCAGAGGGGCTGAAATGAATGCAGTGTTGGTGACTTGTTGGTGACATGACTTGTACCGTTTCCAAACCATGAAAATGTTGCTTATTTCCTTGTCCCTAATCACTTGTTTTGCTGTCATTGATTTCTCTCATTCTGTCCCTGCAGAGCTCAAAGGCAGGAGGCTCACCTCATGCTGTAACACAACAGCTGCTTTATCAAATAATTGAGAGGAACTAGATCAGACATATGGAAATAGCGTGTTTTCCTTGGACAAACCTGCTGTAGAGGTTTTGCTGATAAGGTGCAGACTTGTTTTAGAGCGAGGATGATTATTTATTTAGGTTTTATTAAATAAGTCATAAGAGGTTGCTCGCCTGCCTTGTGAAAAGTATTTCAGACAAAGATGCTGACCCCGATGTGCTTATTTTATTTTATGATCCCAGAGTCCCGCTGTGTTCTACTTGCTCTATTGATGGCTAATTTCACTAAACCGACAAACCTTTTACACTTGAAATGGTTGAGCTAATCCTTTTTCTTGATATCCAAATTTTAAATAATCATGTTTTTTTTTTTTTTTGCTTATTCACTATGAGTTGTGTAAATGACTTCAAATTATATTGCTAAATTTATAACTGTATGATGCACAGCCTGCACACTTTCAGATCACGCTGCCTCCTTGATACAACATTTTCAGGGGAGAATCTGAAATGATTTGATTGTAGATTATACTGTATATGTTTACAAAGTGTGTGTGATCGCCACACTAGCAGCCACACATGGAAACTTCAACTCACGGTGTTACCAGTTCCTGGGGAGTTGCTGTTGTGGGTCTTCGGCTGGGTTACACACTGTAAAACCTGATGAGTTAGTTCAACTCAAACCGTTTGAGGAAACGATTGCCTTAAATGACTTAAGTTTTTAAACTAAATCAATTTAAGCATAAGAAAATACTTGATTTGTTTCCAAGTAACTCAATAACTTATTGTGAAGATAACTTGGGTAAATAAAGTTAATAGTACTAAGTAGTTACTATGACTTAAATCTATGAAGTACACTGTAAACCTGAATAAGTTGGCAGAACTCAAATCACTTTTAATAGTATAAACTTAGTTAGATTTAAAAGCTAATCTGCTGACATATTAAATGCTAACATATTAGAATCCGTATGTTATAAGCCCTTACAAACACAGAAGCACTTGCTATATGAGTATAATAAGAGATAATTTGCTCTCAAATCAAGCTGAATGCACCACTCGTCACCATGATGGTAACTATCCGAAAGCCAACATTAACAGAAATTCTTCTAAATTAGCATAACAAAACATTAATCACTACTAAATCTCACACTTAACATTAATTTTACACAAAAAACATTATATTGCACTTAATTTTAGCATTTACACTCTCTTTCGAGTGCCATCGGCAAAGCATGCTGGGAAATAGATATCCCAGCCGTTTCAGTTAAACCTAAGTTCGCCTAAATTAAAATGAATGATTTCATAAAACTCAAAACAATGAAACTGTTCAGTTTACTTAAAATATATCACCCTCAGCACCCCTACTTCCCACGGCCCTGCTGACGAGATGCGCATAACAATATCGTGCGATATATCATGCAGCCCTAATATAATACCAAACCCATCCTTGATTCCCAAGCTTTTTTTTTGTCACCATTGATGCGACCATCAGTGGTTGGAGAGAGGTGTGTTGAGGAGACCTCAAGCCCCTGGCCAGAAGCAATCAATCTGGAGCTTTGCCCTGGTGTAAAAGAGGTCCCAGAGCACACATTGGCAATGCCCCAGTGCAGTCGCCATAAGCTGTACTGAATAAAGAGTTAAAAAAAAAAAAACTCAGAAAATAAGGGCTGTAACTGTGGGGCTAAAAAATATCCCCGTCTTCACATTCAGTTTTTGTTTAGTGCTTACGACTTTCATGGAAGCAAGAAAAAGAAAGAAAAATGCCATGAAAGAAGTCTCTTATGCTCATCAAGTCTATAGCGTGTTATATTGACGCTAAAGGTTGCCATGTGCGTTGGATGTCAAAAGCGTCACTATATGACGCCATGAGAATGCGTTGTTTATACACAGAACTGTTTGTCTAATGACAGGAGAGGTGTGCTCTCACTTTTCTCTGGAAAATGAAAAAAAACGAAGTTGACATTTGCTCTCCAAAGATGAATGTCCTATGTCAGCAGAACCTTTAAAATATTCATGAGCTTTTATAAGAAGCGCAAATTGTGTCAGATGAGGGATGGTAATTTTCTTTCCAATCAGTGCAGGGAATATTTCAGTGTGTAAGAGCTGGAAAGCCCTGTCAGATACAACTAATACCGTATCAACAAACGTACACATGTATATCTCATAAACAGGACTAATAGCTATATTCCGAGTTTGAAACAGGTTGTACACTGTCATTGAAAACTTCGATGTCTTTAACATCTTATAGTGTTTATGACGTCTCTTGTGCTTAGGCAACATTTATTTGATCAAACTGTCACAATCAGTTGCAACAATGGTGAGGAATGAGGATCTACAGGTGCAGCAGTAAACTTACCTTTACTCAAACAAATCACTAAACATAAAACACAAAAAATCAATACCAGAACAACCGGTTAAAACGCAACTTGAACAAACATTCAACTGAAAGAAACAGAGCATAAATACCAAAGCCAACTGACCAAGAAAACAAGACACCTGAGTCAAACTAATCAAATAATAGAAAAGGTAACTAAACAGCAAAAAGCAAAACAAAGTTACACAAACAGTAAAGCAGCAATATTTTTAAAAAAAATCGGCATCTTGAGTCACGTGACCTTTCAGAAATCATTCTAATATGCAGATTTTCTGCTCAAGAAACATTTATTATTTTTATCATCGTTGTTATTTTATATTACAGTGGAGGAGCTGCAGTTTTCCATTATGCTAAATTTAAATTCCATTTCTTATCTGCTCACAGTTTTTTGTTTTTGTTGTTGCTTCCTTTAATTTAAAAAGCCATCTGTCTCAAATCTGGATCTTGTTAGTGACACAGCACTGTTGTCTGAGGTCTCTCAGTGACGGTGGTGATCTCCTCCTCCCCCGACGTAAATCCCAGGACACGATTCCAACATTCCGTCAGAACGCAGCGTCAGCACAGACCTGGAGGAGTAGACGCTCACTATCAGCACCTGACATTACTCAGCCGCAATAAGGCAGACAGTGCGTCAGTGAGTATGAAGCACAGACTGTGGGCAGGAGGATGGTATTACTGCAACCTTCTGCCACGCCAAGATCCAAGCCCTGAAAAATACAGCCTGTCAATCAAAGCAATGCTTATATGTCAGTCAAAAGCAAGGACATTCTGCTGGTGCTGTTTACATTGGACTGCAATTGCAGCTTTCAAACCGTTTCAGCATGCATGATTCACGTGTTTGTGTTAATAAAGCCACTGTGTGTTTGACTCCTAGATTCACCAAATCTTCTTTTCTGATATTTATCGTAAAGTCTGTAGACTTGGACTTTTTGAGTGGTTTGCATGCAAAACGGTAATTTAACTAAGAAAACTTGAACAGAGAGTCTGGGCTGACATCCAGGTGACGTCTTGATGTCTGTGTCTTGTCTTGTTTTGTCAAGCCACAGATGCTCCAGGTATTTAAGGCCTGTAGCAACTGTTTGAGGTCTCATTATCAGGAGCTTCAGCAAATGTTGTTTGGCAACAGAACAGTCAAAAATCTGTTCCTATAAAATCACACATTTAATTTCACGTCGTTTCATACTAGACTGGTTTTATTTATGCACACTTCCACAGTAGTGGAAACCATTATGCAGAGAAAACCTTCATATTTTGAGAATATGAAGTAGGCTATTAACAATTATAAAACGGTTAGTTCCAATCCTTGATTCTGATTGGTTAATAGCTGCGCTTTATCATGATGAAACACGGCTATGAGCGATTTACCCAACGCTTATATTTATCACTGCGCAACACTGTGGTTCCTATATAGAGTGCCGAAGTTACGACGTCACTCTGTAGGCCAAAACGCGGAAGTGAGTTAGCATTTTAGCACTCCTGGTTCCCTCGCTCTAAAGTCTATGGGATTTTTGAACGGGTTTTTGCTAAATCGCCTGAAATAAGGTCTGTGGTGAACAAAGCCTCTAAATATTCACGTTTTGATCTATGACACAGAACACACAGTTATAACCTGCTTGTGCTTTTTTAAACTTTACTGTCTGCTTTTGTTTTTAAAAAAAAACTTTATATAGGCTTCAAAATTGATAAATTTTGGATTAACTTGTAAAGATTATCTTGATAGATAAAACGTGTAAGGCTCACAACTCTTTGTTGAACACATCTTATTTTTTGCGATTTTCCAAAAGTCTATGGGAAAAATGCATTGCTTTTCGATCGAGGGAACCCATGCGCCGCTAGCTTTCGAGTTGTCCTACAAAGTGACGTCATCACTTCGGCACTCTATTGTTTTGATTTGAGCTTTCATACACATTGGAACGTTGTTGCTGTTCCCGGTCAGGGACTATTTTTTTTAGCGGAAAGAAGACTTTTAGTGATTTTACCTCATGAAAGTTGCACTAATTTACATATTTTTTTACTTTAAAATTTTTATTGTGCGGTAACCGTTTTATAAAAGCAATAAGGTACTCAAGGCAAGTGCTGTATATCGTGAATAAGTAACGGTTGAAGGGCGTTGGTAGGCTCACTCAAGCGGTTTGGGGTCTAACAACGTCCTTCAGCCGTTACTTATTCACGATACAGCACAGCCTCTCATACCTTATTGCTTACTTATTAGAGAGTTTTACTCTTTGCTTTAGAAAATTAGTCCAAATTTTGACTGTTTTGATAGTTTATCAATGACTGATGAATTTGATAGCAGTTGTTATACTTTATAAATCTTATAAGGTTACTTGTTTGTTTTAAAGAAAGCAGTTAGACCAATATAACTGGTTCTTTTAAAACATACTGTTCTTTTCAGAGTTTGACTTTTGATTTTCCACTAGAGGGCAGAATTGGTCTCAGATTAGAATAAGCAATCCTGTTGTTGTTGTTGTTTTTTTGTTTTTTTTTAGCAGGGCAAACATGACTAACATTTAGTCACGCAAAGATGAGTCGTCAGGTGAGTAAATTTTTACTTAAATCACGTTTTCCTGAAACCTACAGTCAGGGCTTTGTTTTTCTGATTTCTGACTTCGCCAGAAATGTTTTTTATGACATGACATTTGTTTTCTCTTGTCCAAGATGCTGAACTTAATTAACTTAATTTGTATGTTTTGGGAAAGCTTGTTGTAAGGAGAATACCATGTTAAAATTCACAGTGTTACACTTAAACTAAGTTTCTAAATTAAAATAAAAATGATCAGCCCCAGAAAATAAAATTATTAGTGTCAGCTAATAATAATAAAAAAATAAAAATAAAAAAAATCTTTTATGTAGCCGTCTAGGTGGGCCTGCATCTTGGAAAAGTACAAGGACAAAATATTCTGTCACACCTCATTTCTAACTCTGAATCCGAACTGCTGGTTGTGGGATGAAAAATATGTTGGAACCTGTTCAGACCTGAACTCACGAAATACCTCATTTCTTTCGTAATTTCCGGCTTAGCCTATGCCAGATCAGGTGAAGTCTCAAACCGGGAGTTATTGTGCCCACCGTTTGAAACAATGAAAGGAATAACATTATTCCTAAAAGATGCAAATGGGTGGCTAACTGTCCAAAAACCAACCAGGGACCAACCAGACCAGTAGACCAGCAAATAAAATGCTGGTTTAAGATGTTGTGTTTCAACCCTTTTATTTAGGCAGCTCCCGATTTTAATTTTCCATGCATATAAAACATTATCAAAGGCAAATAAATTTGTTAAGTTAGAAATGTATTGTTTCTGCTTGTGGAAGTATGGACAATTTAAAAACATTTCATTCATTTTTTACACAAAATATTCACAACATTGAACCCTAAAACTATTCAAACAAAGTACTTCCAAATGAAACAATGCTAACTACCTAAAAAAAAAAGTTAAAAAAAAAGGACAGTGTGTATTGTCCTTATGCTGCATGACCTGAAATTTCAAGAATATTAACATTTGTAACAGCAAAACATCAAATGCAGTTTCTAATGATGTGTGAAGAAAGATTATTTCAGTTTATTGTTGAAAACACGTTTTTATTTGGCCATTTCTCCAGCTTAGCAAGCTAGCTTGAGACAATATTTGCACTGAGTGGTCGTCAGGGAGCAGCAGCAAGTGTGTGAAGTTTTTTTTGTTATGGTAACCAGATACATTTCAAACTGATATGATGAAAGACCAGAAGGAATGTAACAGAAAATCAGCTTGGCAAGCTTAACTGATATCTCCTGTTTAGAACCAGAAAACATACCAGAGGTGGTAGCTTGAACATCATTTAGGATAGGCTACTTAAAGGACAAGTTGGGTATTTTACACTTAGATCCCTGTTTTAAGATCGTTAAGAACGGTTAAGATTGAAATTTGGACATATGCTGCTGGCCCGATAATTTTCGGTTTCTGTGGCTGTTTGTCCCGTTGGGACACTGCACACACCTTGTGAAACTGGGACTGCGCCAGGATCTCTACTAACATCTCCAAATCTCTCACTAAATCCACACTCAGCCAAACATGCAAGGTGTGGATCAAGAAGCAAAAACAGGAAATGAACTGCTTTACAGTAATTCTTTTGTTTGCAGAGGCCCTTTATTGCTTCTGAACTCCTGTCTAGTAGAGACAGGTTTAGAGGGTTCAACCAGGTATGATGAGTTTGTTGTGGCTCTTTTTATGTAGTGCAACCCTTATATTAAATATATACACAAAGCCGAACAGTTCTCTTAGAAAAGCTCTACTTCAGGCAAGGTTGTTTTTTTTTTGTTTTGTTTTTTTTTTTTCATATATTATGTTACTGAAAACAGATCTTTCCCTCTAGTTCGCACAAGTTCACTGAACCATTTTTAAAAATTATTTTATTTCTATGTCTGACACAAATCATCAATATAAATATTAGGACTGGGCGATATATTCCGCGATATTGTTATGGGCATCTAATCAGTAAAGCCGGTTCCTTGATTAGTAGTAAATCACCTTCACCTGCTTTCACATGGATGATATGATGCAGATATGAGTGTTAAATTAATACTCAAGAGTGTTAAAGTTAATGAGATAATTAAGTGATTAATTTAGTGATGATTGAGCATTATTGAAAACACCTGATGATAACAAGCAGAATCACTGAAGGAGAAAATCTAAAATTGTAAGCCACCGCTATGGAGATCAGTGTTTGCTTTGGGCTCTTGACCCTTATATTATTAACTTTAAATTATTAATTGGCTGTTGCATCTGAGTATAACCTGTCAGATGAACAAAGAAAAAAAATTATATTATTATATTATTAATATATATTATATTGTCATTATATTATGACATTCATCATTTGAAATTTATGTTTGTGATTTATTTTGTTGGTTACAGCATAACTGAGATTCTGCATAAATATCCAGAATTTGAGATGTAATATAAAGGATTTCTTAAAAGTTGTTAAAAAAAACATTATTACTTATAGGCACACACATCCCTCAAGATTCAGTCACTGCTTCTCAACAATGGTGACAAGCAGAATATTCAATTCGGAAAAGTATTACATAGACAATTCAGATCATAATTCATTCATACCGCAATGCATGATGAAAAACCATGTACACCCGCCTTAACAGGTCTGGGTCTCCATCTTTTGACCACATTACGACAACAAAAGCACTTGAACGCAACACCAGTTCACAAGTGGAAAGTATTGTATTTTCCATAGCACGTAAACGCACCAATAGTACTTCACATTTCAAGTTGACTAAACTTTACATTTTAAGGCCACATGAACACTTACTTTTTAAGTTGAAACAACAAAATTTGCTTTGTTAAGTCCAGGATTTATCAAATATGCGCTGGAGGCATTTGGCGTGGAATGAATCTCTCTGATTTAGACTTAATTAACTCACATCCTGGCTTATTACTGAGACAATAATCCTGATTCATTCCTGCATTTTCATGCTTACTGTCACAGATCAGAACGACACAGGTAACGCAAACAAGAGGTTATATTAAAGGGTGACCTCACCTCTGAAAAGATGAATGTGTATTTAAAATGGGTCATATATCTTGAAGAAATGTGAGATTAATTTGAATTTGGAGCTTTCTAGACTGAGAAAAGCCAGAAAATGTATTTTTGGCTTATGTGGATGAACTTGCTTCGCTGCCCTAGGAGGCCACGCCTACCGGTAACAGAGCGCAGTAGTTAAACAACAAATCTAGGCTACTGATGAGTCTGCCCAAAAATGTGTTTCGACTTAGCTTGAAATGTCCGGGATTCGGCTTTTGCGTTCTACAGTCGCCATTCATCATGTTTACTGTGACGAGCGGGACGAGTGAGGGCCGCGGGAGAATGGCGTGAGGCCGTTGGCGTGACAAAGTGTACATGCATTGTGTTACTAATGCGCTCTTTAAATAACAAAATAAATATTTCACCATTGACTTCAGACCAGGTTTTTGTTGGTCAATGGCACAGTCTATTTCAGTTGCCTCAAAATAGCAACGTGCCAATAATGCGCGGGAACACACCTCGTTTTCAAACCCGCACGCCCATAGGCACACAAATTGGCGCAAATGCGTTTGCGATTTAAACAATGTGGTGCAGGACATGAAAATGATAATTGCATCAGGCTGAAACAAACAAAAACACTTGCGTCACGCCTGGCGCTGCATTGCACCGGGTGTATGATAGGGCCCTATGTTGTTTATGTGTTTGTTTATTGCCATCTCTCGCAAACTTTGCTGTGTGCGTTCATGTGTTTTGAAGAAGGCGTGGCTTTGGAGGCGCTCTGAAGGGAGGGGGGCTACAGTGTTTGCATAATTATAATTTATGCAAACAATAACAATCAAACCAATAATATCAGTTATAGATCTCTACCCTTAAAGGAGTATAGTTCACTTTAAAAAAAAAATGCTGATAATTTACTGACCCCCATGTCATCCAAGATGTCCATGTCTTTTTTTTCTTCAGTCGAAAAGAAATTAAGGTTTTTGATGAAAACATTCCAGGATTTTCTCCATATATATAATGGACTTCAGAGGGAACCAAACGGTTCAAGGTCCAAAAGACACTTTTAGTACAAACTGCAAATTGTTCAAATGACTTTAAACAATTCCAGATGATGAATAAGGGTCTTATCAAGCGAAATGATCGCTCATTTAAAAAAAAAAAAAAAGTTTAAGTTTTATAAGCTCAAATGGTCACCTTGCTCTGTTCTGTGATGCGCGTTCGTGACTCTCCTGTTCAAACTTATTCATCAAAATGAACAAATATTTTTTCGGGTCATGACTCGAAGGGTCCTAGATAAGACCCTTATTCATCATCTGGTGTCATTTAAAGCCCTTTGAAGCTGCACTGAAACTCTCATTTGGACATTGAACCATTTGGTTACCAGTAAAGTCCATTATATGGAGAAAATCCTGGAGTGTTTTCATCAAAAACCTTAATTTCTTTTCGACTGAAGAAAGAAAGACGTGGACATTTTGGATGACATGGGGGTGAGTAAATTATCAGTGAACTACTTAAGTATTAAACTTCTAACTTGAGTATTAAACTTCAGTAATTAAATGTATTTAAATATAATTTAAAGCTGAAATACAAACTATTTACTGTAAGATATAATAACGATTTAAGCAATATATTACAAAGAAAGCAGTAAATCATGTAAAGGAATGTCATGATGGCTGGCTTATTACAAAAGATAGCTTACAAAAGAAACTACAAGTCACCATGCATATACAGATTCACGTACATGTAAGCTAATGTGGAGTATATGAACCAGCTAAACAAGTCTGTATTTACCATGTGCGTTGTCTCTAACTTCCATCTGCATACATACCTTGGTGGATTACTAGCACAAAATGTCTTTAAAACAAACATTGACTTGTTTATTCCAGGGCCAGGAAATGTAACAGAGAAGCACAACAGATGTGAAGACATCTTTTCTGTGAAATAAGATAACGTCTCTACAAACTGCATTCTCTACAAGCTCAAACACCATTCAGGCAGCTCTTGAATAAAATCTCATTTAATTTAGCATCATCTCTGAGTTTTCCCCCTCTGACACGGTCAGAGCTGTTTGCTTTGCTTTAGCTCAGTCAATTAGATTAGATAAGCTTGTGGACACACTTCCTAAAACAGCAATCCAATTGCTGTTCAGGCCAAGGCTGAAAGAATGCCCTGGTCATTCACCGGTTGCTTAAGAAAAATGGTAGTGTTTTTTTTCTTTTTCTTCCAAACAGTACCAAATTTGGGTTCTTTGGTTTGTAACATTAGCAGAACCCTTTTTGGAGCTAAATAGGACCCTTCTCATAAGGTTCTGTATAAATGTGGCTAAAGCAGATGCAGAAATTGCATCTGCTTTGAATCAATTGAATCACAAATTCAGACACAGACTCCATAACTCGGGAACAAAACAACCAACATACACCATTAAGAACTCACAAAGAATGAAACGACACACATGGCTTAAATACACAGGCAAACAAGATAACAAGAGGGTGTGGCTAATTAGAAACACCCGGGGAGACTAATAAACAAGAAGAACTACAAAGGACTACAAAACATGGCACAGGAAATGACAAAAAGTCCACACAAGACAAGACAGGAATTATTACAGGTTCCATAAAGAACCATGCCTCGAAAGTGCTATAACCTTAATGGTGTTATAAATAACCTTTTCAACATATATGTTAGTATCTTCATGTTATAAATATTACTATATACATATTTTTATATTGTATTTATTAATATTGTCTGTTAGTCCTCTGTCAGCCTGGTCTTAGGGCTCATATTTGGGGTTTATATTAAAAAACAGCATTGTGTCAATTACTTTTATTCTTTTATTGACATGGCAGAAAAATGACAGTGCTCTAACAAGAGTTGTTTGCTAAATACATTAATAATAACAATTGACATTGAACAAGATATAGATATACTGTATATATAAGACCAAGTTCCAGTGAAATATCTTCACAATCCCCTTTACGTCCCTTATTATGTGTTTATTTATTTCAAATAGCAGTATCTCTCTGCAGGTGATGAGGTTAAGATATGAGACAATAGCTGTAATATACAATTGAGTTTAGAGTTACATTGCCTCTCTTCCATTTGATCATCGTAAAAATAATTGTTCATTAAGGCCAAAATTAGCAAAAATAGACATTATGAGTTCTTTACCGTAAATAGTGATATAAAGTCATGGGATAGCTTTAATGTGCTTTGTGACTGTGTATATTTAGGCATAAAGACATAATGTTTATAAATTCCATATCTCTGTTACTTACTTTGGAGAAGAGAAGATGAGTGTATCCTTAACTGAACAGAGCTGCTTACATTTACATGTTCAGTTAAACTAAAAAGAGAAAAAGAAATTATTGGTAGGAAACCAGCTACACTTTATAAGTGATAATTTATAGACATTTTAAGAAAGAAATAATTTACCTGTTGAGACTAAGATGACAGTCTGTAGTTGTGGTGGCTTTGACAGTTACAGATTTGAAAAACAAAAAGTAATACAGTAATAAAAACATAAAGTGTTCTTCAGGTCGATAAGGTTCTAAATAGAACTGTGATTACATGTAAAGAACCATTTTTTTAGAGTGTAGCCTACCAAAAAAGAGAGAGATTGTCACTCCTTTAATTAAACCATCTAGGTCAACACACACACATGACGAACCACTTAAACAAGTTATAGGAATCTGTCAGCTTTTCTGTTTGTAAAGGTGTGGATATTAATGATTGTAATGATGTTTAATAATTATGTTTGTTTTCCCAGGGTTGGGTCGCCTGTCTTTGAGCATGTTTATTGTACAAGGCATTCCTAAGTGTGCAAAGATTGAGATTTGCTATTTTGAATCGGATCATGTGAATTAACTGGATCAAAAAGTAAAAATTCACTGTGTGGCATTATGCAACTTATTGCAATATATTTAGTTAAAAGGTAAAGGTTTAGTTTAGTGTAAATTTATCTTCAATTTTCTAATGACCCAAATCCATTAATTTAGTCATTCAAAAAAAAAAACATCATTTTTTTAAGAGCATGAGACATAGTGGTCTGATTATAGTGAGTGATATAAGGTAATCAACATTCTTCCAGTTCAACAAGTCTGTTAAATGTAGGCCTGTTAGTGTTAACCTACATTTTTTTACTGTTCAGCTTTCTACTATCCTATCCATCCAAAAATGAATGTGTTGCATCAGATAAGTCTGTAGGTAAATTCATAGATTCATTTCATAATATTCAAATAGATTTGCCCTTTGTTTCTTGCACTGTATACAACATGATGCACTTTATGTTCAAAACACTATTGTTTATGATAATTGGGACGTACAGAATAGTTACATAATGTCCATAATCCTGAATTCTCCTACGTATAACGCTTGTTATCAATCAGCTTTCTCATTCACAAGGCTATGATTTAGCTCAGCCCAGAGCATTACTGCTGAATCTCACATAGTTTGGATGGTTTTCTATAAAATGGCATCAGTTGTCTTAAATTTGACATGGTACAAATAATGTGTGGTGGCTCCGAGAACACTAATGCAGAATGAGTCAATACTGACGTTTAACAGTACATTAGAAACACGTGTCTGCCTACCAAGTCAAGACACTTAAATACACATAAACACACACACACATGGACCTCGATGAGAGGTGAGAATCTTAGCAAGCAGTCTTAATTCCAAGAACATGCAATCACAAGGGTAATTCAAACAAGAAGCCAAATACTATAATCCAAACATGAATGACCGGAGACGTTTGTAACAGCTTATGTCTTATGTTTTCAAACCATTGCTTATCTGCTGTCTGTTGCACTTTTAATGTTTCTACTTGTAATGCTGCCGTATGTTCTTTTCTGTTTAGTCTCTCCTTAAATCAAATTGGACACATCTGACAACATGAGGAGTAGATTCTTACTCAACTGCATCAAGAAGCCAAGATGTAACAGTACTTACGTAAGAGTCAATCAAAACCTGCATGTCAATGAACAACTTCCAGACCACGTTCCTCTAAAAAGGAGATTGAGGTTGCCAGTCAGCGGTAAACAATCTTGAATGTGCTGTATTTCTTTCTAAAAGAAATGGAGACCTAAAATATTTTAAGTAGACATAGAGTAGGTTCATTTGCATTGAAGACCAACACCAGTGATTCCCAGTAAACCAATGAAACTTTTAACTGAATGCTTTGAATTCACTACAACAGAGCATCACCTTATGGAAGTTTGTTTCCGCCACAGAATGAAAAATAAAAAAAGTAATCACGCAATTATGACTTTTTATGGGACTTTTTCAGAATTGCGTGATATAAAGTTACACACAATTGCGAGTTTACATCTATATAAACTCGCAATTGCCAGTTATAAAGTCCAATTCTAAGGGGAAAAAAGTCAGTAAAGAAAATAAACTTGCAATTGCGAGATGTAGTCAGAATTGCGTAATATAAAGTTGCAATTGCGAGTTAAAGACAAAATTGTTTTGTATAAAGTCACATTGTGTGTTATAAAGTCAGAATTGCATGATATAATGCAATTGCGTGTTAAAAAGTCAGAATTGTGAGATATAAACTCGCAATTCTGAGAAAAACAATTTCTCAGAAGTTTCTTTTCCCTTAGAATTGGACTTTATAACTCTGACTTCTGACTTTATAACACGCTATTGCGAGTTTATATCTCGCATTTCTGACATCTTTTCATAAAACTCGCAATTGCGAGTTATAAAGTCCAATTTTAAGGGCAAAAAAATCAGTAAAGAAAATAAACTTGCAATTGCATGTTAGGAAGTCAGAATTGCAGGATATAGCGAGAATTGCGTGATATAAAGTCACAATTGCGAGAAAAAAGTCAGAATTCTCAATTTATTACAATTGTGACTTTATATCTCTCAATTCTGAGAAATAAAGTCAGAATTGCGAGATGTAAACTGGCAATTGTGAGATAAAATGTCGCAAGCTTCCATATCATGGAGGTGAGCAGTGCTTTTCAAAACATGATCGATTGACAGGCTCATGCAGGAGACTGAGAGATCTATCTATCTATCTATCTATGGCCTATAAAACCATCAAAATTTTCACTTTGCTATAGTTGCTTTTCAGTTGGATTGGATTTAGTTTGCTACCTCAATTCAAATTCAGGAAAAAAAATCAATTATGGATGGTGCACAACCCTGCCAGCATACATTTGTAGTCTATGTAAGTGTGACCATTCTGCCCAAAACAATTTAGCATGCATTCATGAGAGGCATTTTCAGAATGCTAGTGGAGTTAAAGTGCAGCTGTTACGATATTTATCTATTAGGACAGTGACAAAACTGTTAGTCTGATTTCTGTGATCCTTTGCAGATGTTGCCTGACTGGTGCAAAAGTTTCAGGGCCAAAGGGAAGTGTTTTTTTTTCTTTTTTTTGGTCTGATTTCAGGAAAATGCCTCGGCTGATAAGGAACTAGGAAGGAATATTTTGCTGTGGTGCAGGGCATGGAGGATTAGCACACAAGCAGAGATTCATGTGTTAACCCTATTTAGCTTGTCCTCCCTTGGCTTTTAGTGTCAGTCAAACAGCTGTAGTCAAATGGGATGAATCCAACGTGGCAGTGCTGGATAGCTTCACTGCCAACAAATAAAAAAGATCCAATTCTTTTCAGTAAGTCATTCTGAAGGGTTTGTTTGCAGAGGGTTTGTAGAAACCAAAATAAAAATCTATTTCTCATTGAGTAATAAAATTCCTAATAAATTAAAACAATGTAAAACTATGGTACCAAATTGAGGCTGTAAATTAGTCCCTGCATGAGGAATATATTTCATCCCACGTTTACTATGATAGAAGTGAGACATTTGGCTGAAAATTAAAGTCATGATGAACTCAAAATAGACCTATTTATTCCCTTAATGCACATCTTTTGTGAAGTTAAACAATTAATTGGTCCACATTATGGCTTCATAGTTTGTAATGAAAATGTAGTCTCTTCCTCTGAAATTTCTGCTGACTTCACTTAGGTCACACCGACTATTGGATGACACGTAGGAATAGTTTTAGCAAAGTCACTATGACTTAATTTTTGTTTGTAATGCCCACTTTTCACAATACAAACATTTTTTTAAGGAATAAGACATCACATTAAGGAAATAGTTGCAAATGGAAATTCATGCTGACTTTAACAGTAAATCTCAATTAAAAATTGGTATCTTCTTGACTGATGAGAATTAATTTCTATTTTCTTTTCCAGGTTTGTACTTTTGTATTCCGTTCCTATACAAAGCGAAAAAGGAGTTGCTACACACCCAAAACGTGATAAACAAGTCGGCTGACAAATAAAGGTTTTGGAGGCCATAAAAAATCCTTGATAAAGTCGACAGTGGTTGGATCTGCATGTTCGGTACATTTTGCAGTAAACACCAAATGCTAGAAAACTCTAAATGAAGTCAATCCTTCTTGTTTTAAATAAATTCACAACTTTATTTGGGACCTGGATTTGTTAAGAATCATTTGAGGTGGTTTTGAGGTATTTTGACGATCTGTGCTTACTATATGGCACCAGTGAGTTTGAAATGGTACATCTTAAAAGGAAATTAAATTGGATCTGTTATGCCTGGCTACATACTTTTCCCTCTCTCACGCTCGGCTACTTCCCTCTGGTCCAGCTTCAGTTTCATCCAGTGAAAGTAGACCTTGATGTAAACACCTGGTTAGAATAATATCACCCACGATGCACTTCTCATGAGAGCCTCTTCGAGGAATCACTTTTTATTTTTTTGCTCCCCTTCCTGGACTCCAGAAGATATCTGTTTTCATTAAGAAAGAATCGACTTGGCTATGGGTTGACTACAATCTCTTTATCTCCCTTGTGTCTTCAGCCAGCAGAGAAAATCCTTTTGAAAATAGATCTTCAAAAAAAAATATATATAAATGTAATTTGTATGAACCTTGCGGGCAGAAGATCTTGTTCTTGTTGCTCATTTCATTGCCTTTTACCTCAACGCAAAATAAATTGTTTGATAATTTACTGTCCCTCATAGCTTTCCACACTCATATTCTGCTGTATTTTCTGTGGAATAAAAATTAAATATTTGGAAGGAAAATCTATCAAAATTATATCAAAATTGAAAATACTGCGGAAACACAGAGACCTACATCTTGGATGCCCTTGAGATAAGCTAAAACATATCAAAAATTAATTTCAAAGTGAACTATTCCTTTAAATTGAACTCACAAACTTAATGATCTGGTCACAGCAGTTATCAAAAAAATTGGAATATTATCAGTGAATAATGTCTTTTTGTCACAAATTTATAGTATGTAGTAGTTAAGACTTGGACGTCCTTTTTTAAGCTTGACCATCGCTATCTCACGACCAATCCGTACGAATTTGTACGAGTGATTAAAAAGTGGCTAATTCGTACTAATTCATACGACCTCACTCGTACGAATTTGTACGATTTGTCCAAACCCACGTGATGGGTAGGTTTAGGGGCGGGGTCAGGGGTAGGTCATTCGTACAAATTCATTCGAATTGGAAAAATCTTACTAATTTGTACGAGTGAGGTCGCACGAATTGTTACGAATTAGCCAGCTCGTAAAATTCGTACGAATTCCTGTCAGATCGGGTTGGCTTGACAGCCCCATTTCACTTTTATTATAATATAAAGAAAGTGTCATTAAAATACCTTTTATGTTCCACCGAAGAAGACGTACAGGTTTAGAGCAACATGAAGATGAATTGATGATGACAACATTTTCATTTTGGGGGTAGATTATTTCTTGAAACTTTTTCACAAGTCTTCGTTTCAGTTTCAGTGACCTGGAACACAGCAAAGAAGAAGAAAGGCGAGGGTGGGTTTTCAGTCAAGAGCATTGTGTTATTGTGTTGGTAATATTTCACTGGCAAGGTTAGTGGATATGGATTTTACATCTTTATTTACCAGTGCTCAGATGAAGTGCTTCAGGGAATTTTAGCTCACCTACGCCAATGTCCCTACATAACAAAGCCTTTATTACAGCTGCATTGTCACTCGTGGTAACTTCAGATCCATGATAAAGTGAACATGAGCCCCTTGAATTCAACACCATTTATTCATCACCAACCCTTGAAACCAATGAAGCAAGCATTTATTGTCTAGCATTTGCTGTTTCCCATGAGCAATTGCAGTTTTGCATCATCTTGTCAGCTTAGTAGCTGTGGTTGTGCTGATTAAAATTTAAACACCATCCTATACAGTGAAGTAAAGTTTAATCTGAATTGGCCATCAATCTAAATTGATTAGACAGTGTCATAATGTTGTAAGTCCAACACTGCCGGATCTATAGCAGAAATGTGTGTAGACTTTTTAATTTGCATTTCTGTCCATCTAAAAGTCATATGTGCAGATTATAATTCAGACAATTGATTTTATTGAGATATACTTTACTACCATTGAATATTAAGTGTCCCCCAACTAAGCAAGCCAGAGGCAACAGTGCAGGAACCCAAGGCTTATGAATCGCACCTTCTAGGAATTGAACTCTGCAAACTCTGGGATACAAACATAGAAAATTAACCACTACACCAGACAGCCAAGTGCGGGCTTCATCCCACATAGAGTAACATGGCTGAGTAGTAATTTACTTTAACCATGTTGCCTCAACAACAGACACTGAAATTTCCCCTTTACTAAGACGTGGTTTTGTGCTTATTATGCAATTGTGCTACTATTTTACTCTACTTGTTGAATGGCAAACAAATTATCATTAAACCAGTCATAAGCAATTGTTTAGGGTAGTTCATGAAATGTTGCACATGGATAATTCAGGTCAACAACGACCATAAATATACAGTCTCTACAGTAATTTGGCCTCATTAATGATTGTCCCCTACTGTCAGCAAAGACAGGGACATTCAGACATTAATTGAGCTCTTCTAAATAGTTGTCTGGTAAAATGCTCCATTCTTCTGGGGAGCAGACCTGATTGCGTGAGTTTAAACTAATGCAAAACACCAACGCATGGCTCAAGGCTGTGCACAGATGACAGCTCTGAAGTTAAGTTAATTTGTGCTGACTTGTTCTTTTAATTTGCACTGAATGGCTGAGAAGACATTCAGCATTTGGTAAGCTACAGCTAAGGCAAATAGATCAGCTGTTTTTCAGACTTGGGCTAAAGCTCCATCATGCCTGGGAAAAGACTGTTAGAGTAATCTGGAGCAGTTAAAAATAAATGACAAAAAAAAAAAAAAAAAAAACATAATTTGAAATACAGTCATAATATAGAACATGGAATGTTTAAATAGACTATAGTGGAAAATATTTTGCAATTTTGTAAATTTAATTATACAACAAGTCACTAGTGAAGGGCTTGAACAATGCAATATTTTCTATATTTTTAATTAATTGAATCAAAGTCAAATGTCTGGATTTGACAAGGTGAATTGACAAGGTACTGGACTGGAATTGACAAGGTACAAGGTGAATTTTCTCACCTAAACACACATGTGAATTTAATCAAATATATAGACAACATGAACATTACTTAATCTAATGAGAATTAAAGAAATGTACATTTAAACTTGAACTAAGGTATATGCCAGAATGTGTAAGTCACATTGTGAATGCTTTATTTACGTGACAGCACAATAGAACATATCTTAAACAAGGACAATGAATAACTAAAGCATTAAAATTGGTATGACTATTTACTCTAAAGTACAAATAGCAACAAAAAGCATCTTGTTTACACTAAGTGCAAGTAATGATAAATGCTATTCACATAAATTATAAACAGAATATTTGTAAAGACAAAAAAACTGGGCAATGGTGAGGGGCGTTTGAGGAAATAGCCTTTGATAAGAGGCTTTGACTATGCACTGGAGAAAGATGCCGCCATACGTTTCACAATGATACACTCTAAAAAATGCTGGGTTGTTTCAACCTAAATTTGGGTCAAATATGGACAAACCCAAATGTTGGGTTAAAAATGTAATTAAACAACAATTTACAGTTGAAAGTGAAAGTTGAAGTTGGGTTAAATTTTTTTAAATTACATTTTTAACCCAACATTTGGGTTTGTCCATATGTGACCCAACCCAGCATTTTTTAGAGTGTATATAATAATACAATGTATACACTTTAAAAAAATTCTGGGTTGTTTCAACCCAAATTTGGGTCGAATATGGACAAACCCAAATGTTGGGTTAAAATTGCAATTAAAAAATGTACAGTTGAAAGTGAAAGTTGAAGTTGGGTTCAAATTTGAAATTACATTTTTAACCCAACATTTGGGTTTGTCCATATTTGACCCACATTTGGGTTCAAACAACCCATTGTTTTGAGTGTATTTGTTAAATTATGATACACATATTTTTTTTACATTTCAAAATTTTGAAAAAATTGTCTAATATTTATATATTCATCCAAACAAAACAAAAAAAACGAATGTAAAAAGGAACACTTACTTTTGCACATACCCAAAGTAGGTGTTCCTTTTCGCACAGAAATCACTGTGTATAGACTAAAGGCTGGTTTACACTGCCTCAGCTTTTTGTTGGATTAAGACACTAATCCAACAAAACCTAACAACCACTGGAATTTGTTGGGACAGTGGGAACTTAAGCCTTAGGAGCTGAAAGTCCTTAAAGGAGTTAAAATCAAGAAGACCCGTGGAGAGCAATAATCATCTATGCTTGCAGACAGGTCATTAAACTTTATTGTGTACATTTTTAAAGGAAGTTCAGCAGATTGGCTTTAGAGGGGACCCAAACTTCAGACAATGCAAAGTAAGAATGCAATAAACATTGGTATGTGTTTCTGAGCACTGAACTTAAACTTTTGTCTCTTAAAATTGCAAGTTTAATGGTGATGATTGATACAAGTATGCCCATAGTTTAAGACAAACTTGAGACATTATTTGAAAATCCAACATCAATGAACATTAGGTGTGATTTTGTTGATATAAACTTCTTCCACCTCGACACGAGTAAAAGAGCAATTCGCTTCTAAATGCTATTGTTACAAGTTCCAGTCTGGTGTTAAAATTCTAAGCTATTTCTTTTCACGGTGCACAGTTATGGAGCCACATGGCTTTCAGTTTCAACCGTCTGGTTGAGGAGTGGGGGTAAAAGGTGCGAAGTCTCAACCCAAAGTGACCTCTTCAATTGAACAGGGGTCCTCAACATTTGTCAAGATTCTTTGCGCTGTTAAAACGTCCACCCTTCCTCCTCCATACGTAATGTATTCAAAAGCAGGTCATGCCACTGAATGCTGTGCTGACATTGTCCTTTCATGAGTTCAAGTTTGCTAAGTGTGGCATCTGCACCATGTGGCTTTCTGTTATGCGTATGTGATTGCACAGCCGTTTTAACTGCGAAAGCATGAAATTGAGCCATTGTCTGCCAAAGCAGGTGTGAACGATGAGCACTGACGTGTAAATACTTTAACCAAATTACATGCTTCCCCCCATTATGGCTGATTAGTTGGACATCATGATTGTTTGAGACATTTCTCAGACAAGGTTCATTCAGCTTTTGTGATACTAATGACCTTTAGACTTGGTTACGTAAAACACTGTCGAGAAGATCAACAGGCACTTGGCATGAAAACACATCTTCTTTCATAGTTTAGACATGACCAATTTGTTTTACAAAAAATGCATCTATGTATACCTTCTTGGCCAAAGCAAATGTCTTGTAATAATATTGTCTTGGTGGAAAAAAAATCAGGGTCTCTTAAAGATTTAAGACAACTACTCGTATCAAAATTGGTCGACATTCAATTTTAAATAGCATGACAAAGCAACCAGTCAACCCCAAAACTCACACCCACCCTCTCGGCACATTGTGTACCAGATGGAAGTCATCAACTTTTCCATTCGCATGCACAGTCACTTTCTCTGTCCAAGTATTTTTGAGATGCATCATTTTAAACTGCAAATAATGCGCCGCTACACTGTTGTCTTGTTGTCATAAGATACAACCATTTCTCTAGAAATTCCAAATACCTTTGGAAATTGAGACTGTTTCCTAAAACAGAGGTGCTTTGTGTGTGTTAATGTTTTCATAGAATGTGCTTTCTCCAGGCAAAGCTGACCTATAAACCACGGTGTAACTAAAGGCTTCTGTGAGGCCCCTCGCTGCCCACTCACTGACAGAAGCCTGAACCAGACATCATCACGAAAATATGAGTTACATATCTGTTTCTCAAAACCTTTTATCGAGTTGATGCTATTTTTATGTATTCTTGGGTAATTCTCACAAAAAATTCAATTCTGTCACTTTTCACATTTTAATTAATCTGAATACAAAAGATATTTTGAAGATTGATTCGAATTGGGTTCGAATTATACTGGATCCCAATGACTTTCACTATATGATAAAAAAGAAAGATAATTATTTTCAAAATATCTTCTTTTGTGTTCCACATAAGCATGAAAGTCTTACAGGTTTAGAAAAACACCAGGAAATAATGGCAATTTTTTTATTATTTGGGTGAAATTTCCCTTTAATTTATGAACATACACTATTATAGCCTATACATCATATCTCTGATTATTCGATATGATGTGTGTTATTCTAACCTTAACGCACAGCCACAATCTAAAACACTTCCCACAAATACGTTTTATTAATTAATTTTACAAAATAAAAAGTTGACTTCTCCAGCCTTCTCTTGAAATTTGTGGAATTCACAATATTGTCGTCCATTGTATAATACCATGTTTGTGATGTTCCTTATTTGTAATTTGCTTTTAATAAAAGTGTCTTCTACATAAATAAATTCATTGCAACACTTCCAATCTTGATCTGTAAATCTCACAACGATTGTGCAATGTGAGATTGTTTCACTGAGATGTGAATCACACTGGGCCGGGACACTGAAGAATCCTTAACAATTTTAGGACTTTGTGATGGTGCTCACAAAATTACTTACAGAGTAGACAAAGCTGTTTGACATCCAAAATACATTATTAGCGACTATTAGCGGATTATCACACAATTCATTCATGTTGTGTACAGTTTGGGCAGGGTTAAAGGGATAATTCACCCCAAAATAAAAATTCTTTCAGTAATTACTCACCCTCATTTTGTTCCAACCCATTCTAAGACTTTTGTTCATCTTTGGAACACAAATTAAGATATTTTTTTATTAAATCTGAGAGGTGGATCACTCAACCATAGGCTTCTAAGGGATTGAAACTTGCCGGCCCAGAAAAGTTAAAGACATTGTATAAAAAAAATGATAGTTCCTACATTATTTTTGTATACATTGACTCATTGGGTCCTCTAAACTGCAATATGCATTTAAGCATTACTACATTTCAAAAGCAGTGTTAAAGTTCCTCTGCAGTCAATAATTTTATTCCTGAAAACGAATATTTGATCACCAAAATTACATGTTTTACATTTTTTTTCCTTGAAAAATATTATTCATGCCTTAAAATAGGTTAAATGTAACTCTCCACCTTTGCGTCATTAGGAATACACGGTTCTATTAATATGCAAATTAGCCCCACCTCCATCGACCTGCACCAGCTCAGCGATCCACTCGTTGGCGAACACACCTTAACGTGATTGATACAAGGTAGTTTGTAACGTCAGAAACACCAAAGCCATTTGAAACATTAAAAGCTTGCTTTTCACCACAGGGGGACTTTAAAAGGAAGAAGGAAATAAGATTATTGTCAACACTAATTTGTTCTAAGTGATAAGATTTGTTCCATATCACAAACAAGATTCAGGAAATTGAAGACAGAAATAGATTCTGTGACGCCGGTACTGTGATGTGGCAGAAACACGGGAAGGAGGCTGGATCCAAACGCAGTGTACAGGCTTTATTTAGACAAACTACATACTTTGACAAAGACTCAGATACAGGACTCAGAAGCAGGAGCAATTAACGTCGACATCACACGTTCAACAACTCACAAACTAAGACAGAAACGCAGGGCTTAAATAATCAGACAAGCAAACTTAACAAGGTAACAAGGGGGCGTAGAAAATAGGAAACACCTGGAAAAATCAATAGACAGGGAACCACTAATAACACAAAGACAAAAATACAAAACCACATCATGACATAGCCCCTCCCCTATGGGCGGCTCCTGACGCCCATAAAAACAACAAAAAGTTCAGGTGGGCGGTGAAGCGGAGGCGGTCTGGGGGAGGGACGGAGGGCCAGGCCCGTGCAGGGGAACGGAGCCAGGAGGTAGCCAAGGCGAGCCTGGGCCGCAGAGCGTGGCGAAGCAGGACGAGGCGACGGCCAGGGCGGAGCAGGACGAGGCGACGGCCAGGGCGGAGCAGGACGAGGCGACGGCCAGGGCGGAGCAGGACGAGGCGACAGCCAGGGCGGAGCAGGACGAGCTGAAGTCCAAGGCGGAACAGGACAAGGTGAAGTCCAAGGCGGAGCAGGACGAGGCGAAGTCCATGTCTGCATCACCTCAATGGGCCTCACAGGGTATCCACTGCCCCCCCACCCCCCAAAAAAATACTTGGGGAAATCCACCGGAGCTTGAAGGCTGCAGGAAAGGCGAGGCGCAGAGGCGGGGCCGGCAGGGCGAGGCGCAGAGGTGGGACCGGCAGGGCGAGGCGCAGAGGCATGCTCACCGGAGCCTGGCGAACTAAAGGAGTCCTCCTTCTCCTCCTGCGGCGGAGTCTCGATTGACTTGATTGTTTCGCTGGACCTGAAGATTCACTCGCTGGGCCTGAAGTAGACTCGCTCACTTGAACTGGAGAAGACTCGCTCACTTGAACTGGAGAAGACTCGCTCACTTGAACTGGAGAAGACTCGCTCACTTGAACTGGAGAAAATTCACTCACTTGAACTGGAGATTCACTCGCGGGGCTTGAGTGAAGTGCATGCTCGTCGGGGCTCATGTGCAGCGCGGGCTCGGCTGGGCCAACGTGAGTCCCGGGCACAATAATGTACACGTGAAGCACGGACTCGTCAGGACGCAGATCTGGTTCGTCCTGGCTGAATTGGACCAGCGGCGAAGAAGGTGACGAGGGCTTCGCGGGTAAAGTACACTCGGCAGGTGTCGAGTAGAATAGGCGCGTAGTAGAGAAGAGGTCTTCCAAGGAACAAGCCTGAGCGATATACCTGTCAAGAGTCCAGTTGGTAAGGTCTCGCGGCATCCATCGAGCGATCTCATAATCCAGCCCATTCCGAAACAGGCCCATGAGCTGGATATCATCTAGCGCTCCCAGATGGCAAATGGACAGGAAGTCCTTCGCGTACCTTTGGACAGACTGGCCCTCTTGCAAGAATGACGACAGGTATTCTATCAGAGCCCGGTTGCTGGTGACTGCTGGATCCATTTCATGGTGAGTTGTTCTGTGACGTCGGTACTGTGATGTGGCAGAAACATGGGAAGGAGGCTGGATCCAAACGCAGTGTACAGGCTTTATTTAGACAAACTACATACTTTGACCAGGACTCAGAAGCAGGAGCAATTAACGTCGACATCACACGTTCAACAACTTACAAACTTAAACAGAAACACAGGGCTTAAATAATCAGACAAGCAAACTTAACAAGGTAACAAGGGGGCGTGGAAAATAGGAAACACCTGGAAAAATCAATAGACAGGGAACCACTGATAACACAAAGACAAAAATACAAAACCACATCATGACAGATTCTATGTATTGTTAAGTGTTTCCAGGTTAATAGTATGGTTACTGAATTTTTTTTTTTTTTTTTTTTTTTTTTTTTTGGAAATTGGGTGCAAATAAATTGTTAAATTACTGTTTACCAAATGTCCTGGTTTTGAAATGCCCCATTTGTTTCATACTAATTATTTCTAATTTTTCCTCCCTTTTTTTACAGGTAACTAGACTCAATGGGAAAAGAGGAAACTTTTAATGGGGATCTTTGAGAAATTGCTGTTTCAACCCACCCCCCAGACGGCTCTACCTCCAACCATCTGTTACAATGTCGGGGGAGTTTGACACCAGATTGTCTGTTTCTATGGCTTTTACTTAGGGGGTTGGGAGTTTGAAGTCTTGTTTTTTTTCACCTGGTATCTGAGAAGTACTTGTCTCACTACGCTATCCTCCCTTTACCTTAATTGAAAGAAGAGATTCACCCCCCCCCCCCCCTTCCGTCATCAAACACAAGGGTGAAACAGCCCAAGTGCCCAACCCCCATCCACTGGTTTGTACCCCAACCCCCAAATAGCTAAGCAGTCACATTGAAAATCCCTGCCAGAAGGGAACTACCGGTATACCATTTGCTTGGCCAACCTTCTTATCTGTTTTAGAGCTCAATGAGTTAACATTATATTGTTCGGTTAAAGGAATAGTTTGCTCAAAAATAAAATGATTTACTCACCCCCATTCCAAAATCATGTTATTTTTTCCATCTAACACACAAGGTAGGACAGTCCATTGACCCGTCAAGCTCTAAAAAAGGACAGAAAAAAACATTAAAAACCATTCATCCCATGCACTTCAAAGTCTTCTAAAGAAAAACGATAAAGAACTTTTAGATAGGCATTCATATATATATATATATATATATATATATATATATATATATACCTCTCAAACCAATGCAATCTCACATCAGTGACCACAACCCTGGTGAATCCATGCACATTTTATAAACCTGAATTTAAACACAAATGAGATTGTGGCAGAATGGAAGATCATTAGTGAATAAATACTTACATTTTAGTTTGATCACCAAAGCCTTCAAAATGTATCCTTGTGTACCACTGAAAACAATAAAAGCAACTTCATGTAAAATCACAATGTCAAAGTGAACAGCATTATAAACACATTATAAAACACTCATTAATTCGGGAGTGGATTACTTTGGGGGGGGGGGGAAATATGATTTTAAGAAGAAAATAAGAAAAATTACAGGTGTAAGATGGAGGGAGCTGTAAAAGTATTTTATGTTACAGTAAAGTAAGCGGTAGTTGGTAAATCACAAATTAGGCTTAACAACACAGGTGGTAAACGTTACAACAGTTGGCACCTATTTCACTTCCCTGCAGAACTGTAAATGAAGCTCTAACAACTGTGTGTGTTTATGGCATTAGTTAATTACTAGCATTGAATGTCGACTGCAACTTAAGGTGTTTTAGGCCATTTGTGTTCATTAAATAATAACCAACCTCTGGGAAAACACTGCAGTGGAGGTTCACCTTAGGATGCAAGTGATTAGATCCGCACATGTTTCGAATATGGAAGTTTGTTTTATTGTCAAAAGCGTTGTGGTTAGCAGTAAAAATACCATGAAACAAACCACATTAGACAGTTGCATTTATCTGACTGGCAGGCTATCAGATTTTTCTATGACCCAGCACTTTAAGAGACTTGTTTGAAATAGATTTCTAAATTGCTCTGGCAAAAGAAAAAAGGTCCCTGAGCCAAAGAATCTTCTGTAAAAGTACTGCTGGTCTATAGTTAACAGAAACGGATGCATAGCGTAGAAAATATTATGACAAAGGCTCAATAAAAGGCTTGACATTTTGTTTAGGGATCATTATTTCTTGAATGTTGTTAGTTTATGATGAGCAATAAGCTCAGTCTCAGTCATTCTGTTGGCTGTGGCATTGGGATAAAAAGTATGAAGTGTTTTAAATATATTTCTGGAGTTTTTTTCTGCAAAGATGAAAATAGTGCATTAAACGAGCATCCCTCACATTGCCTTGCAAATGTAAATTGTCAGCATTTGTTCATCTGATTGGTGGTTAATGCTGCCAGAAGCCACAGCTGGTTTAATACAAAGTCTTCGAAAGTTGGGTGCACTGTTTCTACATAAAGTTTTTAATTGAAGATTACAGGCATCAAATCTTATCAAATCACACTTGGAGTTATTGAATGTGTTGATCTGTTAAAAACATACCCTGAACTCAGAAAGGGAAGCCCCCCTTTAAAGCCTCATCCTGTGGAAAACGCAATGGAGGAAAGATCTTCAATAACAACAACTTCCGAGCACCATCCTCGGCAGGAAAAGGGAAAGCTGTTGGTTACATACAATCACATGTTACATTCAGGCAATGCTTTTAAAGATACTTCTTGTCATCCTTCCTTTCTATAAAAAGGGTTTCAATGAAATGTATTAAATAAATGTAAAAAAAAATCAAGGAAAATGTTTTAATTAGCTCTTAGAATGGGACTTTAGTCCATTCCGAATCCAACTTGTTTGTAAGTAATGACAGTTCATTTCTTCCTTTTACATGCATTGAGAAAATGAATAGATGAGTAAGTTGTTCCATAATCATTTGTCATCACAACTGACGGAAAAAAATATCACATTGAAACTAGAGTGATTTGTCATCTAGATCTTTTCAGTTTTGTTTATTGGGTGAAGAAGGAAGCAAAAATCTCAAATTAAATCCAGTAAAACTCAAGAGGAAAAAGGAAGAATGACAATACATGAAAACTGCATTCAGTATCGTTGAAGAAAAAAAACCCACATAAACAATGGTTCATTGAAATAAACGTAACAAGAAACGTAAAATTTGTCAAACAATTTTAGTTTTTCAATGACTTATTTTTAAACACTGACACAGTTAGGACCTGTAAAATATAGTCACTAAAATGCAATCCTGTACAACGCCTGATACTAGCTATGTTGAAATACACCCTTGTAATGTGATTAAGACTGCGATATTCACCCCAAAATAAAAATTTTATATTCCTTAACTCACCTACATCATTGCAAACCTGTTTGACTTCCTTTCTTCTATGGAACACAAAAAAAAAAAATAATAATAATTATTGCCCAAGTCAAATATTTTAATCAAGGAAGTTTATTTAACAATCTGTTTCCGAAAATAACGTTTCTGCAAATTGGTGGCTAATTCGTACACTGTTAGTTGTATGTTTTTGTATGATCTATTAAAAATCGTACTATTCAAAAATACAAAACTGGTGTGAACATCCCAAACACCCAGATTGGGCTCAGGTGCAGGACAACAAACAAAAACAGAAAAAAAGAGGCGTGAAGTTCGCCTCTTTGGCGAAGTTCGCCGAGAAACTTTGCGTTCACTCGCGAAACGTTTTGCGTTCTCCTGAGAAACATTCCATTCACTTGCAAAACAATGCTTTTAAGCTATTTCCGAGTAAACCCAAAGTTTCTCTGCAGAACGCAAAAGTTTTTGCAAGGGAACGTAAAAGTTTCTTGGCGGAAAGCAAAACGTTTGCAAGAGAACACAAAAGCATTGACAGAAGCTGCGTCCAAAATCACTATTTAGTAATTACTTCATGACCTTAAAAAAGTATACTATTCTACACTACTATATAGTATGAGTGTGTAGGCTATAGTATGAATGTAATCTGGGCATACTACATTCGCCATGTTGTCATTATCATATGACCAACCAGCATTAGTTACATCGCTTCACTACCATTCATAAATCCTCTCCCGTGGCCTCATGGGAAAGTAAAGTGTCCACTGCAGATTCTCGCTGGAAGAAGAAAGGGCATTTTTTTGCCTAATCTTTAAGGTTTCACCAACTGTGGAATTATGCGATTTCAGATGCAGCCAAATTTTATCCTCCATCTCATTTTTTTTTTTTCCTTCACCATGTCCAGTTAGGGGCTCCACAGTAATGTGCTAAATGGAATTTGTTGATTTTATTTATTTATTGTTTAATATTTAGGCCTATCTCAAATATGTGATGGGATCAAGAATGTGATGGGTATGAGATATATATTTTTTAAAAAATTATCGGTGAAAGCATGATCAGACAGATTTCATACTCAATGCTGGAAGGGGGTGGGGTGCGCAGAGGAAGGCGGGAGCAAAGCATTTTCGGGAGCCTTTGTCCTACTACTCACGCTATATGAACCCCGACGGCGTGAGGGGAGGACTCACATCCAGACACACTCCGAATGGGTTAAAAAAAGAGTGTGGCTAGTTGCTAGTTTATCGTCTAAGGTAGCTGAGATGTGGTGATATTTCATGCTCTCGTACGAAGTCTTTCGAAGGACGCAGCTAAGGAAAAGTGTGGAAATCTTCTAAACGAGGTAACGTTATGTTTTCTTTCTCCCGCTTTTCGACAGTGACTCGGCCAACGGATTTTTGGTGACATCTTCCTCACACACTCAAATAACTAGTTATCTAATTTATCGGTTGCGTTGTGAGAAGTTTATACGCATATTTTTCAAATAACAAGACAATTAGTGTTTAACTAGTGCTCTTAAGTTGTTTTATAAGGAACAGTCGCGTCTTTCTTGCGTCAGGCGGAGAACAATAGTAAACTTAAGCACAGCTGGAATGGGATTTTTCATGGAAATGTGGATGGATAACCGACCTTTCGTAACCGTACGATGAAACGTCTCTGTGGTCGATATTAAGTCGTATCTCCGTCTTTTGTAAGTGGCGTTGAACCGCCACGCTGTTTTTTAGGGATGTTGGATTTAGTTTTATTATTTAGAGAGGAGCAAAAGATTCACCTCAGGTAAAGCGCGCCACCATTCGCGCGCGTTCACATCGACACGTTGCGGTGGATGAGAGCAAACCGAACAATTTAAAATCCTCAAAATATGTTTATGTAATATTGTCTTATTGGTCGATTTTTATCAAATAAAAGACAAGATACAGATTATTTTGCATCTTGGATCCCTTAACCGATATACTGAAATGGTTGTAGGCTAACTCATAGGCTCCTAACGTTAGTTGTTGCATAAAGTCACTACTTCATGGCATTATTAATTAAACTACAAACTTTAAAAACTATCTTTAGCCTATATTATTTTCATGCAAATGTATTTGAGTTCGACATGATCACAAGCTTATGTTAACATATATTTCTTTCCTTTACGTGAATGGTTATTTAAAGTTTTAATGCACTTTATGATGTAAATTTAATACTAACGGTTTAATAAGTTGTTAGGTGCGATTTATTTAAATCTACTCATTTCTTGATATTAAAGATTCAATTACTGATAAAAAAAAACTTAAATATTGGATTTATAGTATGTCAAACAAATTTTTTATGTGCATAGGTTTCCACTGGCCTTTAATGATACTTCTCTGCTAGCCATATCATATAATAACAGTTAAAATGTTTGTTTTAAAACTTTATTTTATCAAGAATATTACAGACATTACACTAAAAGCCACATTTTAAAAGCCAAAGTTACCCATCATCTTGCCACATTGCTTTATAAGCTTGTGTTTTGTGAATTTCTTTTGGTATCGGGGAAGTGATGTGATTTATTTTGAAACTTAAAAAGACAAGCATGGGAGAAATTCATTTTACACCTTATATATGTTTGTGACTATTATTTGATCAGTTAATTTCCAAGGGCTATGTAAGTCTGCCTGCTTCAAATAGCTTTCAGTGTCTTTGAAACTGAGATGTTGTTTTGAAGTAGCAGCCTCCTGTCCTTACACCAGACATGAAGGAATCTGGATTGGAACGATAACTTCTTTCTCAGATGTCTCCACAAAGCCACTCTGTTCTCTCTCTTGAAGTTAAATTAATGTCTGACGAGGTAATGGTTGATGTGGGGAGTTACTTGACTGAAGAGGAGGTCTGGGTTAAGTTTAAGGTATTGCTGAGGGTCTCCCAGACAGTCTTTTAACAACTTAAAGGTATTAGTTCTCCCATTCACGTCATTCCAAAGAAATTGGACTTGGGACACTGAAGATTTTCAATATGATAAAAGTCGGTGTGGGCCAATGTTTTTAATTCTTCATAACATCTTTTGATCCAAAGAAGAAAGTACATTTTGGAATGACTTGAGTTAATAATTACTAGGGCTGCCCATTAATAGTCGACCAAATGTTAGTCGACGAGAGTAGGCTTAAAGGAGTAGTTCACTTTTGAAAAAACTCTCAATAAAGATGTCATGGGGGTGAGTAAATTATCTGCAAAAGGTTTTTGAAAAGTGATCTACTCCTTTAAGGCAGGCTCACACTACACATTTTTTGACTGGATTTTGCTATCGAAGTGAGATTTCCAAGGTCTGTGACAAACCCTTGAAGCGTGGCCAAATCTGTGCTCATCAAATACGAGTTGAGCATGTCTCGATCCGCCACAGGTGCTGCGATATAACCTGTTTGATATTATCGCCACGTAATCTTGTAGTGCGAGCGACGAGACAATATGGTGAACTGCTCTAATGATATCATGCACCTTAATGTACGTGAATGCAAGGCAAAAATTTGATAAAGCTTGTTTTATACTAATAAAAATATATTTTTAAAACGTAAATAAGTGGTCTTTGCACTATACTTTAACATTATGATATTTTATTATCAGTTTTTGCTGAACAGCCAGGGTTAGCCAGGGACCAATTTTCTTTTTTTCCTGAACATATGATTAAGACAGCGAAGATGAGCAACTCTCTAATGTAAATGTCAATTTGTATTAGAACACATTGTTCTGGATTGCCACTTGGCCAAATATCTTGAAGTTTGTGCACCATCTGCATTGTGTTGTGTAGTATAAGCGTTGTTAAGACAAGATGATGAGAAATCCTGTTGTGTAGTTTTGAGCACAATAGCATTTCATATAGATCATTTATGCTGCTTTTTTGCCTGTGTTTTGATCTGGAGATGTGCTTCAGGAGTAGGGTTGGGTATCGTTTGAATTTGAACGATTCTGATTCCGATTCCTTGTTTCGATTCCGGTTCCTAACGATTCTCGATTCCGATTCTTTTAAGAGGCAGGGTCAAAAAAGTTTAGCTAACCTTGCTAACCAACGGCCTTTCTGAAGGAAATACTCCTTCTGTAAAAATACTCCTTTTGTCACAAATTTTGCATTTTGCCGAGATTTCGTTATTTTTAGAAAAGTGAAGCCACACTTTGGATCACCGACGTAAGGTACTCATGTTCGACTCGCGTGGTTATGCCAACACTTCCGGTAGACGCTTCTTCGTTGGTGTTGTTCAGCGGTTTCTTCTTCCGCTCGGCGGACTGTGAATATCGAAACTAGGAATCGAAATTTTAACTTTTGAACGATTCCGGGAAAAACGAAAAGTTAGTCTCGGTTCCAATCGATTCTCGATACCCAACCCTATTCAGGAGATCAGTAATAGCGCCCCCTTCTTTATAACAGAGATAACACGGAGAGCTGTAAAGTCCCACCAATGGCAGGGAAGCGTTTTCTCATAAAAGAGACAAGAACTTGTCAATGGCAGAGAAAGAGTTAAATAGCTTACGTTGCGTGTCCACTGACACAGAGCTAGCGTTTTCAATGAATTCCTATAGAGAGCCTAAGTCCCGCCCCTCCGCTTCCGGCTCATGGGACCTTATTTCGGAAAAAATATGAATGGTAGTCAATGGCGAGAGACAACTTATCTTTTTATTCCGTCTGAACTGTGCCCTCAATTACACCTGTTTGTCAATTTAAAAGATAATTCTGAAAGTCAAAAACGTCGCAGTTTGTCATAAAACAGAAGTAACATTTAGTTTTATGTGAAAATCGCTCTGTGAACTACATCTCCCAGGAAGTGAAACAACGAGTGAGATCCGCTGCTCGTGTGTGTGCAGTCTGGTACAAAACACTCAGGTATGACGGCGTAACGTTACGATTATAACGTAAGACTATAGAAACAATGACAGACAATAGCCTCAGTAAAGTTAGCTTCATTCATTGAGAGAAAATGTGCTCCTTTGGGGTTTGTAGTCTTTGTAATTATGTATTTTCACAGTCTTATACCTCAACGGTTTTACATCAAACTGCGACTTTCGTTCTTTCTTTACTTTAAAATGCATCTTTTAAATTGACAAACATCATATGTGTAATTCAGGACATAATTCAAACAAGATCAAAATATTTGTTGTCTCTCGCCATTTACTACCATTCAATATTTTTCCGAAATAAGGTCCCATTGTGGTCGACCGGAAGGGGAGGGACTTGGGCTCTCTATGGCAGCTCAACTTGAATGAACTTAAAATGTGCATGCCCCCCAACCCCCCTAGAGGTCCATTCACCACAGTTTCACAAATTAGTAGGCTATACTGTGGGAAACTGCAATGTTGCATATAATATTCTTTCTCAGCCCTGTTAACTGAAACCATTTTCCATTGTCACTCCCTAAGTAATTAAATTAATAATATAAATGCCCAATCAGTCCGCCAATGGGTTTAATGAGCAGTAGTCAACTAGAAAAGTGTCATGGAAAAATTGCAATGACCCTGTTCAAAGATCGCACCTTTATAAGATCTCTAAGCTAGGTGTGTTACTTATGAGTGTAGTGTGTAGAGGCTTTTTGGGGCCCTGCTAAGGTGTAATTTGAGGGCCAACTGAGCACCAGCTGTGGAATGTTCAGAACGACAACCACACAGTTGTACTTCTGCTGGCAATTGGATATGGCCTCTTTGTACAGAGTACAAATTACAGTGATTTGATGCCTTTAAATGGCACTCTTAATCTCTGTTCTCTACCACAACAGTGTGGCCTCACTTATGCAACTGTCACTATTAAAAAAAAAAAAAAAAAAAGTTGTGTCTATTGGTAGCACGTCATCCACCAGTTCCTATCAAATTCTAATAAAATGTATATTAGGCTTTTTGTTTTGTATTCAGATGCATTTTTTTTAGTACAGCATTGTAAAGTATAACAAGTAATAGGCCTATCTATAAATATATAAACTTGTAATTTATCTAGCCCTTAATTTTTAAAATCCACATCCAGTAATAAAGAACAAGGTTATAGAAAACCTATGATCAATAATGGTGAGAACCCCAGAGTGTCTTAACAGATGTTTTGGTAAATTCACACAGTGAACTTTGTGGAAAAATCAAGTCACAGCCATGCCTGAAGCGTCTTTTGTTTACTTGTAGCCGATGAGGATTGCACAGTTTGATTAGACCTGTGGATGACCCCATCCTCTATTAAACTAGCTCTATTCCAGTTTGTTACCAAACCATTTTCAACTGGTTGCCTGTTTCGAATTTACATTGTTAGAGCTGCCAATTCCACAGGCCTTTGGTTGTCCAAAATAGGAATAGGAATTTCTTTTTGAGTCTGAGGTCTACATAGGACCTAAAAGCACCCTAAAATAACATTAACACCAAACATGTACGTATTTCTAACAGAAAAAAAATGCAGCATCTAGTGTAAAAACTAGGGATGCACGATATATCGGCCAGCATATCGGTATCGGCCGATATATGTTCATTTTTTAATGTTATCGTTATCGGCCTGGTAAGTGAATGTGGCCGATATATTAAAGCCGATAAATAATGTATTATTCCCTTCAGCTGAGACACTTGTTGAGCACTGTTTGTTTTTGATTTTCTTGAAATATTATTGAAATCCCTTTAAAAAAATGAAAATATGGTTCGGTACAACATGTGCAGCGCAAATCTGTCATATCGGCTATACAACACTATAATGAGAACATCATTATAATCGTGCGCTTGGGACATGGATTTAAATGTGAGACTTTTGTTTTTGTAATCAGGCTCTCAAAATTAGATAAAAATTCGGATTTAAATTTATCAGCCGATAAATCGGTTATCAGCTTTCAAATATAAAGGATTATCGGTTATCGATTACCAAAATTTTCATGTTGGTGCATCCCTAGTAAAAACGGGAAAATTCAGCCCTTTAAAAGGTCAAAAACATGACTCCAAACAAATTGTTTCATCTTTTGCGGTCAACTGACTGTATCCATCCAATCAGCGCGCATTTGGTTGGTTGCATGCAATGTTTACTTTAAAAGTATCAATTTTTATTTATTTATTTTTTTTTTTTACTATTATTATTATTATTAAATGTCTCATAACAGTATGCCATTGTAATTGCATTCAGGGCACCTCTGAGGCAGCATTATACTGTGTAAATGTGTCTAAATGCAGCTTGTGCCACTGCACGGATGGATTTTTTTTGTTGATACTGATTGAAATTTGACTTAGTTTAATTTGTTGCACAGTTAAATTAATCATTTAGTGGAATTTTCTGAATTTGACATGACATGCATTTACTAGGGTCTTTTGTTAAAAATGCACCTCAAAATCAATTTAAGGGGTCAAATATTTTCTCTTAATGGAAAAGGTGTGACTGCAGGGTATGCCAATCTAAAACGTTTGGGGACCACTGCTGTATTTGCTGACAAGTAGGTGTTACACACTAGAGGTCAGTTAACACTAAGGTGGCAAATACCTCCTTCAAATTATATGTTCAAAGTATATTTTACTTTAGTTTTTTTTGTTTTTTGTTGCCTAAATCCATGTTATGCAAATGTAATTCTTAAGATTAATTGTTTTGAGTTAATTAATTGAAGGCCTGTATACAAAGTGATGTGAATTTTAGCATCAAACTTTAAATGTTTTATCAAACACATAAAAAACAAAAGTTCATTGTTATAATTATAGTTATTAAAATGCCCCTTTTTTATTAAATGGTTGAAATGTAGGTATTCAATTATTTAATGTTTAGTGTTTAAAAAAAAATATTTACTTAGTCTTAGCCGACTTGGTGTTTCTGTAAAAGAGCTTGTAAGAAAAGTGACCTATTAGCTCCATCTAGAGGATCTTTCTGGTTAATCCAGGCTCATGTGAACTTTCAACTCTCCTGATGCAGGAAAGGACCTTTAACAGACTTCATTGTCTCAACGTTTTTTTTTTTTTCTAAAGTCCTTGGGAAATTATAAATTATCTTTGCCCTGATGTTTACCATTTAATTCATTCTTACTGTTGAATTGGCACTTAATTACCTCTCATTAGCGAAACAGTCGGTCATGTTATAGGAAGGTAGGCTATTTTCACGACATCTTTTTATTGGATTTAATGTATTTTATTTAAAAAAAAGATGCTGTTTTTAATTACTAACAGTTAATGTCTTGTTCTCGTACAGGACTGAGACAGCCGTTCTTCTCGGAGCACCATGAGCTGGAGCTTTCTTACACGGCTGTTGGATGAAATCTCCAACCACTCCACCTTTGTGGGCAAGATCTGGCTTACGCTATTCATCATCTTCCGCATTGTGTTGACTGTTGTGGGCGGCGAATCAATATACAACGATGAACAGAGCAAATTCAAGTGCAACACCCAGCAACCTGGTTGCGAGAACGTCTGCTATGATGCATTTGCACCACTCTCTCACGTTCGGTTCTGGATTTTTCAGATCATTCTAATCACAACCCCTACTATTATGTACCTGGGCTTTGCTATGCACAAGATCGCTCGCATGGAGGATGAGGAGTACAGGCCGAGGAACAGGAAACGCATGCCCATGATTGACCGCGGAGCCAACCGTAATTATGAGGAGGCTGAGGACAATGGTGAGGAAGACCCCATTATGATGGAGGAGATCCTGTCAGAGAAAGAGAAAGCGCCTGAGAAGCCACCCGTTAAACACGATGGACGGCGGAGAATAAAGCGGGATGGGCTCATGAAGGTGTATGTCCTGCAGCTTTTGTCACGTATTGTTTTTGAGGTGGGCTTTCTCTTCGGCCAGTATATCCTGTATGGTTTTGAGGTCGCCCCCTCGTACGTGTGCACTCGCAGCCCCTGTCCGCACACGGTGGATTGCTTTGTGTCGCGTCCAACGGAAAAAACGATCTTCCTGCTGATCATGTATGCCGTAAGCTGTCTCTGTTTGTCTCTCACGGTGCTGGAGATTCTTCATTTGGGCCTCAGTGGAATCCGCGATGCTTTCCGGCGACGTGCGCGCCAACAAAGCGTTGCACGCCAACGTGGTGCCACATGCAGACAGGTGCCCACTGCCCCGCCAGGGTACCACACTGCCCTGAAAAAAGACAGACTGTCCATGGGAATCAAACCGGAGTATAACCTGGACTCTTGTCGAGAGAATTTTCGTGATAAGTCGCCATCGCGAGAAATCGACCACCTGCGTAAACACCTGAAACTGGCCCAGCAGCATCTGGACATGGCCTATCAGAGCGGTGAGAGCAGTCCTTTACGCAGCAGCAGCCCAGAGTCCAACGGCACCGCTGTCGAGCAAAACAGGCTCAACTTCGCTCAGGAGAAGCAGGGGAGCACATGTGAAAAAGGTAAGACTGAAAAGTGAAATTTTTTTTTTTTTTTTCACAATAGCTTAGTGTTGTACTTCAACATGACATCATGACTTTTGCGTAAACGTACACGCCACTTTCAAGTCAAGTGGCGTGTTATCTATACGAATTTTGAGCTATCCGCGTGTATGTCTACTAGGGGTTGGGAAAAAAAATTGATCCATCGATGCATCGCGATTCTCTCTCCAACGATTCTGGATCGATTCTGAGTTTAGTTTTTAACCAGATGTGCAATAACGCTGAGTTTGCTTTAGAAACACCCGTATTCTGCTTGCTTCCAATTCCTCACATAGGCCTGCAAACACCACTCGAACCTTCCGTAAAATAATCTTTCATAAACCTTGGAAAGATTACGAGCGAATTACGAGGACATTCACAGGCTTCATTGCACGCGCTGTGAGAGTCTGAGAGACGCGCACTTTGTTTGATGTTACACTTGAAGTGTGCTGACTCGCCCGTCGGTATTTTCCTTACGAATGCTCTACGAAGTCATCATTTATGTGGTTTGGAATGCATTGGACTTAAATATTTAAAATATGAACCTTACTAACGGAAGACTGCTTTCAATTTTAAATCCTCTCGCGCGGTTAGTTTTTTGTAGACTGCTATATAAAGAATCGTTCTGGAATCGGATCGTGACTCACAGAATCGGAATCGGATCATTAGGTGACTAAAGATTCCCACCCCTAATGTCTTCGCCATTAATGTCCGAGTGATTCCGCGTGTATGTACACAGCATTAAATGTCCGAGTGAAACGAATCAAAATGTGGATCTACATCTGGGGAGTGATGTTTTTTTTTTTTTTCCTAGGATGGTAGGGGAACTCTCATAAATGGTATTAACCCTAGTGACGGGTAGGTTTAGGGACGGGGTTGGGGTAGGTCATATATTTATATATACAGTAATAACGTTAAATCAACGGCGTTCATAAACACGCTGAAAAGCGATTGATAGCACGCCAAAAATGAAAATACGAATTGCCGTGTTATACACGCGCAATTTCATGAGATCAGTCTGTGTACTTAGTATTTTTAATTTGTTGTAAAGAAAGATGAAATGGAAACCATACACACGTATGTATGTATGTAAATTTAAAGGGATACTCCCTTTTTTGGGGGGGAAATAGGCTCATTTTACCACTCCCCCAGAGTCAAACAGTTGAGTTTCACCGTTTCCTAATGTATTCAGCCGATTTTCTGATATTTAGAAGAATATTAGTTAACAGACAGTCTCTGGTCTCATTGACTTCCATAGTATATTTTTTTACTACTATTTTTACTACTAGTCAATGAGACCAGGAACTGTCTGGTTACTGATATTCTTGTAAATATCAGAAAATCAGCTGAATACATCCGAAAACTGTAAAACTCAACTGTTTAACTCTGGGGGAGTGGTAAAATGAGTCTATTTCCAAAAAAAAGTGGAGTATCCCTTTAAGAAAAGTCAGTAAATAGAGATTAATGTTGTTGTTATATTCTTAGAATAAAAATGTGTTTGTGTGTAAATTCCTATTTGCTTTCTCTCTCTCATAGGGATCCGTGCCTGATTGAGGCTCAGAAACTATCAACTGCTTTTCTGTTCAACGAAGTGGCCCAAGTGGGTTTGGAATTGCTCATCTTGGAAAGTGGAAAGAGTCTGTGTGTGTATTGTGTATTTTTTTGTTTGGCTGCTGAACACTGTGTGAAGCATTGTGGGACTGAGTGGAACCTGTGTCTGTATGCACACTGGTGAATCTGTGATAATGTGTTGTGCAGTATTATGGCAAGTGAACGTCGAGTCCATCTCAGAAGCAGCATCTCACCAGCCAGTTATACTTGACATAAGCCAGTCTGCCTGATACTCCAAAGTGCCCTAAGGCTAGTTAGGAAGATGTTTGCTATACTTGGCCACTAGGCGACTGCAATGCCTCTTGTCTCTCATCTCTCCCTTTTTCTTTTCTTTTTTCATAGGAAAAATTAATCAGTGGTTCTTCCATTTGTTTACCACGCTTCTAATGAAGTGCCAAGGGTTACATCTCAAAAATGCCTTAAACTGGAGTTTACATATTACCTTTTGCCATTCCAAAACGAGATGGATGAGCCAGTATAAAACCACGTCAGAAATGTAGTGTAGTTATTTAGAATAGTGCTGTGTTTTGAGTAGTGGACCACAATTAGTGTGTTTGTAATGAACAAAATGGAAACCTGGAAAATGCTTGAATACTTGTGAATCAATTATTGATCTACAAAGAGGCTTTTGATATTTTATTTGCATATTGTGTGCTTTAGATGTAAATTAATAGTATTTTGATACCCCTCTTATCTTGAGGAAGCTTCTCCGTAGACTGTCATTTCAGTTTTTCACATTTTGTGAGGCTTTAAGCCAATTTGGTTTTCTTTGGCTTTTGTTTCATTTGACCAACTGTTAGAGGCAAACTCAGATTTCAGAGATTATCACATTTCAAAGCACTAATAAAGAACGTTTCATTTAATTGGTTTTCAATTTCATTTCATCCTTTCTCTATATAGTTTCTGTTCAGATTAGTATATCTTTACCTCCTTTATGCAAATGCAAAAACCGTAAGTTGGTCCAAATGCAGTTTACGTTGAATAGCAATAAGGAAAGCCATAAAGCCGAACATTTTATACATGGTACCAATGCAATATGTCATCTTGAAGCAGTTTAAAGTGTAGGAGTATAATCCACCCATGTCTGTTAACAACCAGGTTTTCCAGTTTTTGATACTTTTTTCCCAGCATCTCAATTTTTTACTTTTTTCTAATGGTTTTGTAAGGTTTTGTAAAAATGTATTTTGTAATATTCCAAATAAACCTTTGGTCTAAAACTGTATTCATGTGTCTTTGTTTTTTTTCCATGTACATATATGTACACACTCACCTAAAGTATTATTAGGAACACCACTGTTTGACCCCCTTTCCTCCTTCAGAACTGCCTTAAATCTATGTGGCATTGATTCAACAAGGTGCTGAAAGCGCTCTTTAGTATTGTCGGCCCATATTGATTGGATAGCATCTTGCAGTTCATGGAGATTTATTGGATGCACATCTAGGGCACAAAGCTCCCGTTCCACCACATCCCAAAGATGCTCTATAGACCTTATTCAGAGCAGCGCCATGACAGGTATGAAAGTGAGGCAGTGAGGGATAGACTTACCATGTTTACATACAATGACATCTGCTGTAAAAAGCTGAATAAAGCTCCTAGATTACTTATAATTTTCCACAGCTTACAGATCGGGAGTTTTTTGTCAACTGAAATTTTTGGAAAGATATTTTTTCCAGTGTTACATGAGCAGAACAATCCGAAAACACATTAAATAACAATACAGCCCATTGAAGAAATGCATGTCCGTCCCTCACAGCCTCGCTTTCATTCTCACTAAAAATCAAAGATGGCGCTCCCGTGAATAAGGCGTATTGGGTTGAGATCTGGTGACTGTGGGTCCATTTTAGTACAGTGAACTTGTCATATTCAAGAAACCAATATGAAATGATTCGAGCTTTGTGTCATGGTGCATTATCCTGCTGGAAGTAGCCATCAGAAGATGGGTACATGGTGGCCATAAAGGGATGGACATGGTCAGAAACAATGCTCAGGTAGGCCGAGGCATATAAACGATGCCCAATTGGCACTAAGGGGCCTAAAGTGTGCAAAGAAAATATCCCCCACAACATTACACCACCACCACCCCTGCACAGTGGTAACAAGGCATGATGGATCCATGTTCTCATTCTGTTTATGCCAAATTCTGGCTCTACCATCTGAATGTCTCAACAGAAATCGAGACTCATCAGACCAGGCAACATTTTTCCAGTCTTCAAGTGTCCAATTTTGCAAATTGTAGCCTCTTTTTCCTATTTGTAGTGGAGATGCGTGGTGTATATATATATATATATATATATATATATATACACTCACCGGCCACTTTATTAGGTACACATGTCCAACTGCTCGTTAACACTTAATTTCTAAGCAGCCAATCACATGGCGGCAACTCAGTGCATTTAGGCATGTAGACATGGTCAAGACGATCTCCTGCAGTTCAAACCGAGCATCAGTATGGGGAAGAATGGTGATTTGAGTGACTTTGAACGTGGCATGATTGTTGGTGCCAGAAGGGCTGGTCTGAGTATTTCAGAAACTGCTAATCTACTGGGATTTTCACGCACAACCATCTCTAGGGTTTACAGAGAATGGTCCGAAAAAGAAAAAACATCCAGTGAGCGTCAGTTCTGTGGGCGGAAATGCCTTGTTGATGCCAGAGGTCAGAGGAGAATGGCCAGACTGGTTCGAGCTGATAGAAGGGCAACAGTGACTCAAATAACCACCCGTTACAACCAAGGTGGGCAGAAGAGCATCTCTGAACGCACAGTACGTCGAACTTTGAGGCAGATGGGCTACAGCAGCAGAAGACCACACCGGGTGCCACTCCTTTCAGCTAAGAACAGGAAACTGAGGCTACAATTTGCACAAGCTCATCGAAATTGGACAATAGAAGATTGGAAAAACGTTGCCTGGTCTGATGAGTCTCGATTTCTGCTGCGACATTCGGATGGAAGGGTCAGAATTTGGCGTCTACAACATGAAAGCATGGATCCATCCTGCCTTGTATCAACGGTTCAGGCTGGTGGTGGTGGTGTCATGGTGTGGGGAATATTTTCTTGGCACTCTTTGGGCCTCTTGGTACCAATTGAGCATCGTTGCAACGCCACAGCCTACCTGAGTATTGTTGCTGACCATGTCCATCCCTTTATGACCACAATGTACCCAACTTCTGATGGCTACTTTCAGCAGGATAATGCGCCATGTCATAAAGCTGGAATCATCTCAGACTGGTTTCTTGAACATGACAATGAGTTCGCTGTACTCAAATGGCCTCCACAGTCACCAGATCTCAATCCAATAGAGCATCTTTGGGATGTGGTGGAACGGGAGATTCGCATCATGGATGTGCAGCCGACAAATCTGCGGCAACTGTGTGATGCCATCATGTCAATATGGACCAAACTCCCTGAGGAATGCTTCCAGCACCTTGTTGAATCTATGCCACGAAGAATTGAGGCAGTTCTGAAGGCAAAAGGGGGTCCAACCCGTTACTAGCATGGGGTACCTAATAAAGTGGCCGGTGAGTGTATATATGCTGTTTAATCTACAAGTATTTGGTTAGTTTCATGTTATTGCCTTTGCCTGGAAAGCAACTGTAGAGCTTCACTGGAAACTGCCATGTTGCGTCCCATTAATCCGTCCACTAGCAATCTGTAAACATCTTTGTGTCACTACAGTACAAAGTACTTGGATATCGATTCTGCCCGATAAGGATTGGTAAACAAAACTTAATGTCTTTGCCCACACTGAATCTATTGCTTTCTTTGTGATTTCTCTAATGTTTTGATGGGCATTGTAGATGTCACAATTGCTCACAATTTTGCTCGAATGGAAAGGAGGAAGTGAGGGGAAAATGTTTTCACTTATATTAAATGCTCTTAGTAACCACAGTGTTTCTTTAGAGATAACCTTACAGTATATCACACTTATCTTAGTCCAGAGTCTATATGATAACTTAATGACTGCCATAAGATCTACTATTATGGTTGAGTTGCATGATTGTAACAATGAATGCCTCACTGTTAGATTAGCAGAGGTGTTTATAAAGAACTCTTCTCCACTTGTAACATTATCACGATGAAGGTCCTGGTAGGATTTCTTTCTCTAGGTTGGTTGGCTGTTTTTTGGAGCTGCAGCAATGCAGAGCAACAGGAGTTCATGTTACTTGCAGGCCCTTTGACCACCGGCCAAACTTTACCTTTAGGGTCTTCAGATGAAGACAATGCGTTTAACTGCGGAGGTCCACTTCCACAACAATCCAGGGACTACTTTCTGTATCTTCGGAGCAGAGGGGTGACCCACTTTAAAGTTCCCCTTTCCTGGTCACGCATCCTTCCCACAGGTGACTCCAACCAGCCACATGAGGACTCTGTGACATGCTACAAGACACTTGTGCAGCAGCTGACTGAATTGGGCATCAAACCTCTGCTGGTTCTCCACCACTCTGCTGTACCAGAAGTCTTCAGAGCCAGATATGGAGGCTGGGAGAATCTATTACTGGTGCAGATGTTTGAGCAGTATGCAGGATTTGTGTTCAATACATTTAGGGATCTTGTGGACACATTTGTCACGTTCAGTCACCTGCATGAGCTACGCAATGAAGTGCAACTTCAAAATGCTCTCCAGTCCCATGCAAACGTTTACAATGTCTATCATCAAATGTCCGAAGGTAAGACTTGACTTTATTAATTTGTTTAATACGTTGGTTTTGAGTTAAAAGTCCAATTTACACAACTCAATAAAACTACACTATTATGAAAGCTTGAAAAGTTTCTTAGAGCATTGGTTTTCACTCAAGTCCCACATGCATCTTGAATGTAGTTTTATTCAAATTATTACTTATGATTTCTGTAAAAAAAAAAAAAAATAGAATGGTTTGTTATTTTTGTATGGTGCATAAAAAGTAGCATAGCATGCATAAATAGCATGTGTACAGTTGTTTTATAGTTTAAATGTAGCTGAAAAAAGACTAAATAGTTAATTTTATGGTCCATTGTGACAACTTACCCTGCAGCATGTGCATAGTCAATGGAAATGTGTTGGAAATGTTCAAAAGCTTTTTGTATGCAAGACTTTCAAAATAAACGTTATATTATTTTAATCATATTCACTGGAATAAAAGTGTCTCCATATTATATAGTTCTTTATAATAGTCCAATGATGGTCACTCATAGTGATGTGTTGTTTTGTAGCACTTAATTTGTCTCTTGGGATCAGAGCCAATGATGTTAACTTGATTTCTCAAGCTGGGTCAAAAATCATGGTAAAAGTTCAAGGCAGATTATCATATATATAGTTACACGTAATAGTTAATATTATGTACTTTATCACATTCTTCTCTTATCTCACCGCTAGGCATATGTGGATTTCCTCACAGTACACGTGCAGTACAACTGCAAATTGCAGACCGATCTTACTGAGGATTTGAGGAAGTTACAGGTATGTGATTTATATGGCTCTTGAAGGAGAATATGATCATCTTCGCAATAGATCAGCCCAGTAAATAGCCATCAGATTTCACAGAAAATATTTCAGGTCACCAAAATGACACTGACATTCTTGCTTCAGATTGGCAGTGCTCAGAAGTCCATTCTTGTGTATCAGTTGACAGTCAAGGACTGTGATGGAAATGAAAATAATTTCCAGCCATTTACTGCAATTCTTGGAGGTAAATGTTATCTTATTTCTTTAAGTTATGTGTCCAAAGTCTAAAACACCATGTGGTAACCTAGTATTATTTATTGATGTCAGTTTTACAGAACAAAGATCTTCACATTTTAGGCTGTGAAATCACACAGCTTTTCGAGAAGCTAGATCAGGAAGAAACACTTAAAAGGTAAAGCTGAGAACAAAAAAATATATATATGCAGAGCCCATTCTCATCCCGAGACATCATCTAACTGACGCTTTTGACCATACGTCAACATCAAACGTTTTAGTGTACCCTTTAACGTCAGTTAGATGGCACTATCTAATCCTAACCCTACCCCAGACCTTAAAGGGTTAGTTCACCCTAAAATGACAATTCTGTCAGTATTTACTCACCCTCATGTTGTTCCAACCCCGTAAGACCTTCGTTCCTCTTCGGAACACAAATTAAGATATTTAAGATATTAAGATCGCTCCTGCATACTAGTCCATAGGCTTCTTGAGGGAATGACTCTTGCTGGCATTGAAAAGTCATCAAAGACATCATTAAAATAGTCCAAGTGACTACAGTGGCTCAATTTTAACTTAATCAAATGACAAGAATAGTTTTTGTGCGCAAAAACAAACAAAAATAACGACTTTATTTCAACTATTTACTTCCTTCTCCATGGGCCTGTAGTCAGTTAACGTAGAGTGATTGCGTAGAGCTACGTCACACGTAGGCTCACTATTGGCCGACGCTGGTCGTGTGTGTGATGCGTGTGACGTACAATAACAGAAGCTTACGCTATTAAACTAGTAACCTGACTCGAGGCAGAGAGAGAAATAAACGAATAGTTCAAATAAAGTCGTTATTTTTGTTGTTTTTGCACGCAAAAAGTGTTTTCGTCATTTGATAAACTTAAGATTGAGCCCCTATAGTCACTTGGACTATTTTAACAATGTCCTTTAATGACTTTTCGAGGCCAGTAAGTCATTCCCTCAAGAAGCCTATGGACTAGTATGCAGGAGCGATCTTAATATCTTAAATATCTTAATTTGTGTTCCGAAGATGAACGAAGGTCTTACGGGGTTGGAACAACATGAGGGTGAGTAAATACTGACAGAATTTTCATTTTTGGGTGAACTAACCCTTTAAGGTGAAGCATCAGTTAGATGACGCCGTAGGATAGCGTCATCTAACTGACGTTAAAGGGTACCCTAAAACGTCGGATGTTGACGTAGGGTCAAAAGCGTAAGTTAGATGACGTCTTGGGATGAAAATGTGTTGATATGCAGTATATAATGACTATGTTTTAAGTTAAAATAAGAATCTTCTCATCCAGTTTGCAGGAGGAAAATACTAAAACTGTTGTCCATCGGAAATCAGCTTCTGCATTCTCATACCAGAAGGTTTGGGAGAAATTCAGAAGTCAAACCGAAGCTGAGCGCGATCAGTTCCTGAATGGCTCATTCCAGGTTGATTTCGAATGGTCCGTCTCCAGTGAGAGTTTCAAAGTGGAGGGTGGATGGGCTGAACACGGGAAGGGTGAGACCATATGGGACCGTTTTAGCCACGAGGGTCACGTCTTTGATAATCAGACCACTGATTTGGCCTGTGATAGTTATCACAAGGTGGACTATGATGTGTATCTGCTTAGAGGCATGATGGCACCTAATTATCAGTTCTCAATTTCCTGGGCTCGCATTTTCCCCACTGGACGCAGAGAAAGTTTGGTTGAAAAGGGGGCTGCTTATTATGACAAGATGATCAACACCCTTCTACAATCAGGGATCAAGCCCACTGTTACCCTCCATCATTGGGACCTTCCTCAAGCTCTGCAGGACTCAGGAGGCTGGACTAATGACTCTATTGTGGAAGCTTTCAAAGAATTTTCTGACTTTTGCTTCTCTCGTTATGGAGACAGAGTCAAAACATGGATCACATTCGGCAGCCCCTGGGTTGTGAGCAACCTGGGGTATGGAACAGGGGAACATCCCCCACGTATGAATGACCCAATAATAGCCTCTTACAAGGTGTGTCTGTCAATCTAAGAAAGAACCATCTATTTCATGGTTTTTGAAAGTGTGTATTGACAGTGCTTTGCTTGTTTTTATAGGTGACGCATAACATTCTGAAATCTCACGCTGAAGCCTGGCATATTTATAATGATAAATACAGGAAACTGCATGGTGGAAAAGTGGGCATTGCTCTTCACGCTGATTGGGCAGAGCCATTGAATCCCTCAAGTGATCAGGATGTAGCAGCAGCTGAGCGCTATCTGAACTTCATGCTGGGCTGGTTTGCTCACCCCATATTTGTAGATGGAGACTATCCAGCCGTGCTAAAGGAACAAATTGAAAAAAAGAAAGATTTCTGTGGTAAAGAGCTGGCAAGACTCCCTGTCTTCACTGAGGCTGAGAAACAAAGAATCCGAGGCACAGCTGATTTCTTCGGGCTTAACCACCAGACTTCCCGACTGATTAGTGAGAGCTTGAATAGCTGTGATGTTGGACCAAATCATGTTGGGGACTTTCAGGCTCATATTGACCCCACATGGCCTTCCACAGCTTCTGACCAGATCCACTCAGTCCCGTGGGGGCTTCGGCGGTTATTGAACTACATCTTTTTAGAGTACACATCCATAACAAAGGTCCCCATCTATATCACAGGAAATGGAATGCCAACTGATTACAATGGTGATGTGCTCAATGACACTCAGCGTGTTGACTATCTCAAAGCTTACATTAATGAAGCAATGAAAGGTGCGTATTTTAAGACAACTCGTCAGTGTTTAAAACAAAGACCATGTTAGTCTTTTTAGAGATGACGGGTCAGTCTGTGTGAAACCAGAGGTAAGTGCATGGCCTAAAACCAAGGTCTGTAAGATATTTATTGCAGATACTTAATTTTTTTTATATTTGTTAGGTATTTATTATTTAGCATTAGTTCTTTCCAGACCTAAAAACACCTCATCAGGGAAGCCATGTCTCTCAAAAATTAGAAAAATCTTGTACCATCATAATAGGGATTTACACATTTTAAATTTTATGCTTAAAGCATTTCCTTGGTCTTTTAATGGATGTAATAATGGTCCCAATGCCACCCACAGCTAGAAATGTAATCAATGAATAATACTGGTGCTTTTCCACTGCATGGCATGGTACGGCTTGGTTCGGTATGGCACACTTTGGCGCTTTTCCACTGCATGGTACGGCTCGGCTCGGTACGGCTCACTTGTGGCGCTTTTCCACTGCATGGAACGGTACGGCTCGCTTCAGCTTGCTTTAAATGGTACCACATCTGTTGAGGTTCCAAGCGTACCGTACCGATACTAAAATGTGACGTGAACACTCTGCAGATCACTGATTGGTCAGACAGAATTTGCGAGAAATCAAACCAACCTGCTAGATTTAAATACACAGTAACATCCACCGCTGTAGCACCTGTTTTAAAACTACTTGCTTAACTTGCTTGAAGAAAAAATAATATAGATAATATAGATTCCAAAAAATAAATAGCTGAACCGTGGTCAGTGGATGAAGGGAAAATGTTCCTCTCGTTGGTTGCCGAGGAGTGGATAGACTATAACGGTCAGAGTATAATGCCAACCACTATGAAGTGGTACTAACTGCAGTGGAAAAGCAAACCGAGCCGAGCCGAGTCGTACCATGCAGTGGAAAAGCGAAGCGAGCCAAACAGTGCCGCGCCGACCCGAACTGTACCACTAAAAAGGTTCCCAAATGAGAAGATCTGGAAATGAAGTCTTCAGGGGACTGGAAATATATGGTATTGTTAGAATCTGCAATATTTTTACCAACAACAAAGCAGCAAGCTGTGAACAAACATGGGGGGAATTGTTCATAGCCTTTTCGAATTTGATACAGACTGACCTAAAAGCAATCCTCCACCAATTTAACAAAACCTTTGCCAAACCTTAACATCAGACTATACAGTATTACAAGATCACTATGTAAAGTCCATTAACTACTTCTTTCTGTTTAAACAGCTGTGCGTTTGGATGATGTTGCCGTCCAGAGGTTTACAGTACAGTCCCTTATGGATGGTTTTGAGGGTCCTCAAGGCTACAGTCAACGATTTGGATTGCACTATGTGAACTTAGATGATCCTGACAGGCCAAGAACCCCCAAAGAATCAGCATATTACTATTCAAAGGTGATCGAGAGTAACGGATTTGCTGAGACTGCAGCAAGCCATAAGATGCAAATCTCTGGAAATAAATTTAAGAGCACAAAACTGCCTAGTCAGCCGCCATCTGAAGTTCCTTCAAAATCCAAGGTCGTTTGGGGAAAGTTCTCCCCTCAGACCAAGTTTGAGAGACAGCTTTATCACTATGGAACATTTCCAGAGGGATTCCATTGGGGTGTCTCATCTTCAGCATACCAGGTTGAAGGTGGCTGGAATGCAGATGGAAAAGGACCAAGTGTTTGGGATAATTTTACCCAAACTGGTAATATCCCAAACAATGACAATGGCAATGTTGCATGTGACAGCTACAACAAAATAGATGAGGATCTACACATGTTGAGAGCCCTAAAAGTGAAGACTTACAGATTCTCCTTGTCATGGTCTCGAATTTTTCCCAGTGGCTATAAGTCTTCTCTTAACCAGAAGGGGGTGGACTACTATAACAGGCTCATAGACCGTCTAATAGCAAACAATATCACACCCATGGTCACTCTCTACCATTGGGACCTGCCACAGGCTTTACAGAACATCAATGGTTGGGACAACCCCGAATTGATAAACATATTCAATGAATATTGTGACTTCTGTTATGCGACATTTGGAAACAGGGTGAAGTTTTGGATCACATTTAATGAACCCCAGACAATTGCATGGTCGGGATATGGACTAGGTCAGATTCCACCTAAAGTGACACAACCTGGAGATGCTCCATACAGGGTTGCACACAACCTCCTAAAAGCTCACGCACAAGCGTATCACACCTATGATGAGAAATACAGGGCGTCTCAAGGAGGTCTGGTATCAATTAGTCTAAATGCTGAATGGGCAGAACCCCAAGATGTCAACATCCCTCGAGAGGTGGTGGCAGCTGATAGAGCCCTTCAGTTCCAACTAGGCTGGTTTGCACATCCTATATATAAAAATGGTGACTACCCTGATGCCATGAAGTGGCAGGTTGGCAACAAGAGTGAACTTCAAGGCTTGACAGAATCCCGCTTGCCTTCTTTCACTGACAAAGACAAAGCCTTTATCCAAGGAACAGCTGATGTATTCTGCATTAACACATACACAACCAAAGTCGTGCGCCATGTGACCAGTAGACTTAATATTGTGTCTTATGAGACTGATCAGGATGTTGAGAAGGCCAATGCAGATGGCTCTGAAAATACAGCTGTTAATGAGCAGAAGGCTGTTGCTTGGGGACTCAGGAGACTTCTTAACTGGTTAAAGGAAGAGTATGGAGACCCTGAGATTTATATAACGGAAAATGGTGTGGCTACAGGCACTGCCATAACGGTTGATGATACTGATCGAATATTCTTCCTGAAGACCTATGTTGATGAGGCTCTTAAAGGTATGTTAACAATGGTTCTCTTTCTCTATTACCCCTTTTCCACCAAAAAAGAACTGGTTTGGAACTGGTGCTGGTTCAAAGTTGGTTCGGACTTGGTTCAACTTGCGAACCTTTTCAATAAAAAACGCCCCCGAAGTAAGCATGACGTGGTAAAAGAACGGTTCTAGTCCAGCAAAGTGTTGGTGCCGCTTTGGAACCAGTTTTCCTGGCCGAGAACCGGTTCTTTGGCTGTCGAAACACAGAGAACTGGTTTGCGCACAGGCACCGGCTCCGAACCGGCTCTCAAAATGCTTTGGTGGAAAAGGGATATAACAGTGAATACATATATATTTTTTGCATGTGCAGTAATCTATTTACAAACCTTTCGAAATGTATTCTAAATTTTAAACCAAACACATATAGGAAAATTAAATTAAATAAAAAATATATATATATATATATTATAAGAATATTTTATATTCTATTTATATTTTAACTATATTTTATTGTACTTATTTTGTTCTTCTAAAAAATAAAAGAAATAACTGTACAAATGTATGAATTATTTCTGACAACAACGAGTGACCAACTTGCTTTGTGCAAACATCATGCTTGTTCTAAGGCAAGGTTGTATGAAAAGCCCTTACCTGGGCATATTTTAGGCAAATTACCAGATGTGTGAACACACTCCCACATTTAGAATAATCCAGATTCAGCAACATATTAACGAACGAGGGTAAAAAACAAAGTTATATGCGTTTGCACCTGTTAATCCTGTGGGAATTTTGCATAAACATTTTCTGCACTCATAAATACACAAATTGTTCAAAATGAATTATGAATGAGGCTTAATGTTTGTAATAGTGTCAAATTGTTAATTTGATGCACATTTACATTCACTTTTTAGCACACAACTTGGATGGAGTACGCATTAAGGGTTACATTGCCACCTCTCTAATGGACTCCTTTGAGTGGCTGAATGGCTACACTGTTGGGTACGGACTTCACCATGTGGACTTCAAACTTTCAAATCGTCCGAGAACTCCAAAACGCTCCGCTCACCTCTACTATGATATAATGAGAAATAATGGCTTCCCACTGCCAGTGGAGGAAGAAATGATATATGGACATTTCCCAGAGGGATTTATATGGAGCACAGCAACAGCGGCATATCAGGTACATTTCAACAAATACATTTGTTTTATTTGATCATATTTTATCAAATGAGGACATTTTTGTTTCATGTTATGCTCTAACACCACAGATAGAGGGTGCCTGGAGAGCAGATGGAAAGGGTCTCAGCATTTGGGACACATTTGCACACACTGCTTTAAAGATATCCCTGGATGAAAATGGTGACATTGCCTGTGACAGCTACAACAAGATCGCTGAGGATATCAATAATCTCAAAACACTGAGGGTCAACCATTACCGGTTTTCTATTTCATGGGCCAGAATTATGCCGGATGGAACAAACAGGAAAATCAATGAAGCTGGACTTAACTATTATCATAGACTTGTAGATGCTCTATTGGCAGCCAATATCAAGCCACAGGTAGACTATTTTGAAATAATTTGCATGCAGAAACACGCCTTGGTAACCTAAAAGAATTTAACTCGTTTCTGACAGTGTTTAATCATTTTTTCATCTGACAGGTGACTTTGTACCATTGGGATCTCCCACAAGCACTCCAGGATGTTGGTGGCTGGGAGAATGACACTATTGTCGATAGGTTCAGAGACTATGCCGATGTTGTATTTAACAGTCTGGGGGACAAAGTAAAGTTCTGGATCACTATAAATGAACCCTACAATGTTGCAATGGTCGGCCATGGCTATGGAAGTGCAGCACCAGGTATCGTTCGCTTTAAGAACTACAATTTTTGTACAATATGACTCATCTTATAAGTTTCAGTGTTAACAGTTAATAATGCAACATAAGGTTCTTGATGATCTATTTGTGCCCAGGTATAAGTTTCAGACCGGGCACTGCACCATATATTGTGGCACACAACCTCATCAAGGCTCATGCTGAGGCCTGGCATCTGTATAATGACAAGTATCGTGCAAAACATGGTGGCATTATTGGCATCACCATAAACTCTGACTGGGCTGAACCAAGAAACCCATACAAACAGGAAGATGTGGATGCTGCCGTGCGTGTAGTTCAGGTACAGATTTGTAGTTCAACCACATAAACATGTCTGTAGTTATGTGCATTGAATAAACAACAAGCCACTTCTCTTCTCGTAACAGTTCCAGATTGGTTGGTTTGCTCATCCAGTGTTCAATGGCGATTACAGTGATTTAATGAAAGATATAATTCGAGAGAGAAGTTTAGCAGCTGGCCGACCTCAGTCGAGGTAAGATGTGATCTTGTTTGTGAGTAATCTGAAGCTTTACATTCAAAAGATTCTGCGTTTATAATGCTTTTTCACTTGCATTTCGCATCTAACAGGCTTCCAGAATTTACCCCTGCGGAAGTGGCGAGGATTAAGGGAACTCATGATTATTTTGGATTCAACCACTACACCACTGTCTTAGCCTATAACATGGACTACAAAAACCTCCAGCACTATGATGCAGACAGGTAGATTTTTGTTTTAATCCACATTGTCAAACTCTTTCAGGCACAATTTGTTTAAAACAATCAATCAAAGCAGCTTTATAGAAAATCATGATGTTAATAATATCTTAAAGGGATACTCCACTTTTTTTGGAAATAGGCTCATTTTACAACTCCCTCAGAGTTAAACAGTCGAGTTTTACCGTTTTCGAATGTATTCAGCCGATTTTCATATATTTACAAGAATATCAGTAACCAGAGAGTTTCTGGTCTCATTGACTTCCATAGTAGGAAAAAATATATACTACGGAAGTCAATGAGACCAGAGACTGTCTGTTAACTAATATTCTTCTAAATATCAGAAAATCGGCTGAATACATTAGAAAATGGTAAAGCTCAACTGTTTGACTCTGGGGGAGTGGTAAAATGAGCCTGTTTTAAAGTCAAATGGTTGAGATCCACTGCTATATATTAAATATCGTCTAACCAACACAGTCTCATGAAGATGCATATCTATACCACGAGTGTCATTTCTCGTGGCATTTATACGCCAAAAGTGTTTTTTTCGTGTATATGGTACGCACTAAAAAACCCTGGGTTAGGTTTAGGGGGGAGGGGGGGAGGAGTTCGTGCGTATTATACGCAAAAAAGTGCGTATCATATGTACGCGAAAATCGCGTGCCATATACACGCAAAAACTGTTTTTGGCGTATAAATGCCACGAGAAATGACATTCTTGCTATAGATACGAACTTTCATGAGATCGGGCTGCGTCTAACGCAGTGTTTCCCAACCCTGTTCCTGGCGGCACACCAACACTGCGCATATTCTTTGGCCGTTTCTCAATATGCCTTCTTGTCTGTACTTGTGTTCTTGTGGACTTGTAAAACGGCATCAGTCGTGGCCAAAGTACTGTCCCAATACACAAGTTTGCATTTAGGCAAGAACGGTTAAAAATCCCGGATGTGTTCTTGACACTCCCATTTTACCGAGGATGCATCGGTTGGTAACTTGTGTGAACATTTCGGCATTCGCGGAAGGAGCGGGAAGCAGAGAGAGGCAGGTCAAAAATATTACCGAATATTACCGACGTTTTTTCGCGCTGTTGGCTAGTGATGTACACAAACAAACAACAGATGCAGAATTAAAATGAGACAGGTGTTCCTTTATTGTTATGAATATACATTACATTGTAGTGTATGAAGAGTAATACCTTAGGCTTGGGCGATAAAGCCTGGCTGTATAATAATTCTCGTCACATTTGGGCACTGCAGACGGCGTCTGTGCGGGGGTACTATTGGGTACACATCGTCTCAAACTGTCAGCAGTGTTCTGTGTGCTCGTCACCTCGTGAGTTCGTTCTTCCAAGAACAACTAGCAAGAGCTTTCTTCCCAAGAACACAAGTCCATTCTTTGCATTCTTGGTTTTGAGAAACGGCCTTTGTCTCCCTTATCAAACACACCTGATTCAACTCATCAGCTCATAATCAGATGGGTTAATGAGCTGATGAGTTGAATCAGGTGTGTTTGATTAGGGAGACAAAGAATACGTGCAGCGTTGGTGTGCCGCCAGGAACAGGGTTGGGAAACACTGGTCTAACGTGATTACACTGTAAGTATGCAAATAAAGTTGGACATAATTGTATATCCAACAAGTTGAGAGATAATATAGTTACATTGTGCAATGAAATAAAAACATACATCTCATCTGGAATATTATATCTAATCCAGGGGTGCAGGAACTGAAACGGATCGTACATGGCTGGATTCTGGATCCTTCTGGTTGAAAGTAACTCCTGTGGGCTTTCGAAAAATTTTGAATTTCATTAAGGAGGAATATGGAAACCCTACTATTTACATTACAGAGAATGGCGTATCAGAACGAGAGCTAGTGAATCTGAACGACGTCCTCCGTATCCACTATTATGATAACTATATCAATCAGGCCCTGAAAGGTAGAGGTTTACACAGAAACAAATAGATTTTTGTGATGTAATTCCATGCATTTTTAATATTATTTTTTTGTTTTCATTTCATTTTTAAGCGTATTTGCTGGATGCTGTGGACATCCGTGGCTACTCTGCTTGGACACTAATGGACAATCTAGAATGGGCGACGGGTTATGATGATAAATTTGGGTTTTTCTATGTAAATCGATCAGATCCCACTTTACCACGTATTCCTAAGAAATCTGTCTGGAACTATGCTACAATAATCAACTGCAATGGCTTCATAAGTCCAGGAGAAAGGCCCCATGAATGTCAGGTCCATGAACCTGAGGGAGAGGTCCCAGGTACTGTCCATCTGTCTGTCTTGTGATTTCACCAAGTACCACATGTTCCCGGATCATGTGATTGGATTGACTTTCCAATCAACCAATCACAAGTTTACAGTTTATGTCAAGTTTAGGCTTAGAACCAGGGTGAAGTACACCTTTCATTACTCTCTGATTTTAGGGAAAAGTTATGGGTAGGGTTAGGTTTAGGGGTATGGATTGGGTGGGCACTACATTTTGGGAAAGGAATGTTGATCCTTGTCTGTCTCTATCTATTAACCGAGTATTTTCTTGTTTACAGAGACTACTCCTCCTGGTGGGGAACTGTCAGTCAGTTTCTTGGGTTTGGAAGTGTCAGGTCCTGATGCTGAACGGGCTCTCAATGTCCTCTTCAGTCTCACCATTATTGCTACAGTCGCTGTTGTCCTCTTGGTTTTCGGACTTGTCAAGGCAACCAAGAAACAAAAACGTCCAGTAAAGGAACACATTGACCTTGCAAAAGAAGATAAGTTCTGAACATAATATCTCCTGTGCCAATTATCTTATATATATATATATATATTGTAAAGATAATTATGTAAAAAAAATATGTAATTCATAAACCTGAATAAAATAAGAAATTATTCTTTGCATAATGGACTGTTTCCTTCACAGTGTGATGTAATTTTACATGATAAGCAGATGCACAAAATCTTCAACATGAATTTGTTTAACTGGCTGCCAGAACAAAAGATGATCACTGTGTATATAGATAATAAAGATTTATACTGCAATAACTTAAAGTAAACTCACACACTTGCTCTTTATCTCAACAACAATCGTTCATTTTCAATTATTACCCTGTCTACTGATATGCATACTTTCTAGTGATCCCTGTGGGGAGTTTTATGAAAGCCTTGCAAATACACACACACACACACACACACACACACACACACACACAAACAAACACCAAGATAACTTGTATAGTATAATCAAAAGAAGAAAGCAAACAAATTTGATATCTTTGCTTAGTCAGATAGTGCAGCATAATTGCAGACTGATATGATCAACACAAGACAAAGTTCACTGATTCAATAGTTACATTTATCAACATAATACCCATGTACAGAGAGTGTGTTTAGAGAGAGGTCATGATTTTCTGGAATTTTTTTTCTTTTCAAATACCACATATAGACAGATATAAACAGAAAAATCTATAAACCACATTAACTCTTGTGTTGGAAACGTCAGTGATATGCACATTTTGCTGTTCACTATATCCTGAGATAATACATAATTAAAAAATACTGCAAAAATGTCTCTGTATGAACAATGAACACTTCACAGACATACATGCAAAAGGCAAATGGGTTGTGATGGTGAGTATGAGGACAACAATGAAGTTTCAATGTATTCCCTGGCTGGTTTATTTGATGGCCAAAACAAGATGTAAACAACACTGGTCCAGAAGCACTTCCTGTTTCAGTTTTTTAACACTACATAAGAGCTGGGATAAAATACAACCAACAGAACATATAAAACTGAATCAAAAAGTTAAACAAACATCTTTAAGATGTTTTCTTTACATGTGAAATAAAGAAAACAGTTACAAACTGAAACAGGAAGTGCTTCTGGACCAGTGTTGTTTACATCTTGTGAAATGGTCTATATAGATACTCAACAGATAGACTTAGCGCAGCTCGTATGTAAACAAATCACACGCGGCTGTGTTGATGGCTGATTTAGTCACTGTGATAGATGTGACCAGTAAAGGATAAAAGAACATGGAGGCAGTGGGCTACTGCAAATGTTTAGGGGTTTATTTCCACAGGAAGTGGTTACAAAAGTAAAGCCAATGCTAACCCAATGGTGGTAAACCAAACATATCAAAATCAAGTAATAAAAAAAAACATACAATAACGATGGGTCACTGCATTTGCCTCTCAAATATTTACAGAGGTCAATAAACAAACAAAAGAAAAGCAAGCAAAATAGTCCTTGGAGTTCCCCCGGAGAAGAAACCGGAATGGTTGTGGCCCGATCATCGGCCGGCACCGTATATATACGTCCAATGTTTCCACTCGAACCCCTTTTGATGGTGCACCAGCTCACGGGACTCAGACGTATCAAACAAACAAACAAAAAGAACGGTAAGAATAAACTTAAACTAAACGTTAAATAGTGCGCGCACTTTACTCCAAACGAAAGTTTAAATAGAGTGTATTAAACCAAAATAATGTTGTTGTGTATTCTTTACTGTAAACAAATTCCATTAGCTAAATAAACTCAAACTGACCTGACCCACATCCGCCACAGTCACGTAGACGGGTCTTAACAGCTTTTAGTTGCAGCAGCGTTTTAGCTAAAGTCCACATTTTAGCTATAGTCCAACGCAATGGCGGACTTGTTGAAATGTAATAATCCTAATGAATCACTCAAGATCATTGGCTACCTGCCAATGTGGCAGGTAGATTGAGTTACCTGCTAATAGCAAAATTCACCCGCATTTGGCAGGTGGTCTGGTGTTAATTTCAGGCCATTTACGTAACGTTAGGCCTACAATCAATTTGCACATAGCCATGTTAAGAATGTTTGCAGCTTAAACACGTGAATATTAGCCTACTGTTTTTTCATGACTAATTTATATGTTCAATAATCAACTTAAAAATTTTAAGTGTGTTTAACGTTATAGTATTTTTGTTGTTATATTCAGTTACGTGGGCCATATTCCTACAGCATGCAGAGTTGTTTTTCTCAAAGTAGGCAGGGTCTAAAGAAAATTGGATGCGAAAAATGATTGCAATGATACAAACAAAACTCATTTTTACAAAATATGAGTATGTGACGCATTCATTTTAGACTGTCCAACAGCGACACCAGTGGCTCGATCGAGGTAGTAGGCCTATCTCGTTTTCATGTTATTTGTTGATCTGTGGTCAAGGCATTATATCCATGTCACTGCATATTTATATCATTATATCATTACCGTGACTCTTTATGTTTTTATTGCAAACATGAATCATTTTTTTTTTATCATTTATTAGAGCTCAATATATTTACAAATTGTCAATTATTATCTTTTCTCATATACAGCATTTATGTAGTAGTAGTTGTATGGACTTTGATAGTGATAGCTTACTATTTATTTAGTATTTAAATTTGTTACGTAATTACAAATATAAGCCAAAAGCTAGCATATCACGGTCCTTATTGCAACCTTTGATACGGACTGTAGATAAATACAAGATAACTAGGAACTGTTGAATGTTGCCCTGTTGCATAATATTGTGCATGTTCTTGTGAAACAGCAATCAAAACTTTCCAGCTGTCATTTGGACCCCAAACTAAATGTTTGTTAGACATTTGAACTTGCTAATAAATCAAATAATCTTCTCTAGATCTCTGAATTATCAACTAGATTATGTATCTCTATGCATTTCTTTTAGCATGAAATTCTAATATAGTCATTAGCATCATTACTTTATATATATATATATATACTAACCAAGGCAGTCAATTGTCTAATATCAAGATTTTTTTTTCTAATTTGTTCTCAGAAATTAGTGGCAGGCTAAAAATAAAGCACAGGCTGACCGATCAAGGCAAGTTGTGAGTTCTGAAGTAACTGAACTAAAGGAACATGAAATGCCGTATCATAGGTCTGTGACAGACGTTTGTGGGTCGTTTTATCCGGGTTTCAAAATAACTTTGTGTACTTTTCAATAGTAGATCTCTGTTCATCTTCTCTTCCTCTCTCTAATGTTTTATGCTCATGATAAACATTTTACATGGACGCTAGTATCTGTTGTCCACTAGGTGGCGATGTAACACAAACTCTCACTTCACAAACTTTATCCATTATCTGAGAATCATGTTTGGAGAGAAAAGGTAATAATAATATACATTACTATTAATACACAAATGATTTATATGTTTGTGTTTACATGTTCTTAATCACTTAATAGAAAAAGTAATGATAATAAATTCACATATAGGCTACTTTAGTCAGAAACACAACAAAATTCAAATCACAAAAGGATGGCAGCTTATGTTAAATACAGGGGATTCGCCAGATGAAAGCGGTGAAAACCGTGACAGAAGAGTATGAACCTCCAGTGATTTAATTCCTATCAGTGCAAACAGGCCTTTAGATATGATAAATCACAAATGTGACAAGAAAGGGCCTCCAAAGAGCCCCGTGGCATCACAGGACCCTAATTTGTCCTTGACTCCTTGCTTTTATTAGTCTTGTTAAAATGACTGGCATTTTGCATATTCTGAAGTGTGCTTTTAACTCCCCGGCTAGGAGGTCGTGATTGGTCTCCAGAGCAACTTCTTTTGGAAGGAAAGATCACATCAATTAACCACAGGTGGATGATTTGATGTAAGTGAGCTCCTAATCACCCAAGCAACCCATTAAACATGCATGCCACTGCATTCCACTTAGGGGCCGATTAGATAGATGACACCGCTTTCAACTAAAAACATTTAGGCCGTTTACATGGCAATGCAAATTTTTGAAAATTGTTTTTAAAACCTGAACGAATTTGGGAAAACATTGACAGCATGTGTATTACACTATAGGTGTGTGTTTCTTTACGAAGAATGTTTTCCATGTAAATAAAATAATCCCGTTCACACTGATCTGCAAAAACGATTAAAAAAAAAAATAAAATAAAAAACATTTTACGCTTTTTTTTTTGTTGTTGTTGTTGTTGAAAAACAGACCCTAAGGTTCTTCTTTTTTTAGATGAACTAACACAGTCTCATCCCAAGAAGTTATATAACTGACGTCTTGGGACGTCTTTTGACCATACGTCAATGTCCGCCTTTTTAGGGTACCCTTAAACGTCGGTAATATGACGATCCTGGGACGTCATACAACTGACGCCTTTAACGTCAGTTAGGTGACGGGGTAGGTTTGGGTCTGGGGTAGAGTTAGGATCCGATAACGTCATCTAACCAACGTTTAAGGGTACCCTAAAAAGGCGGATATTGACGTATGGTCAAAAGACGTCACAAAATTAATAGCCTACTTGCACCCCGCCCCTTTTCAGGTTTGCGCTCGTTTGACTTCCGGTCTGTATTTTCACAGCGACCTTGCATGTGAATGAACTGCTCGTAAAAAAAATTCCCGGTCGACATTTGTTTAGACATCTGCTTTACAATGCTTATGATAAACATTACAATGCCCATGATAACTTTTGTTAACTCTTCTACAATAAGTAAATCCACTTCACCAGCTAATTACTCCTCGACAGCGATGCCATATACAGAGCGACCGCAAAACCGGAAGTTCCAAGACAATATTCTAAAGAAGCCGGCGCCCACATTTCTCTGGTGCATAAGGTCTATATGTGAGAATAGTGCCCAATGTATATTTGTTTGATTCTGTCGTTTACTTCTGTGCTATTTTTTAATTGTTGTGCATATGTGTTGGATAGACATCTTTGACTGCTGTGCCATGTCTTGCTGTTTTTTCTTTCTTTCTCAGTGCCACACACCACAAGCGTTGTTGTGTTTTCAGGCTTCAAGCTAAAGGTGCTGTAAGTGATGGGTTTTTTTATGGCATAAAATGTCTCTACCGCCTGACAGCTATCACTGAAATAGGCGTCCTGGGAAATCCCACCTGTTTCTGTGACAGCACTAAACTCTGGAAACAGCAAACTGGAATCTGATGGCAGGTCACTGTTATTTATCCGATGGAATTTACAGGTATTGTCTTCCTGCTCTTTTTGAATGCTTGGGATTTGCTGATGCTTGCAAGTGCGAGTTTAAAGTTTTTGACTGTTTGGAGAGAGAGAGTGGTTGGTCTTGGTGTCTAAGTTGGCGGTAGTTGACAAAATAGCTCAAATGGCATAAAAACAGTTTTTAAATTCTCTCATTGCATAGCAGAGGTTCACAGCCTTGGTCCTCTTTCTCACAGAGCTTATTTCTAACGAGCTGATGATCTGAATCTTTAATTGTTTGTTCCACTCTTCTGGGTGAGAAATACTACTTAAAGGTAGGGTAGGTCATTTCAGAGAGGTTAGCAATAGCAAGTTAGCTTTGAAAGCATGAGATCCCACCCTTCCTTTAGAGCGTCTCCAAAGCCACACATCCTTCAAAACACATGAACGCACACAGCCAGAGCAGATTCTACAAAGTGTCGATCGAAAATACAGTAACAACAAAAATATTGTTCAATATTTTTTTATTTTACAATTTAAATTAACTGTTTTTTATTTTAACATCCTTAAAATGTATTTTATTTCTGTGAATTTTCAGCTTCATTTCATCAGTCTTCAGACACATGACCCTTCAGAAATCATTCTAATATGATAATTTTGTGCTCAAGAAACATTTCTTATTGTTATCAGTGTCAAACAGTTAAAGGAGTAGTTCACTTTTAAAAACACTTTTGCTGATAATTTACTCACCCCCATGTCATCCAAGATGTCCATGTCTTTCTTTCTTCAGTCGAAAAGAAATTAAGGTTTTTGATGAAAACATTCTCCATATAATGGACTTCACTGAGAACCAAACGGTTCAAGGTCCAAAAGACAGTTTCAGTACAAACTGCAAACTGTTCAAAGGGCTTTAAACGATTCCAGATGATGAATAAAGGTCTCATCAAGAAAAACGCTAAAAAAAAATATATATATATAACAAAGTTTTATTAGCTCAAATGTTCGCCTTGCTCTGTTCTGTGATGCGCGTTCGTGACTCTCCTGTTCGAACTCGTTTATCAAAATGAACAAATCTTTTTTCGAGTCATTTGGTGAGTATCAGCAAAAGTTAATATTTTAATATTTAATATTTCACTGGAAACTGTGATGCTTTTTTCCCCTCAGGATTCCTTGAATTCTTCTTTGAAGTCTTGTAACATTATAATTTCCTTAGAGTCCTTGCTTAATAAAAGTATTATTATTATTATTATTATTATATATTTTTTTTTATGTGGTCATTGGCGTGTAACTTTTGTAGCGCTTTATATTCTTTGTTGTGCTCTCCCGCTAAAAGCAGCACCCAAGCTGGGAGTGTGATACAACAGAGACTCGCTCATTCCCTGCGAGGACGAAGTCTAATCTTAGACAATCGAAATCAGATCTCGTCGAGCGTCATCAGCGAGTCCCCACGGACGGCACTGTCAGCCTTCGGTGACGTTTTTGCAGCCCTGCGCTGGGCAACATAAGAGTTAGTGGATTTGTCTGGGGCATTATTATCAAGGGCCCAGGTGGCAGTAATGTTGCCTGGGATGCTTTGACGTCAGATGAACCCCTGCTCCGTAAATGACCCCCTAGGACACCTTCTGTCCACAGTAACTAAAAGACAACACGCCCAATGAGTTGTGCGGAATTACAACCATAGTGAATGTTTATCCTCTTTCTTTAAGCCACAAGAAAGGTGAAACACTTGCTCTGTTGCTTAATCAAATGCTTGCTGCGTATAACTGCACCTTAGTGTCACATTTTCTGAGAAATTGTGATTGCAAAGTGCTCTAAACCAATAATACTCCCAGGAAAGAGAAACGCTCTCTTCTTGTATAGAGAGTGCTGATTGCGTTCCCCTATACTGCCTGTTTAATGGGTCCGTTCCCACTTGACATGCATGAGCACACATTTTTCAGTAAAGTGAAATCACATGCTATAAAAATATCAAATAAACAGCCATCATATTCACCTCTGAGCAGTTCTGCATGTATTTCTGGGCTTTTTCTCCTCACATTATAATGGCTTTATAGATTGGATCTATTTTTTTCCCCAAAGTTCAGGGGGATATTTATAAACAAAGTGGATAGCCAAACCCTATGGACGTCTCAGCTGTGGCATGTTTTCCCTCTATTTGCAATTTTGGATGTCTGGCATACTCCCTTTTCCTGGAAACAGCCTGAAATCTTCCCTTTTGTAATGCGAGATCATGAAAACATTTATGTAAAGGAATGGTGCGGGGTGGGACGTGGAATCTGCAGTCCAAAAATTGAGGGGCGAATATTTTCACTTCAATAATCTGAACATGATACTAGAAGAATGTTTCCAGCTGAAAGAGTTGCTCGGGCAAACATGAAGCCTTTAAAGTAAGTTTTCTGCAAAAAACAACAACAAAAAAGACCAGTTTTCTTGACATTTGCAATATTTTTTTTTTAAGAGAGAGATGTTGATATTTTTTACCTAAGGAGGTCTATACCTGAAAAGAGCCGTACAAACTTGTTATTTTAGCATTATTTATACTATTTTAGTATTTGTTAATATTTTCTTGTCTTTTAGCTTTTGTTTTTATATTTGCAGTTTTTATTTATTTTAGTTTAAGCTTTAATAATTGTTTTGGATCAAGGATCATGTGACCCTGAAGACTGGAGTAATGATGATAAATTCAGCTTTATTCAAAGGAATAAATGATATTCTAAAATGGATTAAAATAGAACACAGTTTCTTTTAAATTGTAATAATATTTTACAATATTTCTATTTTTACTGTATTTTTGAATAAATAAATTAAGCCTTAGACTTCTCATATTTGGAGAAGTCTTTAAAAAAATGAAACTTCACTGGTATTGTATGAACTTGTGTCATTTTTATTAGTTGTTATTTCTAATTAGCTTTCATTTATTTAGTAATTTTAGAATTTATTTATTTCAGTTAATGGCCAAGCCATCTTTTAAATTGTAATAATATTTCACAATATTACTAGTTTTACTGTATTTTTGATTAAATAAATGAAGCCTTAGACTTCTCACAAGGAGAAGTCTTTAAAAAAAAAAAGCTTTTCACTGGTATTTTATGCACTTTTGTAATTTTTATTAGTTATTTTTTTCTAATTAGCTTTATTTATTTTATTTTTTTAGTAATTTTAGAATTTATTTATTTCAGTTAATGGCCAAGCCAATATTAATATTTATTTTTATTTTTTGTTTACATTTTTGTAAGTGAGTTTTTCATCATGCTTTATTTCATTTTCCAAAAATAATTTAGAATATTTATTTTGCTTTTAGTTAACCATAACACTGTGGCAAAATAAGGCACCTACCAGCTAACCAGCCAGATCTAGACTCCTTGGTTTTCCTGTAGTCATCCATATACAATACAGCTTTAGTTTGGATACCTGTCATGCCAGAACACCTTCTTTAGGCTTTTTGTGTCAAATTGCTGCATATCATGAAAAAGAATAACCCATATAATTAAGTGGAAAAAAGTTTCTTGGCTTCATCTTGATGCTTTTTGAATGGTGCTCTCGGAAAGCACTAAATTAGCGTTCATCATCGCCCACGTTCTTTTTCTCCAAGTTCACCGACTCTCATATAACTGCCTGAATTATGCATGCATTCTGATTACCACATCCACCGCAGAATCAGTGTCTCTGCTAGGCATTCATGTATTCCTCAGACGCTCACTTCTACAGATATCTTGAAAGGGCAGGCGCACTCCACCATTCAAGGCTGTGACGATACAGTTATTCAAACATTCCTTCGGCTCACTGTGATGAGGTTGATTCACAATCCCTTTCTTTCATGAATACGCCATACCTTCAAAGCTTCCCTCGCGGCAACCTACGCATGGCCATAAAGTCGAATTGTGGATAATGTCAACCTAAAAGTGCCATTATCACATGTCTTGCTTCAGTAAAAATAGCCATGTTTCATCATTTTATGGTAAAATGCAACATTGTTTGCATGTATATAAGAATATTTCTTATCTGCAAAATGTACCCAAAATTTGTGCAGCTTATACATTCCACATAACATCTCTTTGTACTAGCACATTACTCTTAGAAACAACTCTTAGAAAAAAAGGTTCAGTGGGGTTTTATTGTGAACCTGAAAGCTTGTTTCCGCCACAGCATAAAAAATAAAACGACTTTTTATCTTTTTTTCTTACTATTATAAAGTCAAATTGCTTGATGTATAAAGTAAAATTGCATGAATGTCGCAATTGTGTTATAAAGTCAGAATTGCGAAAAATAAACTCGCAATTCTCACTTTTTTCTCTCGAATGAATTGTGAGCTGTAGAGTTGCAATTGCGTGTTATAAAGTCAGAAATGTGAGATATAAACTCGCAATTGTGAGAAAAAAAGTGATTTTTTTAACTTTATATAATACTAGCAAGTTTATATCTCGCAATTCTGACTTTATAACACGCAATTGCGACTTTGTCACGCAATTCTGATTTTAAATATCTCGCAATTTTGAGAAATTAAGTCAGAATTGCAAGATGTCTTTTTTGACAATTTTAAAAAATTTTACACAATCTAATAATTCTCACAATCAAATTTATAGAACCTTATATGCCAAAAAGGTTCTTAGAGAAATGTCTTATATAATACTTTCATTTTAACAGGTTATTTCTGTTTAATTCTTAAAGTTGAATTAAAATAAAAAATATATTAAACCAAAATTAATGAATTAAAATGAAATGCATAAAATGATATAATGGGAACCCATGAAGGTTCTGAATATGATGCGCCTGACAGAGTCTACATAGATCCTTTTGTTCTAAGACTGTACAATTACAATTTTTATTTTTGGTCTGAACTATTTCTTTAAGGTTTTTTTCTTTCTTCATTTATTTTTGGATTATATTCTGTTCCGTCGGCCAGTTGGCATTGACTCTTACTCTCTGGCCAATGACCCGGAGAGCTGAAGCCAGTGAGTGAGCGATCTACTCTGCAAATTGCCTGGCTTCATCACAACGGTATTTTTCAGGCTCATTGTTCAGAAATATAGACTTTGACAGTGTCTGCAACAAGAGGGCGGAACAATTTATTTCACGTCAGTGCGGAACCACATATAAAATTACTCTAAATGAAAAGATCAGCAGTTTTATATTCAAAGCTCAGACGTCTGGGTTTGAGGCCATCCGTGGTGATGGTATACATTAGACTTATTTATAATAAGGGTATAATGTTATATCATGCACTGTCATTTATATGATGTACATTTTCAAATACTGTAGTGTTTGTGTGTATAAGTACCAAAAGTTGATGCACCTCTTGATGGAAATAAATGTTGTGATGTTATTTCCATCAAGAGGTGCATCAATTTTTGGTGAAAATCTTGTATTGCCATTGCCAATGTCTGTATACCCTCAGAAAAAAAAGGTACAAAAGCGGTCACTGGGGCAAACTTTTGTACATTTCAGGTGCTAATGTATACATTTTAGGTGCTAATATTTACATTTCAGGTGCTAATATGTACATTTCACGTGTCAATATGTACATTTTAGGTACTTATAGATATACATTTTAGGTGCTAATATGTACATTTCATGTGTTAATATGTACATTTTAGGTATATATATATATATATATATATATATATATATATATATATATATATATACACACATATATACATTTTAGGTGCTAATATGTACATTTCAGGTAATGATATGTACATTTCAGGTGCTAATATGTACATTTCAGGTGCTAATATGTACATTTCAGGTGCTAATATGTACATTTCAGGTGCTAATATGTACATTTCAGGTAATGATATGTACATTTCAGGTGCTAATATGTACATTTCAGGTGCTAATATTTACATTTCAGGTGCTAATATGCACATTTCAGGTGGTAATATGTACATTTCAGATGCTAATATTTACATTTCAAATTTTCAAATTTTACACAATCTCAAAATTCTCACAAAAATTCTCACAGTCAAATTTATAGAACCTTATGCCAAAAAGGTTCTTAGAGAAATGTCTCATATAATACTTTCATTTTTACAGGTTATTTCAGTGTTTAAAGGGCACATTATGCACCTTTTTACAAGATGTAATATTGGTCTTGGGTGTCCCCAGAATGTATTTGTGAAGTTTCAGCTCAAAATACCCCACAGTTAATTTATTATAACCATTTGAAAATGTAATTTTGGGCTCTGTTTAAAAATGAGCTGTTTCGTGTGTATACCACCTTAAATGCAAATGAGCTGCATATCCCCACCCTGCCTTTGGTTGAGGGCGTAACTTGATACCTATGGCAGTCGGTAGACTCGGTACTGAGAGAATGAGAGAAACCGCTGTTTTGATCGTCTAATATTGTGCTAATGTGCTAATATTTACATTTCAGGTGGTAACATGTACATTTCAAGTGCTAATATGTACATTTTAGGTACTGATATGTACATGTTAGGTGTTAATATGTACATTTTAGGCACAAATATGTACATTTTAGGTGCTGATGTGTACCAAAATGTACAAAAGTGTACCTTTTGAAAAGGTACAGCCCCATTGACAGCTTTTGTACCTTTTTTTTCTGAGAGTGTAAAGTCTCCCCCATGCAGCATATCCCAAAGACTCTCAATGAATTTAAGCTCTGGACTCAGAAATGCAGATTCCCTTTCCAACCATTCTTTCACAATTTGACCCTGATGAATCTTGACTGGAATATGGCCACGATGTGTCTTCCTACATGCGTGTTTAAGATTTGAAAAGCTACACAGTCCATCAATTAGGGTTAGAAGAACTGTTTTTATGATAGAAACATCATAGACTTTTAAGCATTTGCCTAGTTAAATCCAAACAGCTTTGTTTTTTTCAAAACCCAGGAGACTAATTCGCCAGTGGTTCCCTCAAAGTTTTCCTATGGGTTTTAATAATAAGGTTTTTCAATTTATGAGTAAAATAAGGTCTAGCGATACTTGATGTTTTGTTCTACAATATAAACTGCTCACATTCACACTTCGAATGTTCTTATCTATATACTTGCATTTTTTTAATAAACATTACAGCTTTAATATTCTCGTTTTTGATAGTTGTGTAGTTATCCCTGCAGCACACTTTTACACAGTATATCTCTGAGATTTAATGTATTTATTATATATGGATGACAAGAAGCTCTAGTAAAACAAAACAAAATCAATAGATTGTTCTTTCTAATTTCTCCATTGATATTTGTAGGATGCAACACTGCTATAATTTAAACGAGCTATTAGTTTCTTTCAGAATAAACAACAATGTACTCTGAACATAATGCCGATAGTCAAAAAGTCTGGTGGTTGAGACTATTTTTGGTTTATTGAGCAGAATTGCAGCTCTAAATGTTTTAATTCGACGATCTTATCGACGATCTTTCTTTAGGAAAAACCCCATGTATGAAAACAATCGTCACTATTGTGTTTGCTCTGGAATTATGTGCACTCTATTTTTGAAAAGGTTAATCTACCAATATGAACGATCGCTCGCGGGATATCGCACCCTTGACTGATTTCTTGTTTTTCAAGAAAAATTGCTGTAACCTTTACACACTGACGACAAACCTCTTTAGGTTGCTTTATATTGATTCAGCTTTCAAACCAATAGTGAGTAATAATATGAATGGCAGGAGTATTCCTGAGTGCAAATATCTCTGTAATTTAGCAAGTGTTTTCCTTTCTTTTTTTCCTGAAGGTTCATGTTAGCACACTGTTGGCTTTGTGCTACATTAACCGTTATTACACCGTGGCATTTCATAAAACTTACACACTCTAAACCAGATAACTAGATGCATACACTCTTAGAAGAAAAGGTTCTATATAGAACCTGAAAAGGTTCTATATAGAACCTTAAAAGGTTCTATATAGAACCTTAAAAGGTTCTATCAGCGCTACGTATTTGGAACCCCTAAAAGGTTCTATACACTCTTAAAAAAAGGGTTCCTCTGGGTTCTATATAGAACCCTGGGGTTCCGTACTTGGCCAATAGAACCTTTTACCAAAAAAAAAAAAATGGTTCTATATAGAACCATTTTGGAGTTCCATATATGAAGCGGGGGATGGAACCATTTCTTCTAAGAGTGTAGAGGTTCACTTGTTTAAATCCTTCAGATAGTTCATGACCCTTTGCTTTATTGAGTAAAAACATGAAACTTTGTGATATAGATTTTATTTTCACTGCCGTATTAATCTTATTCTGCGTCCGTGCATCGTATTTTGGCCTATTTTTGGCTCTGATCCACTCAGTCAAAATTGAAAAACTTAGTTTAAGTTTTGTTATGCATACTTCTATCTCCCATCTGTACCCATCCTTGCATGTAAACACTGTAACTCTTTTTTCACTAATATGGCTGACTCCTCAATGCAACTCCAGGTGCTGAAAACGTATTTCATTGGGTAAATTCTTTTCCAAATATACCAAAATAAGTATGACTTATACACTATATTCATAGTCTTATGAAGTTAATATAGCTTTGTGTGGTGAAAAGATGAAATTTAAGTTAATTACTGAAAATCTTCCCTGCGACTGGATCTTTCAAACCTCATAACACTTTTTTTTTTATGGTCATGGACTGTAAAAAATGAATTTTTGGTTAAGTAAATACTAGTGAAAAAACCCAATGTAATTTACTTGAAAAAGTTAGTTCAGGCAAGAATTTAAAAAACTAAGTAAATTCCATATCAGTACTTAATTCAAGCGAGTATAAATGAAAGTGTATATATCAACTCAATAAAATTAAGTAAAAATTACTCAACTTTTCTGATACTGGGGTTCCCATCATGCACTGGACCCTGAATAATCAATGAGGCTCATTTTTCACTGGTTTCCAGCTGTATTTACACTGTTTTATCATTGATTTTTGTTGTCAGTATTAGTAAATTGCCATTTTGTGACATTTCGAGTAAATTTTTTGCTCAAAATGACACATTCAAACACAAAAACGGCCCATCAAATGTTACCGCCATGTGTATTGTCTACCAACTATTGAGGTGTTTGCATTCACATGAGGCTTAATGTCTGACATGATGTATATATAAATTACTTAGATGATCTAAGTAAAGAACATACTGTAAATGACTAATAAAATTCAAGATTATTGTTTTAGTGAAGTGTAATACAAAGGCAAAGGAAATCGGAATTAATCAACCTTTTACAAGCCGAGTTAAAATTACTTATTTTTTGTAAAGTTGACTTAATTCCATATTCCAAATAAATTTAATTTAAAGATTTCTAATTAAAGCTACTGATAAATATGTTTAGGTTTTTACTTGGCAAATCTTTGTAAATTTACTAGCATTTTCTGAGTGAGATAGTTTAGCAAGGTTTTTTCAAGTAAATCCTACTCCAAATTTTTTACAGTGTAAGAAACTTTTTAAGTACATCAAATTATTCTAACATGTGGTATTCTATGTAGTTAGTTGCCTTGTCATTGCAAAGTTAATTATATTTAGAATGTCTAAATACAACGTAGTGCACTTGATGATAAACATGAAACCATTAATAGTTGATGGCCATTATTCCTCACGTATAATTGATCAAATTGCGCTGATCATGGGTTCTGTTTGTGTATCCTTTGAGTTCTTAAATGGGTTTAACAGCAGCTGAAACAGGCGTTTTAATTTATTTATTTTGCTGAATCTGCAAGGTTGCAACTGCAGACTTTTGTGTGTGTAATTACAGTGATTTGATTTAGAGAAAATTGATCTTGCCAAGTTGGAGAAATGGTAGTGTATCAAATTATTCAAGCTAAGCTGCTGTTCAATTTTTCGACTTGGATTTCACTTAGCAACGGACACAAGCATGTGATAAAAGGGCTATTTATACACACACAGGGTTCTGTTACAGCTTGAGCGTGTTTGCCTTGTTGCATGGAAAATACTGGCACAATTATGGGGGAAAATGAGCACTTCAGAGGATGGAGAGATGTTCGATGTTGCGCACCACTTACCCTCAGACAAGAGAGATGCACATTGACAGCAAATTGTTAAATAGTTTTACTCAAAGTTTAACCCAATCCACTTGGATGATTTGAAGTTCACTCAGCCTTTCTGTTTCATGCAATGAATCCGTTTTCATGCTTTTTTCAGAACTGCATAAACACACTTAACTAGTTATGTAATGCATAGGCTATTACTATGATATTAGCTGTTTAGTAGTACTTATAAAGCACATATTATTGCCTTATTCTGCGTAAACATATTCTACATCCCTTAATATACCCAATGCCTAAACTTAACAACTATTAATAAAGAGTAATTGGGATTTTATTGAGACAAACGTCATAGTAAAGAGGGAGAATTGGGCCCTAATCTAAAGCGTGACCACACACTGAGTTAAATATGGGAATGTTTATCAAACAATGGTGTAAAATGGTCATAAAAATTACATTAAGTAAAATCTGCGCTGCCATTACAAAACAGCCATATCAGACACTTTTCAGTCTAGGAGTAATAAAAACACAATGTTCCTAAAGTGACAACCGTTAATTGTCATCTTTGCACCAGGAAAGACATTGCTAATTAATATGGATATTATATAAGTCATTTCACTTTCCTTTTAGACAGAAATAATATGCTAGATGGATTATTTTTTTTCTCTAAACGTAGAAGAAATATTACATTTATTTGGTCATTAGCTTCTTCTGTCTTCTGAGGTTCCATCAGAATGACCCTTCATGACAAAAGGATGTCATTAACGCTGACAAAGTGCTCTGGTTTAATCATATGCAAGACGATTTCTCGCTCTGGCGCAAAATATGTAAATAGGATCATTTTGTGTTAATTAGGAAACTCAAAAAAGTGTGACTCAAATAGATTAACATTTGCTTTTTTTACATCCGATTTTATGGAGTTGGACTGCCATGTTTAATTCAGCATGGAATGTTAAATAGCTGAGGTGTTGCAATTGTTAACTTACAATTTCTAGAACATTCTCCAAGAAAGTAATGAAGATCTCTCAGGTACTGTAATGCAGCACAAATGATTGCGAAAGATTACGGTCTCTGTTAACTGGCACTTGAGGGCCCATTGAAAAGAAGAATCACAAATGAAATCTCTCTAAAAATAGCCATGGTTTCTCCCAAACAGCTGTGAGATGAAGGTGGATAGCAAATGAAGACTCTCCTTAGATGTTTGTTCTGAGGAAAATACTAGAAAATATCAGAAAATACAGAAAATATCTCAACAATGTCACCAAATGTCTGCAGTCTACAATCATATGGTAAGATCTTGGTGTCAAACTTCAACGATTGTCACATTTGTTGCTGTTTTTTATGTCTATGCACTTGTGATTTCTTTCAACATGGGGACAAGAGAGGTATCAGTCTATAAATGGGAAATTTGATCAAATAAATTCAGACTTGATGAGCATACGATGAGATTTCCCACTTGCTGTCCCGAAACTTTTGAATAGAAGTGAATATTCAATACTCTTCCATGATAATGACTTTTTGTTTTTGGATTGCTGGTACATATTTTGTATTTCATAAGCATTAAAAGCCATTAAAATAAACATGACTAGATATTTGCTGTCCAATTTTGCTTTCATAATCATAACATTGATTTCCAAGTGAAGCAAAAATGTACAATTTATACATTGGAAATGGATTAGATCTTGATGAACAGGTTAAAATGGAGGTGATTGTAGGAGTCAATGAAAAGTAAGAGGGATTTTTGATGTCAAGGAAAGTCATTTTAGAAGGTAGGTTTTGATAAAAGATTACAAAGACGATTTAATTTAGAATAAAATCCACTATCGATAAGACCTTTTGATTTCATGTTGACTTAAAGGCAAGTAAAAGCAGTCTGTGCATGGCATCTCTTGTAAAGTGTTTATATACGTTCACATCCGACACGACTGTCACATCCGATTGACATTTTTGTGCACATCTGATTGAAATCTGATCAAATTTAGCAAGTGTGAACGGCAAAAAAAATCACGAGTTACATTCAAATGTGGTTTGAAATCCTATATTGCATTTCTGGAAATCTGCTTTTTCTGCCACTGGCTCAGAAGACGTTGTAGTCCAGCGTGACGGCTACACATTGCCATGTGGTAAATAAGACATCTGTATTGCAATCACCTCCATGTCGCGGTTGTTGTTGCCGTATGCCTACCAATGCAAATTAATTGCCATATAAATCAATGCAGATATTTTGGAAAACAAATTGGATCTGAACAGTTGCGATGCAAAATGTGGCCAGTCAATAATTTAAGACCAGATTTCCATCGGATAGACAAATAATTGGATTTGGACATACAGTGTGAACATAGCCTAGGTGTAGTGTCTCTTGGTCCCAGGGGCCTCTGGTCTCTTGATCCCCGCTATCTTCAAGCTCTCTTGTTTCAGCTCAGCAGCCTGGAATATGAGAAGATGTGAAGAACATCCCTCCCAGCCCGCTTCAGCAACAGACAATAGAACCTTAAACCCTCGTAGCACGAGCACGACACCGGTTTGTGCCGTGCCTTGAATAATTTATCCATGTTGCATGAGGCGAAAAATGTGGAAAGATTTGGGGAAATGTCTACACTTGAACAAAATTGATTTTAACAGTTTTATTAATAGTAATACCTTATTCACTTCTTTTGTAGGCCAAAGTGGGAAACCTACACTCACCTAAAGGATTATTAGGAACACCTGTTCAATTTCTCATTAATCACATGGCAGTTGCTTCAATGCATTTAGGGGTGTAGTCCTGGTCAAGACAATCTCCTGAACTCCAAACTAAATTGGAAAAGAAAGGTGATTTTATTTCACAATCTGCTCAGTTATTGGGATTTTCACGCACAACCATTTCTGGGGTTTACAAAGAATGGTGTGAAAAGGGGAAAACATCCAGTATGCGGCAGTCCTGTGGGTGAAAATGCCTTGTTGATGCTAGAGGTCAGAGGAGAATGGGCCGACTGATTCAAGCTGATGGAAGAGCAACTTTGTCTGAAATAACCACTCGTTACAACCGAGGTATGCAGCAAAGCATTTGTGAAGCCACAACACACAAAACCTTGAGGCGGATGGGCTACAACAGCAGAAGACCCCACTGGGTAACGCTCATCTCCACTACAAATAGGAAAAAGAGGCTACAATTTACAAGAGCTCACCAAAGATGTCATTGGACAGTTGAAGACTTGATTATACTGTTGAGACATTCAGATGGTAGAGTCAGAAATTGTTGTAAACAGAATGAGAACATGGATCCATCATGCCTTGGAACCACTGTTCAGGCTGGTGGTGGTGGTGTTTTCTTGGCACACTTTAGGCCCCTTAGTGCCAATTGGGCATCGTTTAAATGCCACGGCCTACCTGAGCATTGTTTCTGACCATGTCCATCCCTTTATGGCCACCATGTACCCATCATCTGATGGCTACTTCCAGCAGGATAATGCACCATGTTACAAAGTTCGAATCATTTCAGATTGGTTTCTTGAACATGACAATGAGTTCCCTGTACTAAAATGGCCCCCACAGTCACCAGATCTCAACCCAATAGAGCATCTTTGGGATGTGGTGGAACGGGAGCTTCGTGCCCTGGATGTGCGTCCCACAAATCTCCATCAACTGCAAGATGCTATCCTATCAATATGGGCCAACATTTCTAAAGAATGCTTTCAGCACCTTGTTGAATCAATGCCATGTAGAATTAAGGCAGTTCTGAAGGCGAAAGGGGGTCAAACACAGTATTAGTATGGTCTTCCTAATAATCCTTTAGGTGGGTTTACTTTAACAAATTTGATGCCTTAACTATCTTTAACATTGTTTAAGTTATCGTTATGAAGAAAATTAATGGTGTTTTTATTTCCAGAACCCGACCCAAGCATCATTGCAACATTCAGTCACACTGTCGGAACTTTATCAAAGGATAAGATTCATCGCAAAAACAAATAATTGCCAAAATGGGTGAGTATGTTGCAATGAAAACCATAACACATAGTATGAAAATATCATAGTGGTGTCAATGTGATTTTCAAACTATAATATACAATTTTTTCATAAATATGTTTTATAAAGAACAAAAATAGAAAACCTGAAAATGAAATTATCTACAAAACATAGTAGTTGAATTTTTGATTCATAAAAAAGTTTAATGCTTAGACTGAAGAAACCCTACAGATGCCTTGCAAGCATTATAATAAATGGGATATGTGCCAAAAATAATGCTGCACATTTTATCCCGCCAACTTTTTTATCTGACCTTTGCTTTCTGTACCTTAGTTATTTCTGAATTTCTATAACAGTAATTTTATGGACTCGACAGAAAATAGCACCCTTTTCACTCCCGAGAGAGAGAGAGAGAGAGAGAGAGAGAAGTGGCAGATGAGACTCATTCAGACCGACTTGCCACGTTGTAATTTAGCTGTCATAGGAAATGTCTGCGCTCCTGCAGGACTGTCACAATTCAGAAACATCATGTATGTCACGTCAATGTCAGTTAAGAGCAAAACCCGATCGGCTGTTTTGATGGGCCTGCCAAAGTTGAGCGACGGCAATATGCTGTCAGATTTCTGCTATAAAGGGCTGAACTGCCGTCGATTTGATGAACCATTTTCGGAGTAACAAGCTTTTTATTCTTCAGTAAACTTTCCATCAAAGTGACGGGGAGAGTTTGACTAAATCCTGTACTTAAGTCATCATGATGGTGATTCAGACACGCCTCCAAAACAATTAAATATTAACAAAATTTAACCGCTTAGGGGCTCACAAATGATCAGGCTGCCTTCTACACATGTTTAGGCTAATTTTTGGCCTGCTTCACTCAGTCATAAATTAGGAACTAGTTTAACAAAACGTTTGCCGATGAATACACTTTTGTTCGTTAATCTCCATTCATTTTCCCTTTTAAAGGAACGCTGCAACTTTGTTTGCATTTCCTCCATGGTAACACATCATTTACCCAGTTATTCGCTAATGGCTGAATGCAAAAAGGGAAATTGCTTCAACTGAAGTTGATTAAATCCCAGGTGTTCGCAATAACCTGCTACGGATTTTCACAGAGGCACGTAATCCTGTGATAAACAAGTGGTAATAAAATGTTAAGAATGGAAACATCTTGGGGGCACTGGATGCTGCTCCTTTAATGCAATATGTCTGCTGTTTTGTGCTACGTTATGTTCCCCGGTTAGATGTAATTAACAACGCCATTATTGTCAGCACAGCCTGTTCACATTATTCCTGTTTTGTCAACTCTTAAAGCTATTGTGTTTCTCCCAATACGTGCCTGATGGTTAAAGGAATATTTCACACCTAAATTAATTATGTCATATACTGATGTCATTGAAGTGTGTCTGTGTATTAGGGCTGTCAAACGATTAATCGTGATTAATCGAATCCAAAATAAAAGTTTGTGTTTCCATAATATATCTGGGAGCACTGTGTATAATTATTTTGTATATATAAATACACACACAAACACACATTGGAGTGGTTCCTGAATCAACTTTTGTCTCACTTACTGAACTGCGACTTATCATTACTTCTCTCCAAATGAGGCAACAGCTTGAAAAGAAAGTTATTGCGTTTCAATGTTCTTTTAACGGTCGATTTCAGTCAAACTAAAGCAATAAGCAAAAATAAAGCAGAGAGAGAGTAATCCAACCCACACAGTTTCTCTCCCACTGCCTAAATAATGCCCGAACACATTCCCCCTCCACCGTGAGAGCGCTCAGCATCCCATGTTATCAACCCAAAACTCCGAAAACACAAACTGCCTATCGGCGCACACAATTACACATTGTGACTTTAGAGCTCTGCTGCAGAATGGAGATGCGCAACACGCTGAGACAAACTGTGTCATTAACAAAGACCAACAGATGGCGGTTCTGGAAAGAGCCCAGATATGAGATACTACAGGCAGAGGAAGGAACTGGTTTGGGCCAGTAATGGCAAATTGCACTAAATAAAATAGCTCTTGTGTGTCTGTGAGATCAACAGATCCAACAAGTCACAAAACATCTTAACATACTCACCGATTTTTACTGAGGCGATTCCAAAGTCGGCCATATTAACACAAAAGTGCTACTCGCGTGTGTCAAGATAGGAGTATTTCATGCAAAAATGAAATTCGGTCCTTATTTACTCACCCTCATATAGTTAGTATGCAGTATTTTTTTTGGGTCAAAAATCATTATTTATTAAAAATGTTAACCCTTTGCTGCTTTTAAATCAAATATTACTGCTGTGATGGTAAACTGTCTTTTGGACCTTGAACTGTTTGGTTACCAGTAAAGTCCATATGGATATAAATGTGGGAATGTTTTCATCAAAAACCTTAATTTGTTTTTCGACTGAAGAAAGATAGACATGGATATCTTGGATGACATGGGGGTAAGTAAATTATCAGCAAAAGTTTTTTTTTAAAGTGAACTACTCCTTTAATCGTGATTTATCACCAAAAAAATGTGTGATTAATATAGTTATTTTTTGTAATCAACTGACCGCACTAATTATGCACTAAAGAACAGTTTGTCATTGCTTAATATATATATATATATATATATATATATATATATATAAAGTATATAAAATCTTTAAAGTATATACAGTATATAAATAAATATATAGTATATTGTATATAAAGCATATATTTAAAGTATATATATATCTTTGAAATAATACAGCTGCTCCAGGTTACATTGAAAATGAAAATGCATGTTTTGCATTAAAGTTAATTAATCCCACACACACATGCACACACACACTTTTTGTTGCATTGATCTTTTTTTTTTAAAATAGTGATTATCACCTTCAATGAACTTTTAATTAAAATCATACATTTTTAAATGGTCTGTCTTATTACTTTAATTTTATTCAGACAGTACAAAATGCTACAACAATGCATAAATACTTCACGGTTTAAATAATACATGATTTTTGTTCACATTAAAGTGATGAGATATTTTTTTCCACCCTCAAACATGCCCAAAAGACACATGCTCGTTATGAAATCAATGTGGCGTGGTTCATCCAGGGGGTTTAAATGCTCAGGCATGGTTATATAAGACATCATAATCCTCTGTTACTATGGTTACCACAGCCCCAACTGACTTTAAGAAAGGTATGCATTCAAACCGTCACTCAAAAAGCTTGTCCTTTTGATGCCAGCAGTCGTTGTCTGCGGATAAACGCAATATTGTCGCGCTTGGCATCCTCTTTGTACCGTGGGAGCATCTTTCAGAGCTGTAGCTAAGCACCCATCCTTTCCCCTCCAACAATCTTGTGTACATGTATTTTAATGTAATATGCATATTACACCTCAGTGGTGTAAAGTCTACGCCCTGGTGCTCAGATCAGATGTAGTAGTGGGAGGAATCATATTTTGGGATTTTCTCAGGGGCTTAATGTGTGTTTTCAAAGACAAATGTGAACAGTGTTACATCTTTGTGTTATCATATATTTTTCTCGCCAGGCTGCTAAGCCAATCTTAATGAAAACCCCAAAACACACTGACAGAAAATTGTGGCAGAAAGTGTCTCACCTTGCTAAAAGCGTTGAACACACTGAGACACGGCTTTGCCTGAGCTGAATAAATAGTTAGTATGGCATTGGCGTTTCATTATTGTGCCTGTTGACAGAGACAATGAGCTTTGGGGATTGGGAGAGGAACAGCAACGCAGTTTGCAAGGTCTGAGGGGGGCAGGAGACAAACTGTGCTGTGATGAAGGTTTGACAGGTGGAGGTCCTCTTATTTCCCTTCAGAGCAAAAGGACTATGCGTGTATATGCGTTTCTGTGTGTGAAGGGCACGCCGGGAGAGAAAGAAAGAGGCTGAGGGAAATATAAAAGAGATAAAGAAGAAGGTTGTGACATTGGACAAAATAAATGTGGAGGTCATGTTGGAGAACAACGGAGATGATGATTTTAGAGCCTTTGAACACAAAAGACTACATTTGTATAGTACGTTTTCAAAAGTCAGCTGCTACCGGAATGAGTTTAACATAGTTTTACTGACACAATGTGTGTCTAGACTTTATGTATATACATCAATAAACCAAAACATTATGACCACCAGACTAATATGCTATTGGTTCTCTGCTTGCTTTCAACAGCGCCGACCCGCTGAGGCGTGGACCCCTGAAGGTGTCCTGTGGAGCCGCTGTGGATCAAACTAGCACATCCCACAGATGCTCAATTAGATTGAGATCTGGGAAATGTGGAGGCCACGGCAACACCTTGAACTCTTCATCATGTTCCTCAAACCATTCCTGAACAATGTGTGCAGTGTGTCAGGATGCATTATCCTTCTGAAGGAGACAACTTCCAGCAGGGAACACCACTGCCATGAAGGGATGTACCTGGTCTCCAACAATGTTTAGGTAGGTGGCAAACGTCAAATTTACAGTCCACAACACATGGCCGGACCTAGGGTTTCCCAGCAGAACATTGCCCATTCTCATACTGACACTTTTGCCAATGCGTTTACATCCAACACACATGGCACCCTTTAGCATCAATATGAGATTTAGATATATATGGGCCAGAAGGCACCTCCTAGTGGTCTAACCCTACCCCAGACCTAAACCTGCCAATAACCGAAGCGTGTCATATGGACGCTAAAGGGTGCCATGTGCGCTGGATGTATACGCATTGGCAAAAGCATCAATATATGACGCCTTGGGATGAGAATGCACTCATGTGCCCATTGTTGGCACTTTTGAAAGTGGGCAGGGGTCATCATAGGCACTCTGAATGGTCTGCAGTTAATGTGTTGACACATTCCTGAATTGAGGGGAAAAACATAAACCCCCAAAAAATATTCACTGGGGTAAAAATGTGACAACTAGCCCCGATATGTTTTCCCTACTGGCGACTACTGCTTTTAAACAACGCATTCTCACCCCAAGGCGTCACCTTTGACCATGCTTCAATATTTGACGTTTTAGGCGCCACTTACATGACGCGATCCTACGGCGTCATCTAACTGACGCTAAAGGAAAGCGTCAGGTAGATGACGCGGTTAGGTTTAGGTCTGGGGTAGGGGTAGGGTTACACGCGATCCTAGGGCGTCATCTAACTGACGCTAAAAGGCGCCTAAAGCGTCAGATATTGAAGCATGGTCAAAATGCTTCCCAAGGCGTCAGTTAGTTGATGCCTTGGGGGTAACAATGGGCTGTTTTAAAAGCTCACAAACTGCAAGTTGAGTATGATGTCTCAGATATTATGAAACAAGACCTTAAATTCAAGTAATTATCATTAATTAATTTCCTCCCAAAACCATCATTAAAATTTGATGTGGCTTGTGCCACAGTGTTTATCCCTCCTCGGACCACTGCTAAAGTCTCACCACTGTTTACCCAGAGCAACCCACAGGCCTATACTCTAACTCATGGTCAGAAACAATGCTCAGGTAGGCCGTGGCATTTAAACGATGCCCAATTGGCACTAAGGAGCCTAAAATGTGCCAAGAAAACATCCCCCACACCATTACACCACCACCACCAGCCTGCACTGTGGTAACAAGGCATGATGGATCCATGTTCTCATTTTGTTTACGCCAAATTCTGACTCTACCATCTGAATGTCTCAACAGAAATCGAGACTCATCAGACCAGGCAACATTTTTCCAGTCTTCTACTGTCCAAATTTGGTGAGCTCTTGCAAATTGTAGCCTCTTTTTCCTATCTGTAGTGGAGATGAGTGGTACCCGGTGGGGTCTTCCGCTGTTGTGGCCCATCCGCCTCAAGGTTGTGCGTGTTGTGGCTTCACAAATGCTTTGCTGCATACCTCCGTTGTAACGAGTGGTTATTTCAGTCAAAGTTGCTCTTCTATCAGCTTGAATCAGTCGCCCATTCTCCTCTGACATTCAGTTTGGAGTTCAGGAGATTGTCTTGACTAGGACCACACCCCTAAATGCATTGAAGCAACTGCCATGTCATTGGTTGAAAAATGAGAAGTTGAACAGGTGTATATATATATATATTAAATCTTTTAATACATTTGGTCATATTGCACACCTCTACATTTTACAAAAACGTAATTAGTTGTTATTTTTATTATTTATGAGTTTGATCTTATGATTTCTTCTTTGTTCCTTATTTATATTCTCTTTTTTCTATTTATTGATTAAGAGTCAGACAGATTCGGCCAGACACCTCACAAAGATCATGAGCTTGAAATAAGGAAATCCAATTGACGGAGCGTGATTAGGAGAGGAAGTGAGAGAGGCTCAGGAGAATTGCAGAGAAGGTGCCAGGAGGACATGGAGCCGAGAGCTCACACACTGCTCTGTTCTGTGACCTGCTGCATTTAACGGGATTGGCTGATGGACTGGGGACTGAGCCATTAATCTTTCTTTCTTCTTATCCAATTACAGCACCTATAGGCTACAGCGGAGCAAAGCAAAGTAGGAAAAGCAGAGCCACCTCCCAACTCACAACATCTAGAGGGGACGTAAAGATACAGTTCACACCAAAATGATAATTTACTCATTATTTTCCAAACCTGAATGTTGTGTTTGTTTTTTGTTTGTTTTTTTCAGTGGAATGGAAAAGTAGAAGTTTTTGAAGAATCTTTACACAGCTCTTTTCCATACAACAACAGTGCATAGTAGCCTAACAGGTTCATCTACATAGAAGAAAAATTCCTAAAAAGTTAGTCCATACAACTACAGGGGTTGGACAATGAAACTGAAACACTGGCCAATGTTGGAGGTTTCACATCTATATGCCTGGCGGCCAATCTTCAGAGTGAAGCACGGGTGGATCAGTGATGGTTTGAGCTCCAATATCATGACAATCCTGATTGTATTTGATGGACACGACACTGCCGAGGACTACCAAACCCTTCTGGAGGATCATGAGCACCTGATGCTCAAACCGTGTATCAGCATGATCATGCACCAACACACACAGCAAGACTTGCGACAGAAGGGTTTGATGAAGATGAAAGTGACGTTGAACATCTCCCATGGTCTGACAGTCACCAGATCTGAATATTATTGAGGTGTTTTGGAGGAGCGAGTCCACCAGCATCATATAGTGACCTGGACACTGTTCTGGAAGAGGAACGGCTCATAATCCCTCTGGTCACTGTGAAGGACTTCTATCTGTCAATTGGTGCTGTATTTGGATGCAAAATGAGGCCCTCACCATTCTAACAAATTATAGTGTAGTAAAACCAGGTGTTTCAGTTTCATTGTCCAACCCCTGTATATTCCAAGTCTTCTGATGTTACAAGATATCTTAGCGTCAGAAACATATTGAAAAGTTGTTTTCCCCTTTCCCTTTGATTTTGTGCCTAGCACAAAATATATACATAACATATTTCTTATTTAATTTAATTCTAAACTCAGATTGAGAGGGGAAAATAGTCCAGAAAAAAATGGCTTTGGTGCCAAAAATGTCCAAGTAGGCCTCATGATGGAAAAATATGTCCCGTCTATGATGTGATCCCTATGATCTAGTGAATATGATCTAGTCAGTTATGATCGGTTTGAGGTTATTAGATCATGAGAGGTGGTAGAATGGGAATAGTGGAAAGCAAAGCAGTGTTTAAATCTGCTAGACACAGTAGACAATTAGGCTTAAATGCTGCCATTATCTGTATGGCCCAGCTGTCTTTGCAGAATGATTTCTGGTGGTATCAGATGGTTTTGGATGAGTAATCAGAGATCACGCTGTTTGGCGTAGGCTCCAACAGAGGAGCATTACAGAACCGGCTACACGCTAGTGGACAATATCACTGTAATGGAAAAGAAAACTAGTTTCCCTCCTATGAGTATCAACATTTAACTTTTTATTGATCATTGATGTTTTTTATCATAGTGCTGTTGCCGCTTTAGTGCAGTTTTACACATTACGCATGGTAAAATCACTGTGACGGACAGCCTCGAGTGGCCTATTGCTTTATTTGACAACAGACGTTAGTCTGAGCATACTAATAAAATCTGCGCAGAACAAACAAACCTGATGTGGTAATAAGGTTAACAGGATGTGCAGGCACTTTACTTGTTTTTCGCTTCTGTTCTCCATGTATAAAGTCTTAATTAGGTCATTCAGAAAGGGAGTTATTGGATTATGGGAGCAAATGCAACATCTTATTT